>NC_082638.1:54170833-54526666 GCF_002263795.3 Bos taurus
GCCAGTCATAAAAAAAGACAAATACTATACGTTTCCACTTATATGAAATATAACATAGTCAAGCAATAGAAAGGAACAAAGTAGAATGATGGAGTCCAGGATCTAGGGAAACAGGGAAGAAAAGAGGAGTTGTTGTTGAATGGGACAGGTGATGGGTATAGCGTTTCAATTTTGCAAGATGAAAAGGTGTAAAGATATGTTTCATAACAATATGATAAGGAATTCCATGGTAGTTCAGAAGTTAGGACTCCACGCTTTCCTATCAGGGGCCTGGGTATGGTTCTCAACCAGGAAACTGTCATTCAAACTGCATAGCACAGCGAAAACTATGACAACAACAACAAAACAACACTGTGACTGTATGTGTGTGTGTGTGTGTGTGTGTGTGTGTGTGTGTGTGTGTGTGTGTGTATTAGTTGCTCAGTCATGTATGAGTCTTTGCTTTCGCATGGACTGTAGCCCATCAGGCTCCTTTGTCCATGGGGTTCTCCAGGCAAGAATACTGGAGTGGGTTGCCATTTCTGCCTCCAAAAAGGCTGATGAAAGTATGTGAAATACTTAGCATGTAAAAATGGTTAAAATGGTAAAAATTTAAGTTAGATTTTTTTTACAACAATTAAAAACATTTAACAACCAGGAAAAGAATTTGAATAGAATTTTCACCAAAAATACTGCTTAACATGATTGAAAGTGAAAGAAATTAAGTCGCTCAGTCGTGTCTGAGTCTTTGCGACCCCATGGACTGTCGCCTATCAGGCTCCTCCATCCATGGGATTTTCCAGGCAAGAGTGCTGGGGTGGATTGTCATTTCCTTCTCCAGGGGATCTTCCTGGCCCAGGAATCGAACCCAGGTCTCCTGCATTGCAGGCACACACTTTACCTTCTGAGCCACCAGGGAAGCCCTTAGCAAAATGTAAATCAGTTTCATTGAAATACTACTTCACACACATTAGCTTGGCTATAATCAAAACCAGGAAAAATAACAAGTGTGGCAGAGGATGTGGAGAAAATGAATCTTCATATATTGCTGAAAAGATGTTGAAAATATACTGCTAAAATATATTGTTGAAAATATATTGCTGTAAAATTGTACAACCACTTTGGTTTGTCAGTACCTCAAAAATTAAATATATAGTAGCCATATGATCCAGAAATTCACTCTTTTGTATATATCAAAAAAAAATAAAAAATCCCTGAAACTATTAAGTCCATTCAAAAACAGTGTTCCCAACAACATTACTCAAAAGAGCCACAAAGAATACACCATCCAAATATTATCTATTAATTGATGAATGGATAAAAAACCTGTGGTATTTGTTCACAATGGAGTTCATGTAAGCCGTATACCATATTGATATACCATATCCAGCCATATAAAAAAAAAAAAAAGCATTGCTATACAGCCAAGAAATGGATGAATCTTGAAAATACACAAACTAGGGGACTTCCCTGGAAATCCAGTGTTTAAGACTATGCACAGGTTCCGTCCCTGGGCAGGGAACTAAGATCCCACACGCCACATAGATAAATAAGTAAATATTTCAAAAAAAAAAATATGACATATGAATAAAGCCAGACACAGAGGTCACACATTGTATGTGGGAAAATGTAGGTAGAAAAGAAGCAGGAAAGAGAAGCATTCTGTAATGCAAATGAAACATTTTTTTTTTTTTTTTAGGGAGGAGGAAATGCACTGCTCTGATAAAGGCTGTCAATAAATTAAATAAAATAACAACTAAAAATTGACCATTGAGTTAAACATTTGGAATTCACTGTTGATCTTGACAAGAGTGAATTTAAAGGAAAATGAGAGACCTGGAGATAACAAATTCTACAAACAACTCTGCAGAAGTCTACCATAAGCAAATATGAAATAAAAAAAGCATAGGCAGGACATGACACCAAAAGACAGATTTTTAATGAGAGGTAACATTATAGTCATTCTGTTTGCTGATGGGAACTATCCAGAGAAACAGAAAACTTAATCCAGGACAAAGAAGAGACTTGCTAGAATATCACTGAATAAACAAGAATTGAGGTGGCAAGAATACACGGAAGAACTGTACAAAAACAGATCTTCATGACCCAGATAATAAAGATGGTGTGATCACTGACCAAGAGCCAGATATCCTGGAATGTGAAATGAAGTGGGCCATAGAAAGCATTACTATGAGAACAGCTAGAGGAGGTGATGGAATTCCATTTGAGCTATTTCAAATCCTGAAAGATGATGCTGTGAAAGGTTGCACTCAATATGCCAGCAAGTTTGGAAAACTCAGCAGTTGGCCAAAGGACTGGAAAAGGTCAGTTTTCATTCCAATTCCAAAGAAAGGCAATGCTAAAGAATGCTCAAACTACCGCACAATTACACTCATCTCACATGCTAGTAAAATAATGCTCAAAATTCTTCAAGTCAGGGTTCAGTAATATGTGAACCATGAACTTCCTGATGTTCAAGCGGGTTTTAGAAAAGGCAGAGGAGCCAGAGATCTAGTTGGCAACATACACTGGATCATGAAAAAAAAAAAAAAAAGAGTTCCAGAAAAAAAACATTTATTTCTACTTTACTATGTCAAAGCCTTTGACTGTGTGGATCACAATAAACTGTAAAGTTCTGAAAGCGATGGGAATACCAGACCACCTGACCTGCCTCTTGAAAAATCTGTATGCAGGTCAGGAAGCAACAGTTAGAACTCGTCATGGAACAACAGACTGGTTCCAAATAGCAAAAGGAGTAAGTCAAGGCTGTATATTGTTACCCTGCTTATTTAACTTCTATGCAGTGTATATCATGAGAAACTCTGGACTGGAAGAAGCAAAAGCTGAAATCAAGATTGCAGGGAGAATTATCAATAACCTCAGATATGCAGATGATACCACCCTTATGGCAGAAAGTGAAGAGGAGCTAAAAAGCCTCTTGGTGCAAGTGAAAGTGGAGAGTGAAAAAGTTGACTTAAAGCTCAACATTCAGAAAATGAAGATGATGGCATCCAGTCCCATGTACTTCATGGGAAATAGATGGGGAAACAGTGGAAACAGTGTCAGACTTTATTTTGGGGGGATCCAAAAGCACTGCAGATGGTGACTGCAGCCATGAAATTAAAAGACGCTTACTCCTTGGAAGGAATGTTATGTCCAACCTAGATAGCATATAGAGACATTACTTTGCTAACAAAGGTTCATCTAGTCAAGGCTATGGTTTTTCCTGTGGTCGTGTATGGATGTGGGAGTTGGACTGTGAAGAAGGCTGAGCACTGAAGAATTGATGCTTTTGAACTGTGCTGTTGGAGAAGACTCTTGAGAGTCCCTTGGACTGCAAGAAGATCCAACCAGTCCATTCTGAAGATGAGTCCTGGGATTTCTTTGGAAGGAATGATGCTAAAGTTGAAACTCCAGTACTTTGGCCACCACACGCAAAGAGTTGACTCATTGGAAAAGACTCTGATGCTGGGAGGGATTGGGGGCAGGAGAAGAAGGGAACGACAGAGGATGAGGTGGCTGGATGGCATCACTGACTCCATGAACGTGAGTCTGAGTAAACTCTGGGAGTTGGTGATGGACAGGGAGGCCTGGAGTACTGCTATTCATGGGGTCACAAAGAGTTGGACACGACTGAGCGATTGAATTGAATTGACCCTTAGAAAATGGCCAGGCGTGGCATGCCAACAAACAAACAAACAAATGGGTGCAAACCACATGTAAGGAAGGAAACATCAACAGGTAAATACTTAGTCAATGCTTAGAAAGAAGCCTCTGGAAATGTGCCTCATTTGCTCTATTATCAGTGAATTGAAAACTTAAACTGCAAGGCAATATCACTAATAAGAAACCAAAAAGGTCATTATCCAAAAGTCTACAGACAAGAAAGAGTAGATCAATGTTAGTAAAGGGGAACCCTGTATGCCATTAGTGGGAGGAAAGTGGTCAGAGACTTTATAAGCATGGCTGCCAAAGTGCCTAGGAATCACAAAATGACATAGAGAATGTCATATGTCAGCTCGACTCCCAGAGTATTTGAGCAATCAACAGATTGTGAAAAACACACACAACACCACCACCTCCACAAACATACCCTGGAGCAGCAGTCACAATGCCCAAGAGATGAAAGGAAAGAGAATCGCTGGCTGCAAATTAAAAGAGAAACATATGGGACATAGAGACACAATAAATATGAGTCTGACATTATGAAAATGCAAAAAAAAAAAAACATTTGCAGGAATATGCAGAAATCTAGGGCGAATCACAGAAAGTAAAGAAAGGCGGATTAAAGAGATATTATAACATATGCCTTCCAGAAGGGATTAAAAAACATATTGATGGGATGAGTACCCAAGGAAAAGTGAAATGGACTTACACTCCTGGTAAGAAAATTACAGTTGGCAAAGGGTATTGGTGGGTGAGAGGCCAACAGGTGAAGGCTGGAATAGAGTTATACCCACAAATACCTATGCAATTCATAATCCACATGGACCTCCTGTATCAAGAGATATGTACTCAATAGATTCCAAAAGATACCTCTGACAATAACTAGAGCTAAATTCCTCCAAGTGTCTGTGGAAAGGAAGGTGGAAATGTTTCTAAGCAACAACTACAAGAGTGTTAATAGTCTTAAAAAATATATAGTTTCGCTTAAAAAAAAGATCAAAGAGTAAACAACCAAAACTTTTGGTGACTACCTGTGTCTCATTTTACTCTCATTTACAACCAGACTTGGGAATAACACAGAGGCTGCTGTTACCATGGGAAAAGAGGAGGGAATGAAGAAATGCTGTCACCTTGTGGACATTTTCTCTAACAGCAACCTTAAAATGCATGCTGATGGCCACAATATTTGCAAGGGTGCTGAGTTCTAATTGATACCCACCCTTAACAAATTTTCAGGGTTCACAGAGGGGAAAATAAGTAAAGTAAACTTGGGAGAAACTAACAGGAAGAGGATATGAACAGCCAAACATAGTTCTGTGTTTCTTGAAAAAAGCACATGACACATAGGGTGAATTCTAAGAGATACAGGCATCTAACCTCCGAGGACATTATCACCTCCGCATGAGCATGGAAAGGGCCACTGTCAAATTCTGGACATGGCATCAATGGCAGAGTAGGAGTAGTACAGTGGATGCTTTAAGGTAATGCTTTAATGGACCTGGTAAGAGCCACTATGGACATGACTAGAAAGGTGCACTCCCATGAGAGAAAAATAAATAAATAAAGATGTCATGACAGCATGATAAATCAAATCCTCTCCTGCAGTATTTCAGACATGTACAGATTTCAAACACCACACACCCCAAACTAGGTCCTGCTGCATCTTTCAGAACATCAAAGAAAGGAAAGTTAAGATAGTGTACTTGGATAGAGGAATGGATAAAGAAGTGTGATATAGATCTGGAATGAAGCTTTAATCAGGATTGAGATTTGAAAGTAGGCCCTCTTCACCAATAGAGAGAAATCCAGAGATCATCACACTAAACGAAGGAACATTTCAAGAAACATCATGGGATACATTGGAGTGGTGGGATACAGAAATCCACTGCAGTGTGCACCCACATAAATGTGATGTGGACATCCAAACTGGCAAGAAACTTATGGTAGCCAAGGACCTTGGTGGATGGAAGGGATACATCTGGAACTTGATATTAATTTCTTCCCACAGATACATCTTAAATACAAAATCCGTATAAACCTATTGCAGCAAGAGTGGTAGACAAAACAATTTCTAATAATATGTAGGGAAAAGCAAGCACCGCTGAATACATAAAGTCATCTCAGTGTTTCAGAACAAGAATCTGTACACGTAAAACCAACTCATCCTTATCTTCAACTTAAAGAGAATATGAACACTTACTTCAAAGATCCAAAAGTGAGGATACATTAGGTTTGGTGGCATCCTTTGGGTCATTCTACTCTAATGTACTTCCAGGCCTGACAAAAACTCTCAGACATCACAGGCCATCCTAAAAAGGAGCAAATAATAAAGCCTTGCAGCATGGATTTTCTCTGTAACAGCAGCCTTAAAACTATCACTGATGGACATCTGATATACACAAGGTCCTATTGCTGGACTTGATATGACACCTACCCTTGAACATGACAGTAGTCACTCATCAAAAAAAAAAAATAATAATAATAATAAGTGAAAAAGAAATCCAGGACACTCTTAAGAAGAAAACATCAACATTTAAATACAGCTCAAACTGCTTGGAAAAAAAAAAAAAAAAGAAACAGACTCACTTAATATTCCAAAGGCTTCTGAGCTTTAAATATATCTGTCTTTAGAGGAGAACATAGGCAAAATACTCTCTGACATACATCACAGCAGGATCCTCTATGACCCACCCCCCAGAATATTGGAAATTAAAGCAAAAATAAACAAATTGGACCAAATAAACTCTAAAGCTTCTGTACAACAAAAGAACTATAAGCCAGGTGAAAACACAGCCTTCAGAATGGGAAAAAAATGATAGCAAATGAAGCAACTGACAAACTAAACTCAAAAATATACAAGCAACTCCTACAGCTCAATTCCAAAAAAATTAATGACCCAATTAAAAAATGGGCCAAAGAACTAAATAGGTATTTCTCGAAAGAAGACATACAGATGGCTATGAAACACATGAAAAGATGCTCAGCATCACTCATTATTGGATAAATGCAAATCAAAACCACAATGAGGTACCACTTCACACCAGTCAGAATGGCTGCGATCCAAACGTCTACAAGCAGTAAATGCTTGAGAGGATATGGAGAAAAGGGAACCCCTTTAAACTGTTGGTGGGAATGTAAATTAGTACGGCCACTATGGAGAACACTGTGGAGATTCCTTAAAAAAAAAAAAACTAGAAATAGGACTGCCATACGACCTAGCAATCCCACTGCTGGGCATACACACTGAGGAAACCAGAAGGGAAAGAGACACGTGTACTCCAATGTTCATCGCAGCACAGTTTCTAATAGCCAGGACATGGAAGCAACATAGATGTCCACCAGCAGATGAATGGATAAGAAAGCTGTGGTACATATACACAATGGAGTATTACTCAGCCATTAAAAAAATGCATCTGAATCAGTTCTAATGAGGTGAATGAAACTGGAGCCTATTATGCAGAATGAAGTAAGCCAGAAAGAAAAACACCAATACAGTATACTAACACATATATATGGAATTTAGAAAGATGGTAATGACAACACTGTATGCGAGATAGCTAAAGAGACACAGATGTATAGAACAGTCTTTTGGACCCTGTGGGAGAGGGAGCGGAGGATGATTTGAGAGAATGGCATTAAAACATGTATAATATCATATTAGAAATGAATCGCCAGTCCATGTTTCATGCAGGATACGGGAAGCTTGGAGCTGGTGCGCTGGGATGACCCAGAAGGATGGTATAGGGAAGGAGGTAGGAGGGGGTTCAGGATGGGGAAAACGTGTATACCTGTGGCGGATGCATGTTGATGTATGGTGAACCACTACAATAGTGTAAAGCAAAAAACAATAAGAATAAAATAAATAAATACAGAAATACAGAAATGAAAACAAACAACAAAAATTTCTAACTCTTTTGTGTGGATGAAAAATGTCAAATAGCACACCGTATCTGGAAGAAAATACCAACAGGTAAATACATTTCTCAGTATTTCTTTAACAGCATATGAAATACACTCATTATAGTGAATTACCAAGAAGTCTTTTAGGTTCACCTTTTTGCGATCCTGGAGACCATAGCCCAACAAGTTCCTCTGTCCTTGGAATTTTCCAGGCAAGAATTCTGGAGTGAGTTGCCATTTCCTCCTCCAGGGCATTTTCCCAAATCACATCTCCTTTGACTCCTGCCTTTGCTGGAAGATTCTTAACAACAGTGCCACCTGAGAAGCCCAGTGTATTGTTATAAATAATCAAACTATGGTAATGAAGTATCACCTCTGAGTAGTGAAAAAGTATCAAACACTATACAGAGAAGACATGGTAGAGAAACATTGCTAAAGGGGAATCTTTATGGTGCTAGTGAGATATATTTGGTAGGAGCCATTATAAATGTCAATACTAAGTGCCCTTTATTTTTGTTTTTAAATTTAATTTAATTTTTTAAATTTTATTTTCTTTTTAAACTTTACAATACTGTATTACTTTTGCCAAATATTGTAAGAATCCGCCACAGGTATACCCGCGTTCCCCATCCTGAACCCTCCTCCCTCCTCCCTCCCCATACCATCCCTCTGGGTCGTCCCAGTGCACCAGCCCCAAGCATCCAGTATCGTGCATTGAACCTGGACTGGTGACTTGTTTCATATATGATATTATACATGTTTCAATGCATTCTCGCAAATCAACCCACCCACTCCCTCTCCCACAGAGTCCAAAAGACGGTTCTATACATCTGTGTCTCTTTTGCTGTATCGTATGCAGGATTACTGTTACCATCTTTCTAAATTCCATATATATGCATTAGTAAACTGTATTGGTGTTTTTCTTTCTGGCTTACTTGACTCTGTATAATAGGCTCCAGTTTCATCCACCTCATTAGAACTGGTGCAAATGTATTATTTTTAATGGCTGAGTAATACTCCATTGTGTATATGTACCACAGCTTTCTTTTGATGGACATCTAGGTTACTTCCATGTCCTGGCTATTATAAACAGTGCTGCTATGAACATTGGGGTACATATGTCTCTTTCCCTTCTGGTTTCCTCAGTGTGTATGGTAAGCAGTGGGATTGCTGGATCATAAGACAGTTCTATTTCCAGTTGTTTAAGGAATCTCCACACTGTTCTCCATAGTGGCTGTACTAGTTTGCATTCCCACCAACAGTATAAGAGGGTTCCCTTTTCTCCACACCCTCTCCAGCATTTATTGCGTGTAGGTGTTTGGATCGCAGCCATTCTGACTGGTGTGAAATGGTATCTCATAGTGGTTTTGATTTGCATTTCTCTGATAATGAGTGACGTTGAGCATCTTTTCATGTGTTTGTTAGCCATCTGTATGTCTTCTTTGGAGAAATGTCTATTTAGTTCTTTGGCCCATTTTTTCATCGGGCCATTTATTTTTCTGGAATTGAGCTGTAAGAGTTGCTTGTATATTTTTGAGATTAGTTGTTTGTCAGTTGCTTCATTTGCTATTATTTTCTCCATTCTGAAGGCTGTCTTTTCACCTTGCTTATAGTTTCCTTTGTTGTGAAGAAGCTTTAGAGTTTAATTAGGTCTCATTTGTTTATTTTTGCTTTGATTTCCAATATTCTGGGGGGTGGGTCATAGAGGATCCTGCTGTGATGTATGTCGGAGAGTGTTTTGCCTATGTTCTCCTCTAGGAGTTTTATAGTTTCTGGTGTTACATTTAGATCTTTAATCCATTTTGAGTTTATTTTTGTGTATGGTGTTAGAAAGTGTTCTAGTTTCATTCTTTTACAAGTGGTTGACCAGTTTTCCCAGCGGCACTTGTTAAAGAGATTCTCCTTAATCCATTGTATATTCTTGCCTCCTTTGTCAAAGATAAGGTGTCCATATGTGCGTGGATTTATCTCTGGGATTTCTATTTTGTTCCATTGATCTATATTTCTGTCTTTGTGTCAGTACCATACAGTCTTGATGAATGTGGCTTTGTAGTAGAGCCTGAAGTCAGGCAGGTTTATTCCCCCAGTTCCATTCTTCTTTCTCAAGATAGCTTTGGCTATTCGAGGTTTTTTTTTGCATTTCCATACAAATTGTGAAATTATTTGTTCTAGCTCTGTGAAGAATACCGTTGGTAGCTTGATAGGGATTGCATTGAATCTATAAATTGCTTTGGGTAGTATACTCATTTTCACTATATTGATTCTTCCAATCCATGAACATGGTATATTCCCCCATCTATTAGTGTCCTCTTTGATTTCTTTCACCAGTGTTTTATAGTTTTCTAATATAGGTCTTTAGTTTCTTTAGGTAGATATATTCCTAAGTATTTTATTCTTTCTGTTGCAAAGGTGAATGTAATTGTTTCCTTAATTTCTCTTTATGTTTTCTCATTATTAATGTATAGGAATACAAGGGATTTCTGTGTGTTGATTTTATATCCTGCAACTTTACTATAATCATTGATTAGTTCTAGTAATTTTCTGGTTGAGTCTTTAGGGTTTTCTATGTAGAGGTTCATGCCATCTGCAAATAGTGAGAGTTTTACTTCTTCGTTTCCAATTTGGATTCCTTTTATTTCTTGTTGTGCTCTGATTGCTGTGGCCAAAACTTCCAAAACTATGTTGAATAGTAATGGTGAAAGTGGGTACACTTGTCTTGTTCCTGACTTTAGAGGAAATGCTTTCAATTTTTCACCATTGAGGATAATGTTTGCTGAAGGGTTTGTCTTATATAGCTTTTATTATGTTGAGGTATGTTCCTTCTATTCCTGCTTTCTGGAGAGTTTTTATCATAAATGGATGTTGAATTTTGTCAAAGGCTTTCTCTGCATCTTTTGAGATAATCATATGGTTTTTGTTTTTCAATTTGTTAATGTGGTGTATTACATTGATTGATTTGTGGATACTGAAGAATCCTTGCATCCCCGGGATAAAGCCTACTTGGTCGTGGTGTATGATCTTTTTAATGTGTTGTTGGATTCTGATTGCTAAAATTTGCCTTTTCAAGAATACAAGAGACTGAGCATATGACCTGGCAGCTCCACTCCTAAGACTATGTATTAAAACAAAACTAAACAAAACAGATTTTGAAAAAAACATGTAACTCAGCCATGTACTGCAGGGAGATCAACAACATCCTATAATGGCACCACACTCCGGTACTCTTGCCTGGAAAATCCCATGGATGGAGGAGCCTGGTAGGCTGCAGGGCATGGAGTTGCGAAGAGTCAGACAGGACTTAACGGCTTCCTTTTCATTTTCTACTTTCATGCATTGGAGAGGAAATGGGAACCCACTCCAGTGTTCTTGCCTGGAGAATCCCAGGGATGGGGGAGCCTGGTGGGCTACCGTCTATGGGGCCTCACAGAGTCAGACACAACGAAGCGGCTTAGCAGCAGCAGCAGCATACATGAAAAATCAGGCTTCCCTTGTGGCTCAGCTGGTAAAGAATCCACCTGCAATGCAGGAGACCTGGTTTCGACCCCTGCGTGGGGAAGATCCCCTGGAGAAGGAAAAGGCTGCCCATTACAGTATTCTGGCCATGGGCTATATAATCCATGTGGTAGCAAAGAGTCGGACATGACTGAGTGACTTTCACTACCACTACTATACATGAAAATCAAGAAACTGATGCAGCCACTATTGAAAACAGTAAGCAGTTATTTTATAATTATTATTATTTTTTTTCTTAAGGGTAATTGCTTTTCAGAATTTTGTTGCTTTCTTTCAAACCTCAACATGAATCAGCCATATGTATACATATATTCCTTCCTTTTGAACCACCTGCCCATTATCTCCTTCCCTTGTATAGAGTTTTTTAATACTCTAAAAATACAGTTACTATATGATCCAAAAATAACACTACTGGGCATATATCCATTAAGATGAAAACTCCCATCAGAAAAGTGATACGCAAAACAGTGTTTATAGTAGCACAATGTACAGTAGCAAAGACATGCAAACGACCTTAAGGCACTTAAATATGTGAGTGGATAAAGACAGATATATTATGCATACAATGGAATATTTTCCATAAGAAAGAATGAAATAATGTTATTCTTTCCAACATGGGTGGATCTAGAGATGATCATACTAAATAAGTCAGAGAAAGACATGAGGAGCTTAGGTGGGTTCAGCTTACCTTGACACATCCTTTGGACCTCAGTTGGTGGGAGATCTTCATCTTTTCCTCCTGGGTATCTAGAGTCAGCTGTCTAAGAATGATGCTAAAGCTGAAACTCCAGCACTCTAGAGCCTTCCCAGTTACCTTAGTAATTTTGAAGACTTGCAGTCGTCTACTTCAGAGCCCCTGAACACCCCTATATATATCCTTCCCCAGGTGGCCACACCCTTACACTTTATGAGGTCAGCAAGCCACTTCCACAGCCAACGGTGGCCCTGCTGAGCCTTGACATCACAAAGCCTCATCCTGACACCTCTAGGGGAGTATGGGGAGCAAGTCAGAGAGAGTTGACCTCTCCCGATTCTTTTAACCACACCCTCTATCTTCCTAGAGTTTTGGGCCACCTTTAAAATTTCTTATTTTACATGTTCTTTGTCCAGAAGTTTAAAAGGGAAAATTTACATAATGTTTTTTGTAGGAAAACTCCTGCATGACTGAATAGAAAATAAATAAGGAATTATAAAATGACAATTGAGAAATATTTGGAAGACAGCTGACAAATGACTCATTTACCTCATTTATGCAGAGTCCAAAGTTAAAATAAGAAAAGATGAAAAACCCAATAGAAGAGAATTGTGTAGTAAACAAGAATACAAAAAAAAAAAAAATTACCCAGAAAAAAAAGGAAAATTACCAAAAATCAGGGAAAAATATCAAACCTACTTGGTATTAAAATAAATGCAAACAAAAATAATAATGGAATATGATTTCTCAACATGAAAATTGCCAAAGTTCAATGACAAAGTTGAAATATACCAAATTGTTCCTCCAAATGGAGGATGACAAATTGGAAAAGGAGTGTTTAAGCAGTGTTGTGAGCGCATAGTGTGATGCAACTTTCTGAAGGACAATATGACATTATCTAGTAAATTTATAAATACATAGAGCCACTTGGCAAGACCCTGTTTGGAATTTCCATTTCAGAAATATTTCTGCAATTTCACCTAGATTATATACCTAATGCTCACTGAAAAAAAATTTTTTTTCCACATCTTCCTAGATAATTTCTTTGGTACACTTCCCCACACTGTCCTTCCCCATGCAACCCCTGTTCTCAGTTCTGTTATTGTAGATTACTTCTGCTTCTTTTAGAACTTCCTTTAAATGGAGCCTAGAGTATGTACGTATGTACACATGTAGTTGCTTAACAATGTTGTGTTACATTCTTCTGTCGCAAATCACACTAGGTGTACAAGTGTATAAACATAACATCTTTCATTTAATTTTCTTCTAAATTTAAGTCATCACAGAGCATGGAGGACAGTTTCTTGTGCTACACAGATAGTTCCCACTATTTATCAAGGCATTATTTTCCAAAATATACAAACGGCTATGTAGCCCAGTATCAAACACACACACACACACACACACACCACCTCAGTAAAAAAAACAGGCAGATCTAAATAAACATTTCCCAAAAGAAGTTATACAGATGATGAAAAAACCCTTGTAAAGAGGCTAAGTTCAGGTTAGTCACTCAGTCGGGTCCGACTCTTTGCGACCCCATGGACTTCAGCAAGCCAGGCCTCGCTGTCCATCACCAACTCCCGGAGTCCTCCAACTTATGTCCACTGAGGCAGTGAAGACATCCAACCATCTCATCCACTGTCGTCCCCTTCTCTGTCTGCCCTCCATCTTTCCCATCATCAGGGTCTTTTCAAATGAGGCAGCTCTTCACATCAGGTGGCCAAAATATTGGAGTTTCAGCTTAAACATCAGTCCTTCCAATGAACACCAGGACTGATCTCCTTTACGATGGACTGATTGGATCTCCTTGGAGCCCACAGGACTCTCAAGAGTCTTCTCCAACACCACAGTTCAAAATCATCACTTCTTCAGTGCTCAGCTTTCTTTACAGTCCAACTCTCACATCCATACAGGACTACTAGAAAAAACATAGCCTTGACTAGATGGACCTTCATTGGCAAAGTAATGTCTCTGCTGTTTAATACGTTGCCTAGTTTGATCATAACTTTCCTTTCAAGGAGTAATGTCTTTTAATTTCATGGTTGCAGTCATCACCTACAGTGATTTTCTAGCCCCCCAAAATAAAGTCAGCCACTGTTTCTGCCATTTCCCCATCTATTTGCCATAAGGTGATGAGGCCATGATCTTCATTTTCTGAATGTTGAGCTTTAAGCCAACTTTTTCTCTCTCCTCTTTCATTTGTGTCAAGAAGCTCTTTAGTTCTTCTTCACTTTCTGCCTGCAGAAATGGTGGTGTCGCCTGTGTATCTGAGTTTATTGATATTTCTCCCAGCAAACTTGATTCCGGCTTGTGCTTCCTCCAGTGCAGGGTTTCTCATGATGTATTCTGCATATGAGTTAAATAAGCATGGCAAGAATATACAGCCTTGATGTACTCCTTTCCCGCTTTGGAACCAGTTTGCTGTTCCATGTCCAGTTTTAACTCTTGCTTCCTGACCTTCATACAGATTTGTCAAGAGGCAGATCAGGTGGTCTGGTATTTCCATCTCTTTGAGAATTTCCTACAGTTTATTGTTATTCACACACTCAAAGGCTTTGGCATAGTCAATAAAGAATAAATAGGTGTTTTTCTGGAATTCTCTTGCTTTTCATGATCTGACAGATGTTGGCAATTCGATCTCTTGTTCCTCTGCCTTTGCTAAAACCTCCTTGAACATCTGGAAGTTCATGCTTCATGTATTGCTGAAGCCTGGCTTGGAAAATTTTGAGCATTACTTTACTAGTGTGTGAGATGAGTGTAATTGTTCTGTAGTTTGAGCATTCTTTGACATTGCCTTTCTTTGGGATTGGAAGGAAAGCTAATGTTTTCTTGTCCTGTGGCCACTTATGAGTTTTCCAGATTTACTGGCATATTGAGTGCAGAACTTTCACAGCAGCATCTTTGATAATTTGAAATAGCTCAACTGGAATTCCATCACCTCCACTAGCTTTGTTCATAGTGTTGCTTCCGAAGGACCACTGGACTTCACATTCCAGGATGTCTGCCTCTAGGTGAGTGATCAGACCAGTGTGATTAAATGGGTCTTGAAGATATTTTTGGTACAGTTCTCCTCTTAATGTCTTCTGCTTCTGTTAGGTCCATATCATTTCTGTCATTTATTGAGCCCATCTTTGCATGAAGTGTTCCCTTGGTATCTCTAATTTTCTTGAAGAGATCTCTAGTCTTTTTCATTCTTTATTTCCTTCTATTTCTTTGCACTGATCACTGAGCAAGGCTTTCTTATCTCTACTTGCTATTCTTTGGAAATCTGCATTCAAATGGATATATCTTTCCTTTTCTCCTAGCTTTTGGCTTCTCTTATTTTCACAACTATTTGTAAGTCCTCCTCAGACAGCCATTTTGCTTTTGTGCATTTCTTTTTCTTGGGGATGGTCTTGGTTCCTGTCTCCTGTACAGTGTCATGAAACTCCATCCATAGTTCATCATCACTATTCATTAGAGAAATACAAATCAAAACTACAATGTGGTATTCCTTCACGCCAGTCCGAATAGATAGCAACAAAAATTCTACAAGCAATAATTCCTGGGGAGAATGCGGGAAAAAAGGGAACAATCTTGCACTGTTAGTGGGCATGTAAATTGGTACGACCACTATGATGAAGACTATGGCAGCTCCTTTAAAAACTAAAAAATATAGTCACCTTATGACCTACTCCTGGGCATTTTTTCTGGAAAAAACCTTAAAACCAAAAGATTGATGCACACTAATGTTCATTACAGCATTATTTCCTGGAGGCGCGACATGCAACATTTTTTATTTATAGCAAAAACGGAAAAAAGAATAAAAAACGTATAAAGCAAGCAGTCTCTAAAGATGTGGTCAAATTACTCAGTATTTGTAAAAGGAAAATCTTCAGTATAAGTAAACAAAACAAGAACCACATATCAGAACCAAGTTATATGTTAAAATTCAAATAACAGAAAGTATTTTATAGTGAAAGAACTAATACACCCTGATATTTTATCTCTCCAGCTCAGGAACTCAGAATTCTGAGCCAGTGTTAAATGAGATCATGAGCGATTTTTTCTTCTTTTTTTTTTCGAGCAAATTTACATTTTCTATTAAGAGCATGTATTAATTTTTTAATAAACTTATACAGTATCTTTTTCAATATGTGAAGAATGGATCTGGATTTTTAAAATTTCATTCATAAGCATTCTTCTATTTCTCCATGAGATGGCAGTATAACCACAGTAAATATTTCTTCATACACATTTATACATATGAGTGAATACATTCGGATTTTATATTTTCATTTGTTATCATTTTTCTATTTCTGCTTGAGAGGGCATCATATGCATCCGTTCAGTTCAGTTCAGTCGATCAGTGGTGTCTGACTTTTTTGAACCCATGAATTGCAGCACGCCAGGCCTCCCTGTGCATCACCAACTCCTGGAGTTCGCTCAGACCCACGTCCATTGAGTCAGTGATGCCATCCAGCCATCTCATCCTCTTTCGTTCCCTTTTTATCCTGCCCCCAATCCCTCCCAGCATCAGAGTCTTTTCCAATGAGTCAACTCTTTGCGTGAGGTGGCCAAAGTACTGGAGTTTCAGTTTTAGCATCATTTCTTCCAAAGAAATCCCAGGGCTCATCTCCTTCAGAATGGACTGGTTGGATCTCCTTGCAGTCCAAGGCACTCTCAAGAGTCTTCTCCAACACCACAGTTCAAAAGCATCAATTCTTCGGCGCTCAGCTTTCTTCACAGTCCAACTCTCATATCCACTTGACCACTGGAAAAACCATAGCCTTGACTAGATGGACCTTTGTTGGTAAAGGAATGTCTCTGTTTTTGAATATGCTATCCAGGTTAGTCATAACTTTCCTTCCAAGGAGTAAGCGTCTTTTAATTTCATGGCTGCAGTCATCATCTGCAGTGATTTTGGAGCCCTAAAAAATAAAGTCTGACGCTGTTTCAACTGTCTCCCCATCTATTTCCCATGAAGTGATGGGACCAAATGCCATGATCTTCGTTTTCTGAATGTTGAGTTTTAAGCCAACTTTTTCCCTCACCTCTGTCACCTTCATCAAGAGCATAGTAAACTTTTATTCATACCCACATATACATATGAGAGAATACATCAACATTTTATGAATTACATTCATAAGTATTATTCTATGTCTCCAAAAGACGTAACATAAGCACAATAAATATTTGTTCATACCCACATATACTCTGGAGAGTCTCTTGGATTGCAAGGAAATCAATCCAGTCAATCCTTAAGGGTATTACTCTTGGATATTCACTGGAAGGACTGATGCTGAAACGTCAATTCTTTGGCTACCTTATGTGAAGAACTGACTCATTGGAAAGGCCCCTGATGCTGAGAAAGATTGAAAGCAGGAGGAGAAGCAGAAAACAGAGGATGAGATCATTGGTTAACATCACCCACTCGGTGGATCTGGGTTTAAGCAGGCTCAGGTAGTAGATAATTGAACAGGGAAGCGTGGCATGCCACAGTTCATGGAGTCGCAAAGAGTTGGACATGACTGGGCAACTGAGGTGAAGTGATAGATACATATAAAATCCTTATACAGACTCAAAATGGACATACTATACCAAGAGTGCTTTATAAACACCTTTTAATAATATATTTTAGAAAATAACCATAGATGAATAGCTCTATGTATGGTTAAAATGATACAGGAATATGTACAGTTACAACAATAAGGCCATTTGAGTCAACATGCATGGCCTGAGAGTTGATCATACTAAATGAAGTGAGGCACACAGGGAAACATATATACCAAATAATATCATAATATCCAAATGTGGAATCTAAGATATGACACAAATGAACATATGTGTGAATCAGAAAGACACTCATAGACAGAGAGAATAGACCTACAGCTTCAAGGCAGAGAGAATTGGGGGAGAAATGGAGTAAGAGACTGGGGTTAAGAGATATAAAACAAACTATATGGATTGGATTGACAAGTTCCTACTGTAGAGCACAGAGGACTACATTCAGTATCCAATTTCTCCCCCAATTCTCTTTGCCTTGAAGCTGTAGGTCTATTCTCTCTGTCTATGAGTGTCTTTCTGATTCACACATATGTTCATTTGTGTCATATCTTAGATTCCACATTTGGATATTATGATATTATTTGGTATATATGTTTCCCTGTGTGCCTCACTTCATTTAGTATGATCAACTCTCAGGCCATGCATGTTGACTCAAATGGCCTTATTGTTGTAACTGTACATATTCCTGTATCATTTTAACCATACATAGAGCTATTCATCTATGGTTATTTTCTAAAATATATTATTAAAAGGTGTTTATAAAGCACTCTTGGTATAGTATGTCCATTTTGAGTCTGTATAAGGATTTTATATGTATCTGTCACTTCACCTCAGTTGCCCAGTCATGTTCAACTCTTTGCGACTCCATGAACTGTGGCATGCCACGCTTCCCTGTACAATTATCTACTACCTGAGCCTGCTTAACCCAGATCCACCGAGTGGGTGATGTTAATCAATGATCTCATCCTCTGTTTTCTGCTTCTCCTCCTGCTTTCAATCTTTCTCAGCATCAGGGACTTCCCTGGCAGTCCAGAGTTTAAGACTGCAGATTTCCACTGCAGGGGAGGCAAGTTCAAACCCTGGTCAGGGAACTAATTCCACTTGTAGCACAGTGTAGCCAAAAAAGAAGAGAGATTAAATAAAAGAATGTGTGTATGTGTGTATATATATAAATATATATATCCACACACAACATATACATATATACATGTATATCTATAACTGAATCATTTTGCTGTAAAGCAGAAATTAACACAAAATTACAAATGAACTATACTACAGTTAAAAAATAGCATGACTGAGGAAAGAAAAGATTGTTATATTTCATTGTGTGTAAAGTTAATATCCAAAGAAAATTGTTATACACAAACACGGCTGACTACTTAACGGCAGGCTTGCTGAGATACTTAAGGAGACACATACTGAAATGCACCAAGGAAAAAGATTGATTGTTGATTGGATAGAGGGATGGACAAATGGATAGATATGTGACAAAGAAAGTATTATAAATAGGTTACAAAACCAGACTTCTATGTATGCTGTGCAAAAGAGACCCACCTGAAACCAAGGAGCACATACAGAGTGAAAGTGAAGGGCTGGGAAAAGGTATTTCATGCAAAATGTGAGCAACAGAAATTAGAAGTAGCAATACTCATATCAGATAAAATAGACTTTGAAATAAAGGGTGTGAAAAGAGACAAAAAAGGCCACTATATAATGGTCAAAGGATCAATCCAAGAAGAAGATATAAAAATTATAAATATATATGCACCCAAGATAGGAGCACTCAATATGTAAGGCAAATGCTAACAAGTAAGAAACGGGAAATGAAAAATAACACAATAATAGTGGGAGATCTTAAGACCCTACACACACCTATGGATAGATCAACCAAACAGAAAATTAGCAAGGAAACACAAACTTTAAGTGATACAATGGATCAGTTAGACCTAATTGATTTCAAAAGAACATTTCACGCCAAAGCAATGAATTTCACCTTTTTCTCAAGTGCACATGGAACATTCTCCAGGATAGATCATATACTGGGCCATAAATCTAGCCTTGGTAAACTGAAAACAAAAATCAAAATCATTTCAAGCATCTCTTCTGATCACAAAGCAGTAAGATTAGATGTCAACTACAGGGGGAAAGAAACCATGACAAATAGAAACATATGGAGGGTAAACAACATGCTTCTGAATGACCGACATATAACAGAAGAAATCAGAAAAGAAATGGAAATATGCATAGAAACAAATGAAAATGAAAATACAACCCATACAAATAGCTGTGAAAAGAAGAGAAGCGAAAAACAAAGGAGAAAAGGAAAGATATAAACATCTGAATGCAGAGTTCCAAAGAATAGCAAGAAGAGAAAAGAAAGCCTTCTTCAGCGACCAATGCAAAGAAATAGAGGAAAATAACAGAATGGGAAAGACTAGGGATTTCTTCAAGAAAATCAGAGATACCAAAGGAACATTTCATGCAAAGATGGGTTCAATAAAGGACAGAAATGGTATGGACATAACAGAAGCAGAAGATATTAAGAAGAAATGACAAGAATACACATAAGAACTGTACAAAAAAGATCTTCACGACCCAGATAATCACGATGGTGTGATCACTGACCTAGAGCCAGACTTCCTGGAATGTGAAGTCAAGTGGGCCTTAGAAAGCATCACTACGAACAAAGAGAGTGGAGGTGATGGAATTCCAGTTAAGCTATTCCAAATTCTGAAAGATGATGCTGTGAAAGTGGTGCACTCAATAAG
This sequence comes from Bos taurus, assembly GCF_002263795.3. Lineage (NCBI taxonomy): Eukaryota > Metazoa > Chordata > Mammalia > Artiodactyla > Bovidae > Bos > Bos taurus. The sequence continues at coordinate 54,190,907 of NC_082638.1, forward strand.
CCAGCAAATTTGGAAAACTCAGCAGTGGCCACAGGACTGGAAAAGCTGAGTTTTCATTCCAATCTCAAAGAAAGACAATGCCAAAGAATGCTCAAACTACCGCAAAATTGCACTCATCTCACGCTAGTACAGTAATGCTCAAAATTCTACAAGCCACGCTTCAGCAATATGGAAACCATGAACCTCCTGATGTTCAAGCTGGTTTTAGAAAAGGCAGAGGAAACAGAGACCAAACTGCCAACATCAGCTGGATCATGGAAAAAGCAAGAGAATTTCAGAAAAACCTCTATTTCTGCTTTATTGACTATGCCAAAGCCTTTGTCTGTGTGGATCACAATAAACAGTGGAAAATTCTGAGAGAGATGGGAATACCCGACCACCTGATCTGCCTCTTGAGAAATTTGTATGCAGGTTAGAAAGCAACAGTTAGATCTGGACATGGAACAACAGACTGGTTCCAAATAGGAAAAGGAGTACATCAAGGCTGTATATTGTCACCGTGTTTATTTAACTTCTATGCAGAGTACATCATGAGAAACGCTGGACTGGAAGAAATACAAGCTGGAATCAAGATTGCTGGGAGAAATATCAATAACTTCAGATATGCAGATTATACGACCCTTATGGCAGAAAGTGAAGAGGAACTCAAAAGCCTCTTGATGAAAGTGAAAGTGAAGAGTGAAAAAGTTGGCTTAAAGCTCAACATTCAGAAAACGAAGATCATGACCTCCAGTCCCACTACTTCATGGGAAATAGATGGGTAAATAGTGAAAACAATGTCAGACTTTATTTTTAGGGGGCTCCAAAATCACTGCAGAAGGTGACTGCAGCCATCAAATTAAAAGACACTTACTCCTTGAAAGGAAAGTTATGACCAACCTCGAGAGCAGATTCAAAAGCAGAGACATTCCTTTACCAAAAAAGGTTCGTCTAGTCAAGGCTATGGTTTTTCCTGTGGTCAGGTATGGATGTGAGAGTTGAACTGTGAAGAAGCCTGAGTGCCGAAGAATTGATACTTCTGAACAGTGGTGTTGGAGAAGACTCTTGAGAGTCCCTTGGACTGCAAGGAAAACCAACCAGTCCATTCTGAAAGAGATCAGCCCTGGGATTCCTTTGGAAGGAATGATGCTAAAGCTGAAGCTCAAGTACTTTGGCCACCTCATGCGAATACTTGACTCATTGGAAAAGTCTCTGATGCTGGGAGGGATTGGGGGCAAGAAGAGAAGGGGAAGACATAGGATCAGATGGCTGGATTGCATCACTGACTCCATGGGCATGAGTCTCAGTGACTCCAGGTTTTGGTGATGGACAGGAAGGCCTGGCGTGCTGTGATCCATAGGGTCGCAAAGAGTTGGACATGACTGAGTGACTGATCTGATCTGAAGGGGAAGGTTCATAGAAATACAAGCTTACCTCAAGAAACAAGAGAAACCTCAAATAAATGACCTAACTTTACACCTAAAGCAACTAGAAAAAGAAGAAGTGAAAAATCCCAGGGTTAGAAGAAGGAAAAAGTAATAATAACAATTAGGTAGTATACTCATTTTCACTATATTGATTCTTCCAATCCATGAACATGGTATATTTCTCCATCTATTAGTGTCCTCTTTGATTTCTTTCACTAGTGTTTTATAGTTTTCTATGTATAGGTCTTTAGATTCTCTAGATAGATATATTCCTAAGTATTTTATTCTTTCTGTTGCAATGGTGAATGGAATTGTTTCCTTAATTTCTTTTTCTGTTTTGTCATTATTAGTGTATAGGAATGCAAGGGATTTCAGTGTGTTGATTTTATATCCTGCAACTTTACTATAATCATTGATTAGTTCTAGTAATTTTCTGGTGGAGTCTTTAGGGTTTCCTATGTAGAGGATCATGTCATCTGCAAATAGTGAGAGTTTTACTTTTTTTCCAATTTGGATTCCTTTTATTTCTTTTTCTGCTCTGATTGCTGTGGCCAAACTTCCAAAACTATGTTGAATAGTAACGGTGAAAGTGGGCACCCTTGTCTTGTTCCTGACTTTAGAGGAAATGCTTTCACTTTTCACAATTGAGGATAATGTTTGCTGTGCGTTTGTCATATATAGCTTTTAATATGTTGAGGTATGTTCCTACTATTCCTGCTTTCTGGAGAGTTTTTATCATAAATGGATGTTGAATTTTGTCAAAGGCTTTCTCTGCATCTTTTGAGATAATCATATGGTTTTTATTTTTCAATTTGTTAATGTGGTGTATTACATTGATTGATTTGTGGATATTGAAGAATCCTTGCATCCCTGGGATAAAGCCCACTTGGTTGTGGTGTATAATCTTTTTATTTATTTATTTACTTATTTTTTTATAATCTTTTTAATGTGCTGTTTGATTCTAATTGCTAGACTTTTGTTAAGGATTTTTGCATCTAAGTTCATCAGTGATATTGGCCTGTAGTTTCCTTTATTTTGGGGATCTTTGTCAGGTTTTGGTATTAGGGTGATAGTGGTGATAGAATGAGTTTGGAAGTTTCCCTTCCTCTGCAACTACCCAAAGCAATTTATAGATTCAATGCAACCCCTATCAAGCTACCAACGGTATTCTTGAAAGAGCTAGAACAAATAATTTCACAATTTGTATGGAAATACAAAAAGCCTCTAATAGCCAAAGCTGTCTTGTGAAAGAAGAATGGAACTGGAGGGATAAACCTACCTGACTTCAGGCTCTACTACAAAGGCACATTCATCAAGACTGTATGGTACTGGCACAAAGACAGAAATATAGATCAATGGAACAAAATAGAAAGCCCAGAGAGAATTCCACACACATATGGACACCTTATCTTTGACAAAGGAGGCAAGAATATACAACGGATTAAAGAAAATCTGTTTAACAAGTGGTGCTGGGAAATCTGGTCAACCACTTGTAAAAGAATGAAACTAGAACACTTTCTAACAACATACACAAAAATGAACTCAAAATGGATTAAAGATTTAAATGTAACACCAGAAACTATAAAACTCCTAGAGGAGAACATAGGCAAAACACTCTCTTCCATACATCACAGCAGGATCCTCTATGACCCACCTCCCAGGATATTGGAAATAAAAGCAAAAATAAACAAATGGGACCTAATTAAACTTAAAAGCTTCTGCACATCAAAGGAAACTACTAGCAAGGTGAAAAGACAGCCTTCAGAATGGGAGAAAATAATAGCAAATGAAGCAACTGACAAATAACTAATCTCAAAAATATACAAGCAACTCTTAGCTCAACTCCAGAAAAATAAATGATCCAATCAAAAAAATGGGCCAAAGAACTAAATAGACATTTCTCCAAAGAAGACATACAGATGGCTAACAAACACATGAAAAGATGCTCAACATCACTCATTATCAGAAAAATGCAAATCAAAACCACTATGAGGTACCATTTCACACGACTCACAATGGCTATGATCCAAAAGTTTACAAGCAATAAATGCTGGAGAGGGTGTGGAGAAAAGGGAACCCTCTTATACTGTTGGTGGGAATGCAAACTAGTACAGCCACTATGGAGAACAGTGTGGAGATTCCTTAAACAACTGGAAATAGAACTGTCTTATGATCCAGCAATCCCACTGCTTACCATACACAGAGGAAAACAGAATTGAGACACATGTACCCCAATGTTCATTGCAGCACTGTTCATAATAGACAGGACATGGAAGCAACCTAGATGTCCATCAACAGATGAATGGATAAGAAAGCTGTGGTACATATACACAATTGAGTATAACTCAGCCATTAAAAAGAATTAATTTGAATCAGTTTTAATGAGGTGGATGAAACTGGAGCCTATTATACAGACTGAAGTAAGCCAGAAAGAAAAACACCAATACGGTATACTAAAGTATATATATGGAATTTAGAAAGATGCTAACAATAACCCTGTGTATGAGACAGCAAAAGAGACACAGATGTATAGAACAGTCTTATGGACTCTGTTTCAGAGAGAGAGGGTGGGAAGATTTGGGAGAATGGCATTGAAACATGTATAATATCATGCATGAAACGAGTCGCTAGTCCAGGTTTGGTGCATGATACTGGATGCTTGGGTCTGGTGCACTGGGACAACCCAGAGGGGTGGTATGGGGAGGGAGGAGGGAGGAGGGTTCAGGATGGGGGACACATGTATACCTGTGGCGGATTCATTTTGATATTTGGCAAAACTAATACAATTTGTAAAGTTTAAAAATAAAATAAAATTAAAAAAAATAAACAATTAGGGCAGAAATACATGAAAAAAAGCAAAGGAACCTATAGCAAAACTCAGCAAAAATAAACGCTGGTTCTTTGAGAAGATAAATAAAATAGGAAAACCATTAGCAAAACTCATCAAGAAAGAAAGGGGGGATAATCAAATCAACAAAATTAGAAAGGAAAATAGATAAATCACAGCGGACAACACAGAAGTACAAAGGATCATAAAAGACTACTATCAGCAGCTATAGGACAATAAAATGGACAACTTGGAAGAAATGAACAAATTCCTAGAAAAGTATAACAATCCAAAACTGAACCAGGAAGAAATAGGTAATCCCAACATACCCATCACAAGCATGGAAAGCAAAACTGTAATCAAAAATCTTCCATTGAACAAAAACGAAGGTCAGGACCAGATGACTTATTCACACTCCTGGTTACCCTGGACACCTGGAGAGAACAAGAGAGGGAGCACAGAATACCACTTGTTTGGGGAAGAGGGTGAAGATGGATAGGAACGATAGTTTCAGGAAAAGTGTGACCAGAGGAGAGCTATGTGCCAGGCCAGTAGAGGGCAGGGGGGTCTCATGGGGCGGTGTCAATGGGCAAGAGGAGCTTGGATGGGTTCAACTCACCTTGACACTTTTGTGGACCCCAGTTGACAGGAAGTCTTCATCTTTTCCTCCTGCTTACCTGAAGTTGGCTATTCCATAAGTGCTCTAGAGCCTTGTGGCTTCTGAGTCTCTTTAGTCATTTTGAAGACACCCAGTGGTCTGCTCCAGAGCCCCTGAGCACACCTCTATATACCCCTCCCTAGGGTCCACAGCATTATGCTTTAAGAGATCAGCAACTCACTTCCCCAGCCAATGGTGGCCCTGGCTGAGAATTGACATCACAAAGCGCAATCCTGATACCTCTAGGGCAGAATGGGGGGCAACTCAGATGATTTGATGGGGGGGGGGGAATGCATCACTTTTAATGGCCCTTAGGAGCCCTCCAAACTCACCTGTCATCCTCATCTCTCTAAGTCAACTCTGTTGTGTCACAAGGCAGGGAGCATGTGTCTCCTCCAAACCTTGACCCACAGCCACAGTACCGAGGCTTTGATTCTGTTCTCTCCCACATTTCACTATCATCTAGATTGTAATATCTTGCCTAAGGTTCCTCCATGATAATTAGGCTGTATTGAAGTGTCTGTGGAAATGAGAATCATCCCACTTTCCTCCTACAGTTCAGTTCAGTCTCTCAGTCATGTCTGACTCTTTGAGAGGTGGTCTTAAAGCACTTTCAAGACCATTTAATTCTGGGCCACCTCCCAGAACCTTTTTCCATCCCATCTCCTTTGTTCTAGCTTCCATTCAGACACTGCTGTCTTCAGGCTGTGAGACTGCACTGAATACACTTGCCCTTTCTCCACTTGGAGCTGTCTTGCTTCAAGTCTTGGAATCATGGTCACCTCACTATGTGTAAAAAAAAAAAAAAAAAAAATGTTTCCCCAAAGACGTGCACATGAATGTTCATAGCAGTCTTATTTCTAATAGTCAAAAAGTTGAGATGAACAAGATGGCAGAGTGGTAGTTGCAGGAGGAATACACCTCTCTCCTTGGACACATCAGGAATACATCTTCAGACACAGAAGTGCTTGCAGAACACCAGCTGAGAGCTGACAGGAGTACCTGACCAGTGGAAAAGAATGTATAGAACCACAAAACTTGGTAGGATGAAGGAACTAGGGGGAAAAACAGGAGTGTTAATAGGTCTGGACCTGCCCTTGGTGGGTGGGAGAACTGAAGTAGGTTTCCACTTCCCTCATTGGAGTAATTGTCTGGATCAGAGGAGAAACATTTAAGGCTGAGAATGAAACAGCTGATCTGTGGCAGCCTACACCAATACATACAATGTATGACATAGCAGAATCCATTGGTTTTTGTCCCCTTAAGAGTGTAGCATTCATTAAACATTTGAAAATCCATCAGGATAAACAACTTACTAAAGAACTGAAAATGATGACACAGTAGGGTCATTTAGATGAATGCTGAAAAATAATTTGATAAAATCTAATATCCCTGGGTTGGGAAGATTCCCTGAAGTAGGGATTGGCTACCCACGTCAGTATTCTTAGGCTTCGCTGGCAGCTCAGCTATTAAAGAAAGTGCCTGGCATCTCAGAGATCTGGGTCCATCCTTGGGCTGGGAAGATCCCCTGGAGGAGAGCATGACAATCCATTCCAGTATTCTGGCCTGGAGAATCCCCAAGGCCAGAGGAGGCTGTTTGGCCTACACTTAATGGGGTTGCAAAAAGCTGGACACAACTCTGTGACTGAGCACATTCTGTATAAAATATTTTAGCGAACTAGAAATAGAAGAAGAAATAGAAATAGAATTGGAGAAGGCAATGGCACCCCACTCCAGTACCTTTGCCTAGAAATTCCCATGGATGGAGGAGCCTGGTAGGCTGCAGTCCATGAGGTCGCTAAGAGTCGGACACGACTGAGCGACTTCACTTTCACTTTTCACTTTCATGCATTGGAGAAGGAAATGGCAACCCACTCCAGTGTTCTTGCCTGGAGAAAACCAGGGAAGGGAAGCCTGGTGGGCTGCCGTCTATGGGGTCGCACAGAGTCGAACACGACTGAAGCGACTTAGCAGCAGCAGAAAGAGAAGACTTCCTCAACCTTATGAAAGTACTAAACTATCACTAATATCACACTTTATGGTAGAACACTGAGTGTTTTACTTCTAAAATCACAATCAACAGAAAGATGTCCACTCTCATTATATTGAATTTCTGTCCGTGAAGTCATATTAGGAAATGATTGAAAAGTTATCCAGTTTGGAAAAGAAGAATAAAGCTGTTTTTATCTGTTGGTGACATCTATGTAGAATATCCAATGAAATCTACAGGAACAGAATACCTAAAACTAAGAATTAATTTAAGCAAAGTCACAAGATATACAGATGATATATAAAATTTAATTAATTGCTTTCCTATATAGTAGTCCAATTTAAAATTAAAATAAAAAATAATAACAGTCACATTGAAGTCAGAAAAACTTAAGAATCAGACAGAATATATGAAACACACCAATGCAAAAATGGACAAAAGATGTGAACAGGAAATTCACTAGATAATGATATACAGATGGCAAGTAAGCATGCAGGGCACACCGAAAGTATGGCTCTCATGAGAGACAGAGAAGAACAAGTCTGATGAGGAAGTGGAAATATTTGAACTTTCATGCACTGTTTATGGGAATACAAAATAGTACACCATGGTGGAAAACAGTTTGGAAGTTCCTTCAAAAGTTAAACATTGGGTTACCATATGTCCCAGCAATCCCTTTCTTAGGTTTATACAAGCAAGTATGAAAAAAAAAAATACCCACAGACATGCACATGAATGTTCATAACAGTCTTATTTTTAGTAGTCCAAAAGTTGAGATGAACAAAATGGCTGAACAGTAGCTGGAAGTGGAGTACATTTCACTCCACGGATGCATCAAGGATACACCTTCAGACACAGAAGTGTGTGCAGAACACCAGCTGAGAGCTGACAGGAGTACCTGACCAGAGGAAAATAATAAATAGAACCACAAAACTCGGTAGGGTGAAGGAACTAGGGGTGGGGGGAACAGGAATGGTAATAGGCCTGGACCTGCCCTCGGTAGGTGGGAGAACTATAAGTTGGTGTCCGACCCCCCACCTGGGATCAACTGTCTGGATCAGAGGAGAAATATTTTTGGCTGAGAGTGAAACAGTTGATCTGTGGGAGCCTAAATGGAATGAGAATCAGACAGTCCTTGCCACAGACATACACACCCCAGACAGGGACACAGGTCCCATAGAAGGGACAGCAGTTGGGATCTGGATTTTTCGGATTGTGGAGCAATCCCAGGGCAAGGGCTACTACTGACTGCAGAGAGATGGACTGATGGGATGTGAGGAAGGAGATCGGGATGGGAAATGCTTGTGGAGGAACACCAGGCCCCATGGAAGCAAGGGGATCCTACTGGGTCAATCATAGTAGGTGGAGCCATCACCATAGTCTCTTTCTCCCCATACACCAGCATAGGCAGCTGAACAATAGAGAGGCTGGCCAATCAAGTGCCTGACTTACTGATCTGCAGACTAGGACCCCACCCAGGGGCCCCATCTATGTACCTGATGCTCCAAACAACAGAGAAGTACCCCAGGTAAGGGAGCCCTCTAAGTGCCTGAAAGGGTGGAGCTATGGAGGAAGAGTGGCAAAAGAGGCCTCCTTATCACCAGCTACAAGAGGCTGGTGAAAAGACTCTGATAGCGTCAAAACTTCTGCGGCAGAGGAGGTCATTGTCCCTGCACAGTTATCGCTACCATGGTCCCCAGAGATCAAGAAGCTATGCCAAGTTCATGCTCAATGCTCGCTGGGGCGGAGCTGCTACAGGCCAAAAAAGTCTTGTGTCTATGGATACCTGGTCACTTCAGTTCAGTTCAGTTCAGTTCAGTTCAGATCAGTTCAGTTCAGTTCAGTCACTCATTCCTGTCCCACTCTTCGCGACCCCATGAATCGCAGCACGCCAGGACTCCCTGTCCATCACCACCTCCCGGAGTTCACCCAGATCCACGTCCATAGAGTCAGTGATGGCATCCAGCCATCTCATGCACTGCTGTCCCCTTCTCCTTCTGCCCCCAAATCCTCCCAGCATCAGAGTCTTTCCCAATGAGTCAACTCTTCTCAAGAGGTGGCCAAAGTACTGGAGTTACAGCTTCAGCATCATTCCCCCAAAGAAATCCCAGGGCTCAATTGCTTCAGAATGGACTGGTTGGATCTCCTTGCAGTCCAAGGGACTCTCAAGAGTCTTCTCCAACACCACAGTTCAAAAGCATCAATCCTTAGGTGCTCAGCCTTCTTCACAGTCCAACTCTCACATCCATACCTGACCACAGGAAAAACCATAGCCTTGACTAGACGGACCTTTGTTGGCAAAGTAATGTCTTTGCTTTTGAATATGCTATCTACGTTGGTCATAAATTTCCTTCCAAGGAGTAAGTGTCTTTTAATTTCATGGCTGCAGTCACCATCTGCAGTGATTTTGGAGCCCCCCAAAATAAAGTCTGACACTGTTTCCACTGTTTCCCCATCTATTTCCCATGAGGTGATGGGACCGGATGCCATGATCTTCGTTTTCTGAATGCTGAGCTTTAAGCCAATTTTTTCACTCTCCACTTTCACCATCAGGAGGCTTTTTAGTTCCTCTTCACTTTCTGCCATAGGGCGGTGTCATCTGCATATCTGAGGTAACTGATATTTCTCCCGGCAATCTTGATTCCAGCTTGTGTTTCTTCCAGTCCAGGGTTTCTCATGATGTACTCTGCAAAGAAGTTACATAAACAGGGTGATAATATATAGCCTTGACGTACTCCTTTTCCTAATTGGAACCCGTCTGTTGTTCCACGTCCAGTTCTAACTGTTGTTTACTGACCTGCATAGAGGTTTCTCAAGAGGCAGGTCAAGTGGTCTGGTATTCCATTCTCTCTCAGAATTTTCCACAGTTTATTGTGATCCACACAGGCAAAGGCTTTGGCATAGTCAATAAAGCAGGAATAGAGGTTTTTCTGGAACTCTCTTGCTTTTTCCATGCTCCAGCAGATGTTGGCAATTTGATCTCTGGTTCCTCTGCCTTTTCTAAAACCAGCTGGAATATCAGGAAGTTCACAGTTCACGTATTGCTGAAACCTGGCCTGGAGAATTTTGAGCATTACTTTACTAGCATGTGAGGTGAGTGTAACTGTGCAGTACTTTGAGTATTCTTTGGCATTGCCTTTCTTCAGGATTCAAATGAAAACTGACCATTCCAGTCCTGTGGACACAGCTGAGTTTTCCAAATTTGCTGGCATATTGAGTGCAATACTTTCACAGCATCATCTTTCAGGATCTGACATAGCTCAACTGGAATTCCATCACTTCCTCTAGCTTTGTTCGTAGTGCTGCTTTCTAAGGCCCACTTGATTTCACATTCCAGGATGTCTGGCTCTAGGTCGGTGATCACATCATCGGGATTATCTGGATCATGAAGATCTTGATTGTATAGTTCTTCTGTGTATTCTTGTCATCTCTTCTTAGTATCTTCTGCTTCTGTTAGGTCCATGCCGTTTCTGTCCTTTATTGAGCCCATCTTTGCATGAAATGTTCCCTTGGTATCTCTAATTTTCTTGAAGAGATCTCTAGTCTTTCCCATTCTGTTGTTTTCCTTTATTTCTTTGCATTGATCACTGAGGAAGGCTTTCTTATCTCTTCCTGCTATTCTTTGGAACTCTGCATTCAGATGCGTATATCTTTCCTTTGCTTTTCGCTTCTCTTCTTTTCACAGCTATTTGTAAGGGGTGCCCAGACAGCCATTTTGCTTTTTTTGCATTTCTTGTCCATGGGGATTGTCTTGATCCCTGTCTCCTGTACAATGTCATGAGCCTCATTCCATAGTTCATCAGGCACTCTATCTAACAGGTCTAGGCTCATAAATCTGTTTCTCACGTTCACTGTATAATCATAAGGGATTTGATTTAGGTCATACCTGAATGGTCTAGGGGTTTGTCCTACTTTCTTCAATTTCAGTCTGAATTTGGTAATAAGGAGTTCATGATCTGAGTCACAGTCAGCTCCTGGTCTTGTTCTTGTTGACTGTATAGAGCTTCTTCACTTTTGGATGCAAAGAATATAATCAATCTGATTTCAGTGTTGACCATATGGTGATGTCCATGTGTAAAGTCTTCTCTTGTGTTGTTGGAAAAGGGTCTTTGCTATGACCAGTGCATTTTCTTGGCAAAACTCTATTAGTCTTTGCCCTGCTTCATTCCGTATTCCAAGGCCAAATTTGCCTGTTACTGCAGGTGTTTCTTGACTTCGTATTTTTGCATTCCAGTCCCCTACAATGAAAAGGACATCTTTTTTGGGTATAGTCCGAAAAGGACTTGTAGGTCTTCATAGAACCGTTCATCTTCAGCTTCTTCAGCATTACTGGTTGAGGTCTAGACTTGGATTACTGTGATATTGAATGGTTTGCCTTGGAAACAAACAGAGATCATTCTGTCGTTTTTGAGATTGCATCCAAGTACTGCATTTCGGAATCTTTTGTTGACCATGATGGCTGCTCCAGTTCTTCTGAGGGATTCCTGCCTGCAGTAGTAGATATAATGCTCATCTGAATTAAATTCACCCATTCCAGTCCATTTTAGTTCGCTGATTCCTAGAATGTCTACATTCACTCTTGCCATCTCTTGTTTGACCACTTCCAATTTGCCTTGATTCATGGACCTGACATTCCAGGTTCCTATGCAATATTGCTCTTTACAGCTTCAGACCTTGCTTCTGTCACCAGTCACAACTGCAACTGGGTATTGTTTTTGCTTTGGCTCCATCCCTTCATTCTTTCTGGAGTTATTTCTCCACTGATATCCAGTAGCATATTGGGTCCTTACTGACCTGGGGAGTTCCCCTTTCAGTATCCTATCATTTTGCCTTTTGATACTTTTCATGGGGTTCTCAAGGCAAGAATACTGAAGCGGTTTGCCATTCCCTTCTCCAGTGGACCACCTTCTGTCAGATCTCTCCCCCATGACCCGCCCCTCTTGGGTTGCCCCCAGGGCATGGCTTAGTTTCATTGAGTTAGACAAGGCTGTGGTCCTAGTGTGATTACATTGACTAGTTTTTTGTGAGTATGGTTTCAGTGTGTCTGCCTTCTGATGCCCTCTTGCAACACATACCATCTTACTTGGGTTTCTCTTACCTTGGGCGTGGGGTATCCCTTCACGGCCGCTCCATCAAAGCGCAGCCACTGCTCCTTACCTTGGAGGAGGGGTATCTCCTCACTGCCGCCCTTAGTGTCCAACTGCATGTGACATTGTAACTGTGGCTTGCCAGGCTTCTTTCTCAGGGAAGGGGCTTCTACATGCAAAAATACTGGTACGTATGGGCCAGTACTGGTTGACATACCCTTCTAGAGCATTATATGTCCTGCTGCCCTAGCCACCAACTCCTCTGAGTCCCTGATGCAGCCAGAGCCACTATGACTGAAGCAGTTGATTCCCCATATCTGGCCCCCTCATAGGGGCAAACCCAAGTCCTCCAGGACAGTCTCAAGAGCAAACCCCAGTGGATGATTCACATTGAAAAGTGGGAATAAAACCACAATTGGAACCCAGGAGCAGTGTTGTTAAGGAAGAAGACCCAAAACCTTCCTACCACCTGTACAAGCTGCAGATTAAATCCACATAGCTGTGAAAAGAAGAGAAGTGAAAAGCAAAGGAGAAAAGGAAAGATATAAGCATCTGAATGCAGAGTTCCAAGGAAGAGCAAGAAGAGATAAGAAAGCCTTCCTCAGGGAGCGATGCAAAGAAAAGGAGGAAAACAACAGAATGGGAAAGACTAGAGATCACTTCAAGAAAATTGGAGATACCAAGGGGAGATTTCATGCAAAGATGGGCTCGATAAAGGACGGAAATGGTATGGACCTAACAGAAGCAGAAAATATTAAGAAGATGTGGCAAGAATACACAGAAGAACTGTACAAAAAAGATATTCACGACCCAGATAATCACGATGGTGTGATCACTGAACTAGAGCCAGACATTGTGGAATATAAAGTCAAGTGGGGCTTAGAAAGCAGCATTATGAACAAAGCTAGTGGAGGTGATGGAATTCCAGTTGAGCTATTTCAAATCTCAAAGGATGATGCTGTGAAAGTGCTGCACTCAATATGCCAGCAAATTTGGAAAACTCAACAGTGGCCACAGGACTGGAAAAGCTGAGTTTTCATTCCAATCCCAAAGAAAGGCAATGCCAAAGAATGCTCAAACTACCACAGAATTGCACACATCTCACACACTAGTAAGGTAATGCTCAAAATTCTCCAAGCCAGTCTTCAGCAATACATGAACTGTGAACCTCCTGATGTTCAAGCTGGTTTTAGCAAAGGCAGAGGAACCAGAGACCAAATTGCCAACATCTGCTGGATCATGGAAAAGCAAGAGAGTTCCAGAAAAACCTCTATTTCTGCTTTATTGCCTATGCCACAGCCTTTGCCTGTGTGGATCACAGTAAACTGTGGAAAATTCTGAAAGAGATGGGAATACCAGACCACCTGACCTGCCTCTTGAGAAACCTCTATGCAGGTCAGGAAGCCACAGTTAAAACTGGACGTGGAACAACAGACTGGTTCCATATAGGACAAGGAGTACGTCAAGGCTGTATGTTCTCACCCTGCTGATTTAACTTCTATGCAGAGTACATCATGAGCAACCCTGGACTGGAAGAAACACAAGTTGGAAAGAAGATTGCCGGGAGAAATGTCAATAACCTCATATATGCAGATGACACCACCCTTATGGCAGAAAGTGAAGAGGAACTGAAAAGTCTCTTGATGAAATGAAAGTGGAGAGTGAAAATGAAGATCATGGCATCTGGTCCCATATACTTCATGGGAAATAGATGGGGAAACAGTGGAAAGAGTGTCAGTTTTGTTTTGTTTTCTTTTGTTTTGTTTTGTTTTGGGGGGGGGCGGTGTTGGTGGGGCAGGGCTCCAAAATCACTGCAGATGATGACTGCAGGTATGAAATTAAAAGACGCTTACTTCTTGGAAGGAAAATTATGACCAACCTAGATAGCATATTCAAAAGCAGAGACATTACTTTGCCAACAAAGTACCATCTAGTCAAAGCTATGGTTTTTCCTGTGGTCATGTATAGATGTGAGAGTTGGACTGTGAGGAAGGCTGAGCACTGAAGAATTGATGCTTTTGAACTGTGGTGTTGGAGAAGACTCTTGAGAGTCCCATGGACTCCAGGGAGATCCAACCAGTCCATTCTGAAGGAGACCAGCCCTGAGATTTCTTTGGAAGGAATGACGCTAAAGCTGAAACTCCAGTACTTTGGCCCCCTCATGCAAAGAGTTGACTCATTGGAAAAGACTCTGATGCTGGGAGGGATTCGGGGCAGGAGAAGGGGACGACAGAGGATGAGATGGCTGGATGGCATCACTGACTCGATGGACGTGAGTCTGAGTGAACTCCGGGAGTTGGTGATGGACTGGAGGCCTGGCGTGCTGCGATTCATGGGGTCGCGAAGAGTCGGACACGACTGAGCGACTGAACTGAACTGAATAATATATAAAAAGACACTGATAACTGCCACAAAAGGAAACGTCCTGGTTCTGATAGTTGTGAACATTGGAGACAAAAAACATATAGGAGTAGGACCGGATTAGAATGAGCTCCCCCCAAATCAGGTTCAGAGTTCAGCACAGTTTTGGAGGGCATCCTAGGGAGGTGAGGTGGACTGCAATTTTAGCGGGCGAAAGGACTCTGAGAGCAATGACTAAAGAAAAACCTGTATTATTCTCATGTTTTGACTTGCTCTGTAGATTCTCTAGGATTTTTCTTTGTGTGGTTGGTTTCGATTCCTTCCCCTCTCCCACGTTGTAGTTGCCAATTTCATTGGCACTATGAAATCTAATGAAGCTTTTGAGCCTTATTATTCTTCGGTCACATTTGTATTGCTGTTATAAATCTCTGTCTCTCTATACAGCTTTTGAAATTCTGTGGCGTTTCCTTTTCTCTCTCTCTCTCTCTTTTTCATTTTTTAAACCTATTATTATTTTCTCTACATTTATTATTTGTTTACTTTCCCTACTGTTCTTTTCCACTTGCAGTTAATCTTTAATGTATATAAAACTTTTCAGTTCAGTTCAATTCAGTTCAGTGACTCAGTTGTGCCCGACTCCTTGTGACCCCATGAACCACAGCACGCCAGGCCTCCCTGTCCATCACCAACCCCTGGAGTCCAACCAAACCCATGTCCATCGAGCTGATGATGCCATCCAACCATCTCATCCTCTGTTGTTCGCTTCTCCTCCTGCTCTCAATCTTTCCCAGCATCAGGGCCTTTTCCAATGAGTCAGCTCTTCACATCAGGTGGCCAAAGTATAGGAATTTCAGCTTCAACATCAGTCCTTCCAATGAACACCCAGGACTGATCTCCCTTAGAATGGACTGGTTGGATTTACTTGCAGTCCAAGGGACTCTCAACAGTCATCTGTACCTCTATTTAACTCTGCATACGTATTTTTTCCTTTCTTTCCTTTTCTCTCAATATATTTGTTAGTTTTATTTTCATTCTTTTATTCTCCAACTGGCACCTTGCTCTAGTTTTGTTTCCCAGTTTGTGCTTCAGGTGGTTCTATTCTGGTATATATATGTGTATATATATATATATATATATATATATATATACACATATATATATATATAGATAGATAGATAGATAGATAGATATAGATATAGATATATATATAGATATAGATATAGATATAGATAGATATATAGATATAGATATAGATATATTTAGATATATATATATATATATATATATTTTTTTTTTTTTTTCCTTTGTTCACCAGGTCAATCAATCTATTGTACTTTATTTTGCTGGAATGTTTTGATTTTGCTTGTGGGTGTATATGTACATGTGTATATTCAGTCATACTTTTTACTCTTGTGATAAACCTCTGCTTCTACATTGGATTTTTACAGTTCTTTGGAGGATTCCTGGCTTACCCAGTCATTTTTGATTTTTTTATTATTTTCTATTTTTATTGTTTTAAATTTTAATTTTTTAAACCTATTATATTTATTCCATTGTTTGCCTTTCCTCTGTTCTTGTCCCCTTGCAGTTAAACTTTAAACAAACCTTGTTCACCTACCTCTGTTGAACCTCGCATGTCTATTCTTTCTTTCTTTTCTTTCCTTCCTTTCCTCTCAACATTTTGTTAGTTTTATTTTCAGTGCTTTCATCCCCACTTGGGACTTTGCTTTAGATTTCTTTTCCAGCTTGTGCACTTGCACTCGTTAGTTTTGTGCTTAACTGGTAGATATCATTTTTGGTTTCCGTTGTTTGCTAGGTCAGTCTATTGTAGTTTATTTTTGTTGAACTGTTTGGATTTTGCTGATGGTTGTATATGTGTATATTTCCATATATTGGAATATATGTGTATATTCCTTTATTTTAATTATTATTTGTGTGACAGTGTAGCTGCCATTTGTCAGGGGTTCCCCTTTGGTTTCTCTCTCTTTTTTTTTTTTTTTTTGGATATTTATTTTAATCTAACTTAATACCATAACAAACCACCTGTTGTAACGGTGTTCCTGGCCAATGATCCAGCCCCGAGCATTTGGAGTGGGAGCACTGACTCCAAGACCCTATACAACCGGAGAACTCCTAACCTTAGGGAGTATCAATTACTGAGAACTCACTCATGCAAACTAAACCACTTGAATACAAGACCTAGAATCACCCAACCACCAATCAGGACAACCCAACCCAGTGTAGGACACCTCATCCAAACAGCAAATAGGACAAAAATAGAAACCCAGTCATCAGCAGACAGGATTATCCTTCTCAATCAACCCTGTGCATCAGAAGGAAAAGAAAAAAAAAAAAAAAACTCAGCACCAATCTCACCCAATGCAAAGCTTACACAAACCATTGGACCAAATTTAGGAGTGCAGAAACTAAAAGGAAGAAAGAATGCAAATTTGAAGGCTGGCAAAAGGAGACCTCAAACACAATAAGATCTTTTTAAAAAGGAAGAAATGACAAAGAAATGCTGCACAAATAAAGGAACAAACTAGACACACAGAAATTTAAACAAATGAAGAGGAAATAGGCAAGCTGCCTGAAAAACTATTCAGAATAATGATAGTAAAGATGATCAAAAACTTTGAAAATGACATGGAGACAATGCAAGAATCAATGAGCAAACCCCTAGTTGAATTGAAGAATAAGCAAAAAATAAATTGAAAAATAAATAGAGAGACAAACAACAATTACTGAAATTAAAAATACTCTAGAAAGAATCAAGAGCAGGGTATCTGAACCAGAAAATGGATCAGTGTGTTGAAAGACAAAATGGTGGAAACAACTGCGGAAGGGCAGAATAAAGTCAAAAGAATGAAAAGAACTGAGGATAGTCTCAGAGACCTCTTGGACAATATTAAATGCACCAAGATTCAAATTATAGGGGTCCCAGAAGAAGAGAGAAAAATAAAGGGTATGAGAAAAGTTTAGAGGAGATTATACTTGAAAAACCCCCAACATGGAAAAGGAAATAGTCAATCAAGTCCAAGAGGTGCCAAGAGTCCCATTTGTGATAAACCCAAGGAAAAACAGCCCTAGACATATACTAAGCAAACTAAGGAAGATGAAACACAAAGAAAGAATATTAAAAGTAGCAAGTTAAAAGTAACAAGTAACATCCAATGGAAACCCCATATGTTTCACGCTGATCTTTCAACAGAAACTCTGCAGGCCAGAAGAGAATGGCATGGCATATTTAAAGCACTGAAAGAGAAAAATCTACAGCCAAGATTACTGTACTTGGCAAGGATCTCCTTCAAAATTGATGGAGAAATCAAAGATTTTCAGATGAGCCAAAGGTAAGAGAATTCTTTACCACAAAACCAGCTTTAAAACAAATGGTAAAGGGACTTATATAGTCAAGAAATATAAGAGAAGAAAAAAGATCGACAAAATCGACCCCCAAAAAATTAAGAAAATGGCAATAGGAGCACTGCTGCTGCTGCTGCTAAGTCGCTTCAGTCCTGTCTGACTCTGTGCGACCCCATAGACGGCAGCCCACCAGGCTCCCCGGTCCCTGGGATTCTCCAGGCAAGAACACTGGAGGGGGTTGCCATTTCCTTCCTCAATGCATGCAGGTGAAAAGTGAAAGGGAAGTCGCTCTGTCATGTCGAACTCTGTGTGACCCCATGGACTGCAGCCTACCAGGCTCCTCCGTCCATGGGATTTTCCAGGCAAGAGTACTGGAGTGGGGTGCCATTGCCTTCTCCGAAAAGGAGCACATATGTCAATAATTATTCTAAATATAAATGGATTAAATGTTCCAACCAAAAAGCCCAGACTGGCTAAATGGATACATAAACAAGACCTCGGGGTGGGGGCGTGGTCCTAAGATGGCAGAGGAATAAGATGGGGAGACCCCATTCTCCCCAACACATTCATCAAATGATCATTTGAACGCTGAGCAACTTCCACAAAACAATTTCTGAATGCTGGCAGAGGACACCAGGTACCCAGATAGGCTGCTCATTGTCTTTGAAAGGAGAACAAAGGATTGAGCAAATACCAAAGCAGAACTAGCCGGCTGTCTCCAGGCCCCTGCCCCAACAAGAGGCAGACAGCCATGTGTGTGGCAGCCAGAACCAGAAGGCAAGGGGCGGCCTCAGCCTCAGAGACCGGCATTCTCCACCAAACTGTGAGCAGGCTGCCAGTTTCTAACCATGTCTTCCTGGAGTCCTGGACGGTTGACATCTGCCAGGAGAGTTGCAGCTTGAGATCAGCTCCCCAGAGGAGATACATGATACACCTGAGGCAGTGTTCTCATGGCACACCCAGGAAACTGAGCGGCCTTGACCCAGTAGGTAATTAAGATGCATGGCCCACTTGGGACAGTGCGTTGGCCAAGCACCTGGTCGCCTGAGCTGCTGGGACCTGGGAAGGGCACAAAACGCACGTGCATCTGAGTCTGTGACTTTGCGGTGTACTTAAAAACCTGAACCTGAGCAGCTTAGACCTGGGAATTGCAGGAAATGCAGGGCCCACATTGGGCAGTACCCCTGAAGAGCAATCTGGAAGCTGAGCAGTGTACACGTAGAAAGCACACACCACCATGATCTTGGGAAAGCCCAGTGTGTTCCATACACTGCAAGCACTTTCCCAAAATACACATCAACATTGTTTGTTTGCAGTGTTCCTCCCTCCTCACAACTCAACTGAACAAGTGAGCCGAAATAAGTGACCACCTTTGCCCCCTTGTGCCAGGGCAGAAATTAGACACTAAAGAGACTTGCAAAGAGAGAAAGCCAAAATAAATAAAGAAAAGGGAACCCCTCTGGGAGTGAGAGGTGCAACGGATTAAAACCCTGTAGTTAATATTGACTAAGCATAGGAAGGGGCTTATAGATCTTGTAAAGAAATGCAAGCTGGAACAAGGAATTATCTGAAACTCAACTGAACCCACACTGCCCACAACGGCTCCAGAGAAATTCCTAGATATAGTTTTTCTATTATCAACCTTCTAATTGATTAAAATTATTTATTATTTTTTCCTTCTTACTTTTTTTTTTTTTTAATTTTACAATATTGTATTGGTTTTGCCATACATCCACATGAATCTGTCATGGTTGTACACGTGTTACCCATCCTGAACCCCCCTCCCACTCCCTCCCTGTACCATACTTCTGGGTCATCCCAGTACACCAACCCCAAGCATCCTGTAACCTGCATCAAACCTGGACTGGCGATTCATTTCTTATATGATATTATACATGTTTCAATGCCATTCTCCCAAATCATCCAACCTTCTTCCTCTCCCACAGAGTCCAAAAGACTGTTCTATACATCTGTGTCTCTTTTGCTGTCTCACATACAGGGTTATCGTTACCATCTTTCTAAATTCCATATACATGTGTTAGTATACTGTATTGGTGTGGGTTTTTTTTTTTTTCTTTCTTTCTTTCTTTCTTTCTTTCTGGCTTACTTCACTCGATATAATAGGCTCCAGTTTCATCCACCTCATTAGAACTGATTCAAATGTATTCTTTTTAATGGCTGAGTAATACTCCACTGTGTATATGTACCACAGCTTTCTTATCCATTTGTCTGCTGATGGACATCTAGGTTGCTTCCATGTCCTGGCTATTAGAATCAGTGCTGTGATGAACATTGTGGTACATGTGTCTCTTTCAATTCTGGTTTCCTTGGTGTGTATGCCCAGCAGTGGGATTGCTGGGTCATAATTAATCCTTTAATTTTCAATTTTACAACCTATTACCTTGCAAAATATGACCCTATTTTTAAAGCATATTTCATATTTGTTAAATATATTTTGTGACTGATTGTGTTTTGTATTTTTAATATTGTATTTCAGAGAGTTTACCCTCTACTCAAGATTTTTTTTTTTTTACTTAAATTAATTTACTTGTTTTAATTAGAGGCTAATTACTTTACAAAATTGTAGTGGTTGTTGCCATACATTGACATGAATCAGCCATGGATGTATCAGTTCAGTTCAGTTCAGTTGCTCAGTTGTGCCCGACTATTTGCGACCCCACACGCTGCAGCATGCCAGGCCTCCGTGTCCATCAACAACGGCTGGAGTCTACCCAAACCCATGTCCATTGAGTCGGACATCCAAACATCTCCTCCTCTGCTGTCCTCTTCTGCCCTCAGTCTTTCCCTGAATCAGGGTCTTTTCAAATGAATCAGCTCTTCACATCAGGTGGCCAAAATATTGAAGATTCAGCTTCAAAATCAGTCCTTCAAATGAACACCCAGGACTGATCTCCTTTGGGATGGACTGGTTGGGTCTCCTTGCAGTCCAAGGGACTCTCAAGAGTCTTCTCCAACGCCACAGTTTAAAATCATTTATTCTCAGGTGCTCTGCTTTCTTTATAGTTGAACTCTCATATCCATACATGACCATGGGAAAAACCATAACCTTGACTAGATGGACCTTTGTTGACGAAGTAATGTCTCTGCATTTCAATTTACTGTCTAGGTTGGTCATAACTTTCCTTCCAAGGTGTAAGTGTCTTATAATTTCATGGCTGCAATCACCATCTGCAATGATTTTGGACCCCCTTCCTCCTCTCAAAGTATGACGTCAGCCACTGTTTCCCCATCTATTTGCCATGAAGTGATGGGACTGAATGCCATTATCTTAGCTTTGTGAATGTTGAGCTTTAAGCCAATCTTTTCAATCTGCTCTTTCTCTTTCATCAAGAGGCTCTTTTTTTTTTTTTGAATTAAAAAAAATTAATTTATTTATTTTAATTGGAGGCTCATTACTTTACAATACTGGAGTGGTTTTTGCCATACATTGACATGAATCAACCATGGGTGTACATGTGTCCCCCATCCTGAATCCCCCTCCCACCTCCTTCCCCGTCCCATCCCTCAGGGTCATCCCAATGCACTGGCCCTGAGCGCCCTATCTCATGCATCAAACCTGGACTGAAGATCTATTTCACATATGGTAATATACATGTTTCAATGGTATTCTCTCAAATCATCCCACTCTTGCCTTCTCCCACAGAGTCCAAAGTCTGTTCTTTTTCTCTGCGTCTCTTTAGCTGTCTCATATATAGGGTCATTGTTACCATCTTTCTAAATTCCATATATATGCATTAATATACTGTATTGGTATTTTTCTTTCTGACTTACTTCACTCTGTATAATAAGCTCTAGTTTCACCCACCTCATCAGAACTGATTCAAATGCATTCTGTTTAATGGCTGAGTAATATTCCATTGTGTGTATGTACCACAGCTTTCTTATCCATTCATCTGCTGAGGGACATCTAGGTTGCTTCCATGTCCTGGCTATTATAAACAGTGGTGCGATGAACATTGGGGTACATGTGTCTCTTTCAATTCTGGTTTACTTTGTGTGTATGTCCAGCGGTGGGATTGCTGGGTCATATTTCCAGTTTTTTAAGAAATTTCCACACTCTTCTCCACAGTGGCTGTACTAGTATGCATTCCCACCAATAGTGTAATATAGTTCCTTGTACTCCACACCCTCTCCAGCATTTACTGTTTGCAGACTTTTTGATAGCAGCCATTCTGACCGGTGTAATATGGTACCTCATTGTGGTTTTGATTTTAATTTCTCTGATACCGAGTGTTGTTGAACATCTTTTCATGTGTTTGTTAGCCATCTGTATGTCTTCTTTGGAGACACGCCTATTTAGTTCTTTGGCCCATTTTTTTGATTGGGTCGTTTATTTTTCTGGTATTGAGCTGCATGAGCTGCTTGTATATTTTTGAGATTAACACCTCTGTACAGAAAACTATAAAACACTGATGAAAGAAATCAAAGAGGACACTATTAGATGGAGAAATATACCATGTTCATGAATCAGAAGACTCAATATAGTGAAAATGAGTATTCTACCCAAAGCAATCTGTAAATTCAATGCAATCCCTATCAAGCTATCAATGGTATTTTTCAGAGAACTAGGACAAATAATTTCACAATTTGTATGGAAATACAAAAAAACCTTGAATAGCCAAAGCAATCTTGAGAAAGAAGAATGGAACTGGAGGAATCAACCTGCCTGATTTCAGACTATACTACAAAGCTACAGTCATCAAGACAGTGTGGTTCTGGCACAAAGACAGAAACATAGATCAATGGAACAAAATAGAAAGCCAGAGATGAATCCATGCACCTATGGACACCTTATCTTTGACAAAAGATGCAAGAATATACAATGGAGAAAAGACCATCTCTTTAACAATTGGTGCTTGGAAAACTGGTCAACCACTTGCAAAAGAATGAAACTAGAACACTTTCTAACACCATACACAAAAATAAACTCAAAATGGCTTACAGATCTAAATGTAAGACCAGAAACTATAAAACTCCTAGAGGAAAACATAGGCAAAACACTCTCTGATATAAATCACAGCAGGACCCTCTATGACCCACCTCCCAGAGTAATGGACATAAAAGCAAAAATTAACAAATGTAACCTAATTAAACTTAAAATCTTTTGCACAACGAAGGAAACTATAAGCAAGGTGAAAAGACAGCCTTCAGAATGGGAGAAAATAATAACAAAAGAGGCTCTTTAGTTCTTCTTCACTTTCTGTCAAAAAGTGGTGTCATCTGCATATCTGAGTTATTGATATTTCTTCCAGCAAACTTGATTCCAGATTGTACTTCCTCCAGCCCAGCGTTTCTCATGATGTACTCTGCATATAAGTTAAGTAAGCAGGGTGACAATATACAGCCTTGACCCACTCCTTTTCCTATTTGGAACCAGTCTGTTATTCCATGTTCAATTGTAACTGTTCCTTCCTGACCTGCATACAGGTTTCTCAAGCGGCAGGTTACGTGGTCTGCTAATATGTACCATGGGTGTATACCCATGGATGTATATGGGTGCCTAATCCTGAACTCCCTCCAATCTCCCTCCCCATCTCATTCCTCAGGATTGTCCCAGTGCACTGGCCCTTGGCACCCTGTCTCATGTACCAAACCTGGACTGGTCTTCTATTTCACATATGGTAATATGCATGTTCCACTTCTATTCTCCCAAATCATCCCACCCCTAGCTTCTTCCATAGAATCCAAAAGTCTGCTATTTATATCTGTGACTCTTTTGCTCTCTCACATGTAGGGTCCTCATTACTATCTTTCTAAATTATATATATATATATATATATATATATATATATATATATATATATATATGTTAATATAGTGTATGGATGTTTTCCTTTCTGCCTTGCATCACTCTGTATCATAGGATCCAGTTTCATTCACCTCATTAGAACTGATTCAAATGCACTCTTTTAAGTAGCCGAGTAATATTCCATTCTGTATATGTACCAAAGCTTTACTATCCACTCATCTGCTCATGGATATCTAGGTAGCTTCCATGTCCTAAACATGAAAACACTGCTGTGATGATGAACATTGGGGTAGACATGTCTCTTTCAATTCTGGTTTCCTCAGTGTGTATGCCCAGCAGTGGGTTTCTTGGGTCACATGACAGTACTAGTTCCAGCTTTTTAAGGAATCTACACAGCGTCCCCCATACTGGCTGTATTAGTTTGCATTGCCTCCAACACTGTAAGAGGATTTCCTTTCTTCTGCAGTCTGTTCAGCATGTATTTTTTGTCGACGTTTTGATAACAGCCATTCTGACAGGTGTGAGATGGTATAACATTGTGGCTTGATGACCATTTCTGTGATAATGAGTGATGTTGAGCATCTTTTCATATGTTTCTTAACCATCTGTATGTCTTCTTTGGAGAACTGTCTGTTGAGTTCTTCAGCCTAATTTTTGATTGGGCCATTAATTTTTTCTGGTATTGAGTTGCATGAGCTTCTTGTATATTTTTGAGTTTCACTTAGTCAATTGCTTCATTTACTATCATTTTCTCCCGTTCTGATGACTGTCTTTTCACCTTCCTTGTTTCCTTCATTGTTCAGGAGCTTTTAAATTTGATTCGTTCCGTTGGTTTATTTTTGCTTTTATTTACATTACTCTGGGAGGTGAGTCATAGAAGGTCCTGCTGTGATTTATGTCAGAGACTGTTCTGTATATATTTTCCTCCAGAAGTTTTACAGTTTCTGGTCTTTCATTTAGATCTTTAATCCATAATTAGTTTATTTTTGTGTATCATTAGAAAGTATTCTAGAATCATTATTTTACAGGTGGTTGGCCAGTTTTTCCAGTGCCATTGTTAAAGATATCGGTCTTTTCTCCATTGTATATTCCTGAGTCCTTTGTCGAAGATAAAGTGACCATAGGTGCGTGGATTTATCTCTGGGCTTTCTATTTTGTTCCATTGATCTATATTTCTGTCTTGGTGTCAGTAACATACTGTCTTGATAACTGTAGCTTTGTACTATAGCCTGAAGTCATGCAGGTTGATTCCTTCAGTTCCATTCTTCTTTCTCAAGATTGCTTTGGCTATTCCAGGTTTGTTTCCCGCCCCCCCCCTTCATACAAACTGTGCAATGATTTGTTCTAGTTCTCTGAAAAACACTTTTGGTAGGTTGATAATTACTTTAAATGTAAACAGATTAAATGTTCCAACCAAAAGACACAGACTGATTGAATGGATACAAAAACATGACCCATATATATATGCTGTCAACCAGAAACCACCTTCAGATGCAAGGACACATATAGACTGAAATTGAGAGGATGGAAAAATACATTCTATGCAAATGGAAAGCAAAAGAAAGCTGGAATATTAATCCTGATATCATACAGGCCTTAAAATAAGAATACTATAAAAAATAAGGAAAGACACTACACTATGATAAAAGGATCAATCCAAGAGGGAGACATAACAGTTGTAAACATCTATGCACTGAACACTTTACTGCCGAATTTTACCTTAAATTGAAGAAACTAGCGAAAATGACTAGATGATTCAGGTATGAACTAAATCAAATCCCTTATGTTTATACAGTGGAAGTGACAAATAGATTCAAGACAGAATATTGAAGATTCAAGACAGAATCAAGATAGACAGAATGCCTGAAGAACTATCGATGGAGTTTTGTGACAGTGTACAGGAGGCAGTGATCAAGACCATACCCAAGAAACACAAATGCCAAAAGTCAAAATGGTTCTCTGAGGAGGCCTTCCAAATAGCTGCGAAACGAAAGGAAGCAAAAGACAAAGGAGATAGGGAAATATATACACATTTGAATGAAGAGTTCCAAAGAATTGCAAGTAGAGATAAGAAAGCCTTCCTCAGCAATCAACAAAAAGAACAGAGGCAAACAATAGAATGGGAAAGACTAGAGATCACGTCAAGGAAATTAGAGATACTAAGGGAGCATTTCATGGAAAGATGGGCACAATAATGGACAGAAATGGTATGGACATAAGAGAAGCAAAAGATATTAAGAATTGATGGCAACAATGCACAGAAGAATTATACAAAAAAGATCTTCATGATGCAGATAACCAGGATAGTGTGATCACTCACCTAGAGCCAGACATCCTGGAATGTGAAGCCAAGTGGATCTTAGGAAGCAAAGCTACTGGAAGTTATGGAATTCCAGTTGAGCTATTTGAAATCCTAAAAGACGATGTTGTGAAAGTACTATGCAATACGCCGGCAAAGTTTCAAAGCTTGGCAGTGGCCACCGGACTGGAAAACGTCAGTTTTCATCCCAGTCTCAAAGGAAGGTAATGCCAAAGAATGCTCAAACAACCACACAGTTGCACTCATCTCACGTGCTAGTAGAGTAATGCTCAAAATTCTCCAAACCAGGCTTCAACAGTATGTGAACTGTGAACTTCCAGATGTTAAAAGTGGACTTAGAATAGTCAGAGGAACCAGAGATCAAATTGCCAACATCCACTGGATCATTGAAAAAGCAAGAGTTCCAGGAAAAACATATATTTCTGCTTTATTCAATATGCCAAAACCTCTGAGTGTGTGGGTCAAAATAAACTGTGGAAAATTCTAAAAGAGATGGGAGTACCAGGCCACCTGACTTGCCTCCTGAGAAATCTGTGTGCAGGTCAAGAAGCATCAGTTAGAACTGGACATGAAACAACAGACTGGTTGCAAGTCGGGAAAGGAGTATATCAAGGCTGTATTTCATCACCCTGCTATTTAACTGATAAGCAAAGGACATCATGCTAAATGCCAGGCTGGATGAAGCACAAGCTGGAATCAAGATTGTCAAGAGAACTATCAGTAATCTCATATATGCAGATAACACCACCCTTATGGCAGAAAGTGAGGACCTAAAGAGCCTCTTGATGAAAGTGAAAGAGGAGAGTGAAAAAGTTGGCTTAAAACTCAACATTCACAAAACTAATATCATGGCATCCAGGCACATCCCTTCATGGCAAGTAGATCAGGAAACAGTGCCAGACTGTTTTTCGCAGTTGGGCAGGCAAATCACTACAGATGTTGATTGCAGCCATGAAATTCAAAGGTGCTTGCTCCTTGGAAGTCACGCTATGACTTACTTAGAAAGCATTAAAAAACAGAGACATTATTTTACCAAGAATCAACCAATGTGTCAAAGCAATCCTTTTTGCAATAGTCATGTACTGATGTGAGAGTTGGAGGAGAAGGAAAGCTGAGTGCCTAAGAATTGATCCTTTGGAACTGTGGTGTTGGAGAAAACTCTTGAGGATATCAAAGCAGTCAATCCCAAGAAAATCAGTCCTGAACATACATTGAAATGACTGAAGCTCCAATACTTTGGCAACCTGATGCAAAGAAGTAACTCATTTGAAAAGACCCTGATGCTGGAAAAGATCGAAGGCCAGAAGAGAAGGGGACGATAGAAGACGAGATAGTTGGATGGCATCCTCAATGCACATGAGTTTTACCAAGCTCCGGAAGTTGGTGATGGACAGGGACAAGGAAGCCTGGTGTGATGTTTTACCATAAAGTATGATGTTAGTTACACAGTGTATTACCATCATCAGGTTGAGGAAGTTTTCTATTTCTAGTTTGCTAAGAGTTTTTATACAGAATGTGTTCAGTCACTCAGATCTGTCCAGCTCTTTGCGACCCCATGGAGTTTAAACCCAAACGGTTCCTCTGGTTGAGGATTCTCCAGGCAAGAATACTGGAGATGGTTGCCATGCCCTCCGCCAGGGCATCTTCCCAACCCTGGAATAGATATTAGACTTTATAAAATTATTTTTCAGCGTTTTTCGAGATGACCCTACTGTGTTTTATTTTTTGTCCTTTAATACTTTAAATTACACTGATTGATTTTCAAATGTTTAACCAATCCTGCATTCTTAGGGGACAAAAATTAATAGATTATGCTGCGTTGTCTTTGTATATATTGGCATAGTCTGCGCTTCACTCTGAACACTTTCTGTTGCTACGTCTTCAAGTGCACAATTTTCTCCTGCTGTCCTGTCTAATCTGTCATTTATTCCATCGACTGTGTTTGCCATCTGACGCTACAGTTTTCCTATCTACAAGATGGTTTGGTCTACTTTATTATTTGCATGTCTCTACTTAATTTTACAAAATGCAAAACACAGTCATTCCAATATTTTAATGTCTCTGTCTGCAATGTCTTAAATCTATGCCGCTTCTGGGTCAGTTTGATTTCTCAAGGGAAATTTAATATGATTTTTCCTTACCTTAGTGAGATTAAATATCTTTTTAATGTGGTTAGTGTATAGTCCCATATCTTTCTTGTCAAATGGCTGCTCATGTCTTTTAAACATCTCTTAATAAAGTGAATGTCCAGTAGTACATCTTTCTTAGAAACTGTTGGCTCGTGTGTTTTTCACATTTTTCTATCATTCTTTAGGTTCTTTGTTATAAAATTTTAACAGTCATTTTTTGGGTTTGTTTATGGTGCTTTTTTTTTTTTTCTACCTCTTAAAATTTTAAGCAGTGTCATGCATCCAGGGTGAATAAGGAACCAGTGAACACCAGGAAGTGAGCGCTTCACAGGAAATCCAGGAAGTCCCACTAAGACAAAAAACTGTGTACCCCAGGGCACACCTCAGGCTGGCTGACCCTGCTTGTCAATTAGGAACACAAGGACTGAGATGAAGCCGACACCTCATTCCCCTTTCCTCCAGAGGCAACCACCTCAATGAGAGACCTTGGAAACTAGGTGGGGATACATGATTACACAGTGTTCCTTCCAGGAAGCTGGAATCTTGTCGTAGCTCTTCATGGAAATGAATTCCAGCATGGTCTCAATGGTGACGTAAGCAGCAATGCAGCTGGCAAACAAGATGAGAAAAGAGATTTGTAAGGGCACATGTTGAGAAAGCCCTTTCCAGACGAGGCTCACACAACTCTGAGCAAGCACCGCCCCTTCGGGGGAATACTAATCACTCAAAGGTCGTCATTTCTTTCTTGGGATGCCTCATCCCCATCACCCTGTATAAACCCAAACTTGGGTATTACACCTAATGTGGTGAGCATGAGTCCTAGATTTGAAACTAGACAGCTCCAAGTAGACCAATAGCAAAAATATTCAGTGCATTCTCACAGCCTGAAGACAGGGGTTTCAGACTGGAAACTAGAAAAGTGAGGACACCTATGTGCAAACTGAACAAAGGAAGTGGGATGGAAAAGATTCCTGGTAGGTGGTCCAGAATTAAATGGTGCTCAAAGTGCTTTAAGACCACCTTATAGGAGGAAAGTAGAATGATTCTCTTTTCCACAGATACTTCGATAGAACCTAATTATCATGGAGGAATTTTAGGCAGGATATGAAAAACTAGATAATGGTGAAATGTGAGAGAGAAAAGAATGAAAGCCTGAATACTGTGGCTGTGGGCCAAGGTTTGGAGGAGACCCAGTCTCCCTGCCATGTGGCCCTTCATGTAGACTTAGAGAGATGAGGATGGCAGGTGAGTTTGGAGGGCTCCTAAGGCCATTAAAAATGCTACCTTTCCCCCACCAAATCATCTGAGCTGCTCTCCATCCTCCCCTAGAGTTGACAGGATCGGGCTTTGTGATGTGAAGGCCCACCCAGGGCCACCATTGGCTGGTGGCAGCAACTTTATGAGTTGCTGACCTCAGAAAGCATAAGGCTGTGGCCCCCTGGGAGGGGTATACATAGGGCTGCTCAGGGGCTCTGGAGCAGACCACTGTGAGTCTTCAAAATGACTAAGGTGACTGGGAAGCCACAAGGCTCTAGAGAAGTTGTGGAACAGCAGACTCTAGATACCCAGGAGGAAAAGATGAAAAGCTCCTGTCAACAGATGTCCAAAGAAGTGTCAAGGTGAGCTGAACCCATGCAAGGTCCTCTTGTCCATTGAGACCGCCCCATAAGACACCTCCCCTTGTCCTTGCCAGGCCCTTACCCCTTCTCCTCCCACACCCCTTCTCCTGAAGCCATTGTTCCCATCCAACTTCACCCTCTTCCCCAAACAAACCGCCACTCTGTACTCCCTTTTTTTGTTTTCTCCAGGTGGCCAGGGTAACCATGAGGGTGAATAAGCCATCTGGTCCTGAGCTTATTTTTTCTTGTGGTTGGAAGCTTTTTGATTGCAGTTTTGCCTTCTGTGTTCGTGATGGGTCTGTTGAGATTATCTATTTCTTCCTGGTTCAGTTTTGGAAGGTTATACTTTTCTGAGTATTTGTCCATTTCTTCTAAGTTGTCCATTTTATTGTCATATAGCTGCTGATAGTAGTCTCAGGATCCTTTCTATTTCTGTGTCGTCTGTTGTGATTTTTCCATTTTCATTTCTAACTTGTTGAATTGATTCTTCTCCCTTTCTTTCTTGATGAATCTGGCTAATGGCTTGTCTTTTTTTATTATTATTATTATTCTTAAAGAACTGTCTTTTCCTTTCACTGATTTTTGTAACAGTTTCCTTTCTTTTTCACTTATTTCTTCCCTAATTTTTATGATTTCTTTCCTTCTGCTAACCCCGGGGTTCTTCATTTCTTCTTTTTCTCATTGCTTTAGCTGGGACGTTAGGTCATTTATTTGAGGTTTCTCTTGTTTCTTCAGATAAGCTTGTATTTTTTGAATCTTCCCCTTTGCACTGCTTTCTGAATCCCATTGGTTTTCATTTCATTTTCATTCATATCGTGTTTTCATTTTTGTTTGTATCTATGAATATTTTCATTTCTTTTCTGATTTCTTCTGTTATATGTTGGTTATTCAGAAGTGTGTTGTTCAGCCTCCATATGTTTGTATTTTTAATAGTTTTATTTTTCCTGCTGTTGTAGGTTGTTTAGTCGCTCAGTTGTTTCCGACTCTTGTGGCCCCATGGACTGTAGCCTGCCAAACTCCTCTGTCTGTGGAACTCTCCAGGCCAGAATACTGGAGTTGGTTGCCATTTCCTTCTCCAGAGAATCTTCCCAACTCAGGAATCGAACCTGGGTCTCCTGCATTGCAGGCAGATTCTTTGCTGACTGAGCTACAACATCTAATCTTACTGCATTGTGATCAGAAACGATGCTTGAAATGATTTCATTTTTGTTTTCTTTTTCTAATTTATCAAGGCTAGATTTATGCAATCTATCCTGGAAATGTTCCATGTGCACTTGAGAAAAAGGTGAGATTTATTGTTTTGGGGTGAAGTGTCCTATAGATATCAATTAGGTCTAACCGGTCCATTGTATCACTTGAAGTTTGTGTTTCCTTGCTGATATTCTGCTCGGTTGATCTATACATACATGTAAGTGGAAATACTCCTGATCACACCTCTCTGTCACTGCACTGAACGAATCTAGGTTCTGCCCTCGTTAGTCTCCCAACACATAATCCTGAACGCACATAAGGATCCCTGCACAAAAGCAGGCTGGGTGCTCCCAATGTTTAAGCCCCGAGAAACACTCCTGATCCTGCAATTCGGTCCCTGCACTGAACCAGGATGAGTCCTGACCTTGTTCAAACCCCCAACAAATACTCCTGAGTCAGCATCTCTGTCCCTGCCATGAACCAGGCTGGGTCCTTCTCTTGTTCAAGCCCCTGACAAATGTAGGTTAACATTAGTATCCAAACAAAAGTGAAATGTACTTACACTCCTGGTAAGAAACTTACAGTTAGCAAATGGTGTCAATGCGTAAGAAGCTGAAAGGTGAAGGCTGCAATAGACTTATTGCCCTGAATACCTATGCAATTCATAATCCACACAGACCTCCTGTATCAAGAGACATGTCCTCAACAGATTCTGTTGATTTTTTCAGATTCTGAAAAAAATAGGTGACAATAACTGCAGCAGAATACCTCCAGTTGTCTGTGGAAGGGAAGGAGAAACTGTGTACCTGCAATAATTACAATGGAGTAAATAGTCTTAAGTAAGAAATAAAACTTTACTTATAGTAAAAAATCTTAAAGGCTCAAGAGACAAAAGCTTTGGGTGGCTTCCTCTTTCTTATTTTACTCTCATTTACAAGCAGGTCTGGGATAACCACAGAGGCTTCTGTTACCAGAGCAACAAGAGCAGGGCATGAAGAAATGCTGGCGTCTTGTGGACATTTTTTTCTAACAGTAACCTTAAAATGCTTGCTGATGGACACACTATTCACAAGGGTGCTGAGCTCCAACTGATACCCACCCATGACAAATTACCAGAGCTCACCTAAGGGGAAAAATAACGTAAACACAGGAGAAGCTAACAGGAAGAGCATGTGAACAGGTAAACACAATTCCATGTTTATCTAAGAAAGCACATGGCAATTTGCACATTGGGTTGAATTCTAAGAGACATAAACATCGAAGTTGTGAGGACATTATCACCTCTGCATGAGCATGGAACAAGACCATGTGTCAAAAGCTGGACATGGTATCAATGGTAGAGTAACATTACTACAGTGGACAGTTTAGAGTACTGGTGGGATAGACTTGGTAAGAGTCATATGAGCATGACTAGAAAAGTGCACTCCCATGAGAGAGAAATAAATAAATAAAAAAAGAGGTAGAGACAGTTTGATTAATCAGATCCTCTCCTGGAATATTTCAGAAATGAAGAGATTTTGCACACAACACACCCCAAACCTCCCGTGGCACCATTCAGAACATTGAAGAGATGAAAGCAAAGTTAGCATACCTGGAGAGAGCAATGGATAAACAAACATGATACAGGTCTAGAATGATTTTTGAATCAAGCATTGAAATATGAACATAGGCCGTCTTCAGAGAGAGAGATCAACCCAGAGATCATCACACTGAGTGAAGGAGAATCGACTCAAGAAACATTATGGGATGCAACGGACAATTGCTATACAAAAATCCAGAGCAGTTAGCACCCACACAAAGGTGATGTGAGCATCCAACCTGGCATGAAATTTATGGGTAGCAGAGGACCCTGGTTGCATGGAAGGGATACATCTGGAAATTGGTACTAATTTCTTCCCAGAGATACATATAACATACAGAATCCATGCAAACCTAGTTCAGCAAGAGTGGTAGATGAGACTCGTTCTAATAACATGTAGGTGAAAACAAGCACAGCTGAATATCTAGTATTCTCAGTCCCATGGAACAAGAATCTGTACAAGTAAAACAAACGTGTCCTTGTCAATCAAGGATTGACTTTTACTTAAAATAAAATCCAAGTGTGAGCAGTCACCAAGTGTGAGCAGTCACCAGGTTTGCCGGCATCCTCTGGCTCTTTCTACTTTAATATACAACCAGGCCTGAGTAAAACTCTCAGGCGGCACAGACCATCCTAAAATAGGACAGAATAAAGAAACCCTTCAGCATGGAAGATTTTCTCTGCAACTGCAGCATCAAAACTATCGCTGATGGACATCTGATATTCACAAGGCCTCTGGACTCGACAGGACACCCACCCTTGAACATGTCAAGGTCACACACCCAAAATTAAATAAATAAACACACACACACACACAACTGGAACACTCTCAGGAAGAAAGTATCAACAGGAAAATACAACTCAAAGTGCTTTCTAAAAGCAAAAAGCCCATGAATAGTACTCCACAAGGTTTCTTATCAGAGATACAAACTGCCACAAGATATCAACTCTGACCAGTGAAAAAGGCCACCGTGGAAAACAGACCAGGCCAGAAATGGTAGATTAACATTAGTCAGCGGGATCCTTTTATAGTAGTGAGGGTATATCAGCAGGAGGAGCCAGTATAAGAATCACTGTCCACGTGGCTTTATAAAAAAAAAAAAGAAAATATGACAGGGCTTCTCCACTCCTATGATACTTCAGAAATACACAGACTTTGAAAACCACATGCCCAAGAGCATGCACTGCAGCAGGATTCCCAATGCCCAGAGATGAAATTAAAGGAAGTACACAGGGACAGAGAGATGAACAGATAAAGGAATCGGGTAGGGGTTCATGACGGAATATGACTCAAGCATTGAAACAAGGAAAGAATGACCTTGTCAGAGGTACAGACAATTGTGATAATCAGAGTCACTGAAGAAGGGCAGATGAGAGTTGTGTTACAGAATTTACCTTTCACATAGGACAGACAATATTGCTGGTAGTGAGTACCCCAACCGAGGTAAAATGGAACTCCCTGGAAGGCTTATATTGGTAGGCTGAAATTCATGGATTCCCACAAATACCTGTCACATACATAATCTACAGGGACCGACTTAGCAAGAGTGATGTCGTACACACTTCTGAGAGCAGGTCAGAGAAAATAAACACTGCTGACTGCCTCTGTGTATCGATGTAAGGGAGCGAGAATCAGTACAGCCACAACAAAGGAAACTCTGTACAGATTCGTCAAACAAGAAATACGAACTATAATAAAGCTGAGAAGGAAGGAGACACAAGCTCCCGGAGTTAGTGATTGACAGGGAAAGCGGGGCATGCTACAGTCCATGGGGTTCCAAACCATCGGACACAACTGAGCAATTGAATTGAAGTGACTGACATATCCATATAAAATCCTAATACAGACTCAAAATGGATGTACTATACCAAGAGTGGTGTACTACACTCATTTAAAAAATATATACAGGAAATTAATCACAGATGAATAATTCTATGTATAGTTAGAAGGATACAAGAAAATGTACAACTACAAAAATAAGGCCATTTGAGTCAACATGCATGGCCCGAGAGATAATCATACTAAATGAAATAAGGCACACAGAGAAAGACAAATACCAAATTATATCATTCAAATGTAGAATCTAAGATATGACACAAATGAACATGTGTACGCAACAGATGCAAGCTCATGGACATATATAACAGACTTGAGGCTTCCAAGGCAGAGAGAATTGGGGGAGCAATGGACTAAGAGATTGGGGGGAGGAGATATAAACTAGAGTACATGGAATAGATTGACAAGTTTCTACTGTAGAACACAGAGAAATATATTCAGTACCCCATGATAACTTATAATGAAAACAAATATATATGGGGGAACCCTGGCAGTCCAGCAGTAAAGATTCCACACTTGCACTGCAGTGGATACATGTTCAAATCCTGGTTATAGAACTAATCACACGCACTACAGTGTAGTAAAAAAAATTAAATAAATAAATAAATGCATACATACATAAAGATTAAATAAAAGAATGTGTATATGTGTGTGTGTGTGTGTGTACACACAATGCATTTACACGTATATATGTGCATAACTGAATCACTTTTCTGTAAAACAGACATTCACACAATGTTGTAAATCAACTATACTTCAGTTAAAAAGTAACGTGACTGTGAAAAGAAAATATTGCTATATATCATTGTATCTAAAATTAGTATCCAAAGAAAATTGCTGTAAACAAATTCGGCTCACTACTTAATGGCAGGCTTGCTGAAATATCTAAGGAGACACATACTGATGTCTGCAATTTAAAACAAAAGCAACAAGGAAAAAGATCGACTGTGCGTTGGAAAGAGGGATGGACAAATGGATAGATAGGTGACAAAGGAAGTATTGTAAAATGGTTACCAAACCAGACTCCTTTATATGCTCTCTACAAGAGAACCACCTGAAGCCAAGGTACACATATAGCTTGAATGTGGAGTGCTGGGAAAAGGTATTTCATGCAAGTGGAGACCGAAAGAATGCAGGAGTAGCTATATTCATATCAGATAAAATAGACTGAAATAAAGCCTGTGAAATGAGAAAGTGAAGGCCACTACATAATGATCAAAGCATCAATATAAGAAGAAGATATCAGATCAGATCAGATCAGTCGCTCAGTTGTTTCTGACTCTTCGCAACCCCAGGAATCGCAGCACGCCAGGCCTCCCTGTAGATCACCAACTCCCGGAAGTCACTGAGACTCACGTTCATCGAGTCAGTGAAGCCATCCAGCCATCTCATCTTGTGTCGTCCCCTTCTCCTCTTGCGCCCAATCCCTTCCAGCATCAGAGACTTTTTCAATGAGTCAATCCTTCTCAAGAGGTGGCCAAAGTACTGGAGTTTCAGCTTTAACATCATTCTTCCAAAGAAATCCCAGGGCTCATCTCCTTCAGAATGGACAGCTTGGATCTCCTTGCAGTCCAAGGGACTCTCAAGAGTCTTCTCCAACACCACAGTTCAAAAGCATCAATCCTTAGGCGCTCAGCATTCTTCACAGTCCAACTCTCACATCCATATATGACCATAGGAAAAACCATAGCCTTGACTAGATGGACCTTTGTTGGTAAAGGAATGTCTCTGTTTTTGAATATGCTATCTAGGTTAGTTATAACTTTCCTTCCAAGGAGTAAGCGTCTTTTAATTGCATGACTGCAGTCACCATCTGCAGTGATTTTGGAGCCCAGAAAAATAAAGTCTGACACTGTTTCCACTGTCACCCCATCTATTTCCCATGAAGTGATGGGCCCAGATGCCATGATCTTCGATTTCTGAATGTTGAGCTTTAAGCCAACTTTTTCACTCTCCACTTTCACCTTCATCAAGAGGCTTTTTAGTTCCTCTTCACTTTCTGCGATAAGGGTGGTGTCATCTGCATATCTGAGGTTATTGATATTTCTCCCGGCAATCTTGATTCCAGCTTGTATTTCTTCCAGCCTAGCGTTTCTCATGATGTACTCTGCATGGAAGTTAAATAAACAGGTTGACAATATACAGCCTTGACGGACTCCTTTTCCTATATGGAACCAGTCTGTTGTTCCATGTCCAGTTCTAACTGTTGCTTCCTGACCTGCATACAAATTTCTCAAGAGGCAGATCAGGTGGTCTGGTATTCCCATCTCTTTCAGAAGTTTCCACAGTTTATTGGGATCCACACAGGCAAAGGCTTTGGCATAGTCAATGAAGCAGAAATAGATGCTTTTCTGGAACACTCTTGCTTTTTCCATGATCCAGCGGATGTTGGCAATCTGATCTCTGGTTCCTCTGCCTTTTCTAAAACCAGCTTGAACAGCAGGAAGTTCATGGTTCCCATATTACTGAAGCCTGGCTTGGAGAATTTTGAGCATTACTTTACTAGTGTGTGAGATGAGTGCAAATGTGTGGTAGTTTGAGCATTCTTTGGCATTGCCTTTCTTTGGGATTGGAATGAAAACTCACCTTTTCCAGTCCTGTGGCCACTGCTGAGTTTTCCAAATTTGCTGGCGTATTGAGTGCAGCACTTTCACAGCATCGTCTTTCAGGATTTGGAATAGCTCAACTGGAATTCCATCACCTCCACTATTTTTGTTCGTAGTGCTGCTTTCTAAGGCCCACTTGACTTCACGTTCCAGGATGTCTGGCTCTAGGTCAGTGAACACACCATCATGATTAACTGGGTCATGAATATCTTTTTTGTACAGTTCTTCTGTGTATTCTTGCCATCTCTTCTTAATATCTTCTGCTTCTGTTAGGTCCATACCATTTCTGTCCTTTATTGAGCCAAGGTTTGCATGAAAGTTTCCTTTGGTATCTCTGATTTTCTTGAAGAGATTCCCTAGTCTTTCCTATTCTGTTGTTTTCCTCTATTTCTTTGCATTGACCGCTGAAGAAGGCTTTCTTATCTCTTCTTGCTATTCTTTGGAACTCTGCATTCAGATGTTTATCTCTCTCCTTTTCTTCTATAAATACCTATGTACCCAACATAGGAGTACCGCAGTACGTAAGGCAAATGCTAACAAATTTGAAAGGGGAAATTAAAAGTAATGTAGTAATAGTCGGAGACTTTCATATCCCAGTTACATGTATGTATAGATCAACCGAGCAGAATATCAGCAAGGAAACACAAACTTCAAGTGATACAATGGACCAGTTAGACCTAATTGATATCTATAGGACACTTCACCCCAAAACAATGAATCTCACCTTTTTCTCAAGTGCACATGGCACATTTCCAGGATAGATCGCATAAATCTAGCCCTGGTAAATTAGAAAAAGAAAACAAAAATGAAATCATTTCAAGCATCATTTCTGATCACAATGCAGTAAGATTAGATGTTGTAGCTGAGTCAGCAAAGAATCTGCCTGCAATGCAGCAGACCCAGGTTCGATTCCTGAGTTGGGAAGATTCTCTGGAGAAGGAAATGGCAACCAACTCCAGTATTCTGGCCTGGAGAGTTCCACGGACAGAGGAGTTTGGCAGGCTACAGTCCATGGGGCCACAAGAGTCGGAAACGACTGAGCGACTAAACAACCTACAACAGCAGGAAAAATAAAACTATTAAAAATACAAACATATGGAGGCTGAACAACACACTTCTGAATAACCAACATATAACAGAAGAAATCAGAAAAGAAATGAAAATATGCATAGATACAAACAAAAATGAAAACACGATATGAATGAAAATGAAATGAAAACCAATGGGATTCAGAAAGCAGTGCAAAGGGGAAGATTCATAAAAATACAAGCTTATCTGAAGAAACAAGAGAAACCTCAAATAAATGACCTAACGTCCCAGCTAAAGCAAGGAGAAAAAGAAGAAATGAAGAACCCCGGGGTTAGCAGAAGGAAAGAAATCATAAAAATTAGGGAAGAAATAAGTGAAAAAGAAAGGAAACTGTTACAAACATCAGCGAAAGGAAGACAGTTCTTTAAGAAGATTAAAAAAGAAAAAAAAAAAAAAGACAAGCCATTAGCCAGATTCATCAAGAAAGAAAGGGAGAAGAATCAATTCAACAAATTAAAATGAAAAGGGAAAAATCACAACAGACAACACAGAAATAGAAAAGATCCTGAGACTACTATCAGCAGCTATATGACAATAAAATGGACAACTTAGAAGAAATGGACAAATACTCAGAAAAGTATAACCTTCCAAAACTGAACCAGGAAGAAATAGATAATCTCAACAGACCCATCACGAACATAGAAGGCAAAACTGCAACCAAAAAGCTTCCAACCACAAGAAAAAATAAGCTCAGGACCAGATGGCTTATTCACCCTCATGGTTACCCTGGCCACCTGGAGAAAACAAAAAAAGGGAGTACAGAGTGGCGGTTTGTTTGGGGAAGAGGGCGAAGATGGATGGGAACAATGGCTTAAGGAGAAGGGGTGTGGGAGGAGAAGGGGTAAGGGCCTGGCAAGGACAAGGGGAGGTGTCTTATGGGGCGGTCTCAATGGGCAAAGGGACCTTGCATGGGTTCAGCTCACCTTGACACTTCTTTGGACATCTGTTGACAGGAGCTTTTCATCTTTTCCTCCTGGGTATCTAGAGTCTGCTGTTCCACAACTTCTCTAGAGCCTTGTGGCTTCCCAGTCACCTTAGTCATTTTGAAGACTCGCAGTGGTCTGCTCCAGAGCCCCTGAGCAGCCCTATGCATACCCCTCCCAGGGGGCCACAGCCTTATGCTTTATGAGGTCAGCAACTCATTTCCCCAGCCAATGGTGGCCCTGAGTGAGCCTTCACATCACAAAGCCCGATCCTGTCAACTCTAGGGGAGGATGGAGAGCAACTCAGATGATTTGGTGGGGGAAAGGTAGCATTTTTAATGGCCTTAGGAACCCTCCAAACTCACCTGCCATCCTCATCTCTCTAAGTCTACATGAAGGGCCACATGGCAGGGAGACTGGATCTCCTCCAAACCTTGGCCCACAGCCACAGTATTCAGGCTTTCATTCTTTTCTCTCTCACATTTCACCATTATCTAGTTTTTCATATCCTGCCTAAAATTCCTCCATGATAATTAGGTTCTATCGAAGTTTCTGTGGAAAAGAGAATCATTCTACTTTCCTCCTATAAGGTGGTCTTAAAGCACTTTGAGCACCATTTAATTCTGGACCACCTACCAGGAGTCTTTTCCATCCCACTTCCTTTGCTCAGTTTGCACATAGGTGTCCTCACTTTTCTAGTTTCCAGTCTGAAACCCCTGTCTTCAGGCTGTGAGAATGCACTGAATATTTTTGCTATTGGTCCACTTGGAGCTGTCTAGTTTCAAATCTAGGACTCATGCTCACCTCGTTAGGTGTAATACCCAAGTTTGGGTTTATACAGGGTGATGGGGATGAGGCATCCCAAGAAAGAAATGACGACCTTTGAGTGATTAGTATTCCCCCGAAGGGGCGGTGCTTGCTCAGATTGTGTGAGCCTCATCTGGAAAGGGCTTTCTCAACATGTGCCCTTACAAATCTCTTTTCTCATCTTGTTTTCCAGCTGGTACCTCCATTGCTGCTTACGTCACCATTGAGACCATGCTGGAATTCATTTCCATGAAGAGCTACGACAAGATTCCAGATTCCTGGAAGGAACACTGTGTAATCATGTATCCCCGTCTGGTTCCCAAGGTCTCTCACTGAGGTGCTTGCCTCTGGAGGAAAGGGGAATGAGGTGTCGGCTTCATCTCAGTCCTTGTGTTCCTAATTGACAAGCAGGGTCAGCCAGCCTGAGGTGTGCCCTGGGGTACACAGTTTTTTGTCTTAGTGGGACTTCCTGGGTTTCCTGTGAAGTGCTCACTTCCTGGTGTACACTGGTTCCTTATTCACCCTGGATGCATGACACTGCTTAAAATTTTAAGAGGTAGAAAAAAAAAAAAAAAGCACCATAAACAAACCCAAAAGATGGCTGTTAAAATTTTATAACAAAGAACCTAAAGAATGATAGAAAAATGTGAAAAACACACGAGCCCTCAGTTTCTAAGAAAGATGTACTACTGGACATTCACTTTATTCAGAGATGTTTAAAAGACATGAGCAGCCATTTGACAAGAAAGATATGGGACTATACACTAACCACATTAAAAAGATATTTAATCTCACTAAGGTAAGAAAAAATCATATTAAATTTCCCTTGAGAAATCAAACTGACCCAGAAGCGGCATAGATTTAAGACATTGCCGACAGAGACATTAGAATATTGGAATGACTGTGTTTTTTGCATTTTGTAAAATTAAGTAGAGACATGCAAATAATAAAGTAGACCAATTCCATCTTGTAGATAGGAAAACTGTAACGTCAGATGGCAAACACAGTCGATAGAATAAATGACAGATTAGACAGGACAGCAGGAGAAAATTGTGCACTTGAAGACGTAGCAACAGAAAGTGTTCAGAGTGAAGCGCAGACCATGCCAATATGTACAAAGACAACGCAGCATAATCTATTACTTTTTGTCCCCTAAGAATGCAGGATTGGTTAAACATTTGAAAATCAATCAGTGTAATTCAAAGTACTAAAGGACAAAAAATAAAACACAGTAGGGTCATCTCGAAAAACGCTGAAAAATAATTTGATAAAGTCTGATATCAATTCCAGGGTTGGGACGATGCCCTGGCAGAGGGCACGGCAACCAACTTCAATATTCTTGCCTGGAGAATCCTCAACCAGAGGAACCATTTGGGTTTAAACTCCATGGAGTCGCAAAGAGCTGGGCAGATCTGAGTGACTGAACACATTCTGTATAAAAACTCTAAGCAAACTAGAAATAGAAAACTTCCTCAACCTGATGATGGTAATACACTGTATAACTAACATCATACTTTATGGTAAAACATCACACCAGGCTTCCCTGTCCCTGTCCATCACCAACTTCCAGAGCTTGCTAAAACTCATGTGCATTGAGGATGCCATCCAACTATCTCGTCTTCTATCGTCCCCTTCTCTTCTGGCCTTCGATCTTTTCCAGCATCAGGGTCTTTTCAAATGAGTTACTTCTTTGCATCAGGTTGCCAAAGTATTGGAGCTTCAGTCATCTCAATGTATGTTCAGGACTGATTTTCTTGGGATTGACTGCTTTGATATCCTCAAGAGTTTTCTCCAACACCACAGTTCCAAAGGATCAATTCTTAGGCACTCAGCTTTCCTTCTCCTCCAACTCTCACATCAGTACATGACTATTGCAAAAAGGATTGCTTTGACATATTGGTTGATTCTTGGTAAAATAATGTCTCTGCTTTTTAATGCTTTCTAAGTAAGTCATAGCGTGACTTCCAAGGAGCAAGCACCTTTGAATTTCATGGCTGCAATCAACATCTGTAGTGATTTGCCTCCCCAACTGCGAAAAACAGTCTGGCACTGTTTCCATTGTTTCCTGATCTACTTGCCATGAAGGGATGTGCCTGGATGCCATGATATTAGTTTTGTGAATGTTGAGTTTTAAGCCAACTTTTTCACTCTCCTCTTTCACTTTCATCAAGAGGCTCTTTAGGTCCTCACTTTCTGCCATAAGGGTGGTGTTATCTGCATATATGAGATTACTGATAGTTCTCTTGACAATCTTGATTCCAGCTTGTGCTTCATCCAGCCTGGCATTTAGCATGATGTCCTTTGCTTGTAAGTTAAACAGCAGGGTGATGAAATACAGCCTTGATATACTCCTTTCCCGACTTGCAACCAGTCTGCTGTTTCATGTCCAGTTCTAACTGATGCTTCTTGACCTGCACACAGATTTCTCAGGAGGCAAGTCAGGTGGCCTGGTACTCCCATCTCTTTTAGAATTTTCCACAGTTTATTTTGACCCACACACTCAGAGGTTTTGGCATAATGAATAAAGCAGAAATATATGTTTTTTCCTGGAACTCTTGCTTTTTCCATGATCCAGTGGATGTTGGCAATTTGATCTCTGGTTCCTCTGCCTATTCTAAGTCCACTTTCAACATCTGGAAGTTCACAGTTCACATACTGTTGAAGCCTGGCTTGGAGAATTTTGAGCATTACTCTACTAGCACGTGAGATGAGTGCAACTGTGTGGTTGTTTGAGCATTCTTTGGCATTACCTTCCTTTGAGACTGGGATGAAAACTGACGTTTTCCAGTCCGGTGGCCACTGCCAAGCTTTGAAACTCTGCCGGCGTATTGCATAGTACTTTCACAACATCGTCTTTTAGGATTTCAAATAGCTCAACTGGAATTCCATAACTTCCAGTAGCTTTGCTTCCTAAGATCCACTTGGCTTCACATTCCAGGATGTCTGGCTCTAGGTGAGTGATCACACTATCCTGGTTATCTGCATCATGAAGATCTTTTTTGTATAATTCTTCTGTGCATTGTTGCCATCAATTCTTAATATCTTTTGCTTCTCTTATGTCCGTACCATTTCTGTCCATTATTGTGCCCATCTTTCCATGAAATGCTCCCTTAGTATCTCTAATTTCCTTGACGTGATCTCTAGTCTTTCCCATTCTATTGTTTTCCTCTGTTCTTTTTGTTGATTGCTGAGGAAGGCTTTCTTATCTCTACTTGAAATTCTTTGGAACTCTTCATTCAAATGGGTATATATTTCCCTCTCTCCTTTGTCTTTTGCTTCTTTTCGTTCCTCAGCTATTTGGAAGGCCTCCTCAGAGAACCATTTTGACTTTTGGCATTTGTGTTTCTTGGGTATGGTCTTGATCACTGCCTCCTGTACACTGTCACAAAACTCCATCGATAGTTCTTCAGGCATTCTGTCTATCTTGATTCTGTCTTGAATCTTCAATATTCTGTCTTGAATCTATTTGTCACTTCCACTGTATAAACATAAGGGATTTGATTTAGTTCATACCTGAATCATCTAGTCATTTTCGCTAGTTTCTTCAATTTAAGGTAAAATTCGGCAGTAAAGTGTTCAGTGCATAGATGTTTACAACTGTTATGTCTCCCTCTTGGATTGATCCTTTTATCATAGTGTAGTGTCTTTCCTTATTTTTTATAGTATTCTTATTTTAAGGCCTGTCTGATATCAGGATTAATATTCCAGCTTTCTTTTGCTTTCCATTTGCATAGAATGTATTTTTCCATCCTCTCAATTTCAGTCTATATGTGTCTTTGCATCTGAAGGTGGTTTCTGGTTGACAGCATATATATATGGGTCATGTTTTTGTATCCATTCAATCAGTCTGTGTCTTTTGGTTGGAACATTTAATCTGTTTACATTTAAAGTAATTATCAACCTACCAAAAGTGTTTTTCAGAGAACTAGAACAAATCATTGCACAGTTTGTATGAAGGGGGAAAAAAAAAAAAAAAAAAAAACCTCGAATAGCCAAAGCAATCTTGAGAAAGAAGAATGGAACTGAAGGAATCAACCTGCATGACTGCAGACTATAGTACAAAGCTACAGTTATCAAGACAATATGTTACTGACACCAAGACAGAAATATAGACCAATGGAA
Source organism: Bos taurus (assembly GCF_002263795.3). Classification (NCBI taxonomy): domain Eukaryota; kingdom Metazoa; phylum Chordata; class Mammalia; order Artiodactyla; family Bovidae; genus Bos; species Bos taurus. Next base: position 54,234,591 of record NC_082638.1, read on the forward strand.
CAAAATAGAAAGCCCAGAGATAAATCCACGCACCTATGGTCACTTTATCTTTGACAAAAGACTCAGGAATATACAATGGAGAAAAGACCGATCTCTTTAACAAGTGGCACTGGAAAAGCTGGCCAACCACCTGTAAAATAATGACTCTAGAATACTTTCTAATGATACACAAAAATAAACTAAATATGGATTAAAGATCTAAATGAAAGACCAGAAACTGTAAAACTTCTAGAGGAAAATATAGACAGAACAGTCTCTGACATAAATCACAGCAGGACCTTCTATGACTCACCTCCCAGAGTAATGTAAATAAAAGCAAAAATAAACCAACGGAACGAATCAAATTTAAAAGCTCCTCAACAATGAAGGAAACAAGGAAGGTGAAAAGGCAGTCATGACTAAGTAAAACTCAAAAATATACAAGAAGCTCATGCAACTCAATACCAGAAAAAATTAATGGCCCAATCTGGACATGGGTTTGGGTAGACTCCAGCAGTTGTTGATGGACACGGAGGCCTGGCATGCTGCAGCGCGTGGGGTCGCAAATAGTCGGGCACAACTGAGCAACTGAACTGAACTGAACTGATACATCCATGGCTGATTCATGTCAATGTATGGCAACAACCACTACAATTTTGTAAAGTAATTAGCCTCCAATTAAAACAAGTAAATTACTTAAATTTAAGTAAAAAAAAAATCTAGTGTAGAGGGTAGACTCTATGAAATACAATATTAAAAATACAAAACACAATCAATCACAAAATATGTTTAAAAAATATGAAATATGCTTTAAAAATAGGGTCATATTTTGCAAGGTAATAGGTTGTAAAATTGAAAATTAAAGGATTAATTATGACCCAGCAATCCCACTGCTGGGCATACACACCAAGGAAACCAGAATTGAAAGAGACACGTGTACCACAATGTTCATCACAGCACTGTTTCTAATAGCCAGGACATGGAAGCAACCTAGATGTCCATCAGCAGACGAATGGATAAGAAAGCTGTGGTATGTATACACAGTGGAGTATTACTCAGCCATTAAAAAGAATACATTTGAATCAGTTCTAATGAGGTGGATGAAACTGGAGCCTATTATATCGAGTGAAGTAAGCCAGAAAGAAAGAAAGAAAGAAACCCACACCAATACAGTATACTAACACATGTCTATGGAATTTAGAAAGATGGTAACGATAACCCTGGATGTGAGACAGCAAAAGAGACAAAGATGTATAGAACAGTCTTTTGGACTCTGTGGGAGAGGAAGAGGGTTGGATGATTTGGGAGAATGGCATTGAAACATGTATAATATCATATAAGAAACGAATCGCCAGTCCAGGTTTGATGCAGGTTACAGGATGCTTGGGGTTGGTGTACTGGGATGACCCAGAAGGATGGTACAGGGAGGGAGTGGGAGGGGGGTTCAGGATGGATAACACGTGTACACCCATGACAGATTCATGTGGATGTATGGCAAAACCAATACAATATTGTAAAATTTAAAAAAAAAAAAAAGTAAGAAGGAAAAAATAATAAATAATTTTAAAAAATTAGAAGGTTGATAATAGAAAAACTATATCTAGGAATTTCTCTGGAGCCGTTGTGGGCAGTGTGGGTTCAGTTGAGTTTCAGATGATTCCTTGTTCCAGCTTGCATTTCTTTACAAGATCTATAAGCCCCTTCCTATGCTTAGTCAATATTAACTACAGGGTTTTAATCTGTTGCACCTTTCACTCCCAGAGGGGTTCCCTTTTCTTTATTTGTTTTGGCTTTCTCTCTTTGCAAGTCTCTTTAGTGTCTAATTTCTGCCCTGGCACAAGGGGGCAAAGGTGGTCACTTATTTCGGCTCACTTGTTCAGTTGAGTTGTGGGGAGGGAGGAACACTGCAAACAAATAATGTTGGTGTGTATTTTGGGAAAGTGCTTGCAGTGTATGGAACACACTGGGCTTTCCCAAACTCATGGTGGTGTGTGCTTTCCACGTGTACACTGCTCAGGTTCCAGATTGCTCTTCAGGGGTACTGCCCAATGTGGGCCCTGCATTTCCTGCAATTCCCAGGTCTAAGCTGCTCAGGTTCAGGTTTTCAGGTACACCGCAAAGTCACAGACTCAGATGCACGTGCGTTTTGTGCCCTTCCCAGGTCCCAGCAGCTCAGGCGACCAGGTGCTTGGCCAACGCACTGTCCCAAGTGGGCCATGCATCTTAATTACCTACTGGGTCCAGGCCGCTCAGTTTCCTGGGTGTGCCATGAGAACACTGCCTCAGGTGTATCATGTGTCTCCTCTGGGGAGCTGATCTCAAGCTGCAACTCTCCTGGCAGATGTCAACCGTCCAGGACTCCAGGAAGACATGGTTAGAAACTGGCAGCCTGCTCACAGTTTGGTGGAGAATGCCGGTCTCTGAGGCTGAGGCCGCCCCTTGCCTTCTGGTTCTGGCTGCCACACACATGGCTGTCTGCCTCTTGTTGGGGCAGGGGCCTGGAGACAGCCGGCTAGTTCTGCTTTGGTATTTGCTCAATCCTTTGTTCTCCTTTCAAAGACAATGAGCAGCCTATCCGGGTACCTGGTGTCCTCTGCCAGCATTCAGAAATTGTTTTGTGGAAGTTGCTCAGCGTTCAAATGATCATTTGATGAATGTGTTGGGGAGAATGGGGTCTCCCCATCTTATTCCTCTGCCATCTTAGGACCACGCCCCCACCCCGAGGTCTTGTTTATGTATCCATTTAGCCAGTCTGGGCTTTTTGGTTGGAACATTTAATCCATTTATATTTAGAATAATTATTGACATATGTGCTCCTTTTCGGAGAAGGCAATGGCACCCCACTCCAGTACTCTTGCCTGGAAAATCCCATGGACGGAGGAGCCTGGTAGGCTGCAGTCCATGGGGTCACACAGAGTTCGACATGACAGAGCGACTTCCCTTTCACTTTTCACTTGCATGCATTGGAGAAGGAAATGGCAACCCCCTCCAGTGTTCTTGCCTGGAGAATCCCAGGGACCGGGGAGCCTGGTGGGCTGCCGTCTATGGGGTCGCACAGAGTCAGACACGACTGAAGCGACTTAGCAGCAGCAGCAGCAGTGCTCCTATTGCCATTTTCTTAATTGTTTGGGGTCGGTTTTGTAGATCATTTTTCTTCTCTTATATTTCTTGACTATATAAGTCCCTTTACCATTTGTTGTAAAGCTGGTTTTGTGGTAAAGAATTCTCTTACCTTTGGCTCATCTGAAAAGCTTTGATTTCTCCATCAATTTTGAAGGAGATCCTTGCCACTTACAGTAATCTTGGCTGTAGATTTTTCTCTTTCAGTGCTTTAAATATGCCATGCCGTTCTCTTCTGGCCTGCAGAGTTTCTGTTGAAAGATCAGCTGTGAAACATATGGGGTTTCCATTGGATGTTACTTGTTACTTTTAACTTGCTACTTTTAATATTCTTTCTTTGTGTTTCATCTTCCTTAGTTTGCTTAGCATATGTCTAGGGCTGTTTCACCTTGGGTTTATCACAAATGGGACTCTTGGCACCTCTTGGACTTGATTGACTATTTCCTTTTCCATGTTGGGGGTTTTTCAAGTATAATCTCCTCTAAACTTTTCTCATACCCTTTATTTTTCTCTCTTCTTCTGGGACCCCTATAATTTGAATCTTGGTGCATTTAACATTGTCCAAGAGGTCTCTGAGGCTATCCTCAGTTCTTTTCATTCTTTTGACTTTATTCTGCCCTTCCGCAGTTGTTTCCACCATTTTGTCTTTCAACACACTGATCCATTTTCTGGTTCAGATACCCTGCTCTTGATTCTTTCTAGAGTATTTTTAATTTCAGTAATTGTTGTTTGTCTCTCTATTTATTTTTCAATTTATTTTTTGCTTATTCTTCAATTCAACTAGGGGTTTGCTCATTGATTCTTGCATTGTCTCCATGTCAATTTCAAAGTTTTTGATCATCTTTACTACCATTATTCTGAATAGTTTTTCAGGCAGTTTGCCTATTTCCTCTTCATTTGTTTAAATTTCTGTGTGTCTAGTTTGTTCCTTTATTTGTGCAGCATTTCTTTGTCATTTCTTCATTTTTAAAAAGATCTTATTGTGTTTGAGGTCTCCTTTTGCCAGCCTTCAAATTTGCATTCTTTCTTCCTTTTAGTTTCTGCACTCCTAAATTTGGTCCAATGGTTTGTGTAAGCTTTGCATTGGGTGAGATTGGTGCTGAGTTTTTGTTTTGTTTTTTTTTCTTTTCTTGTCCTTCTGATGTGCAGGGCTGATTGAGAAGGATAATCCTGTCTGCTGATGACTGGGTTTCTACTTTTGTCCTATTTGCTGTTTGGATGAGGTGTCCTACACTGGGTTGGGTGGTCCTGATTGGTGGTTGGGTGATTCTAGGTCTTGTATTCAAGTGGTTTAGTTTGCATGAGTGAGTTCTCTGTAATTGATACTCCCTAAGGTTAGGAGTTCTCCGGTTGTATAGGGTCTTGAAGTCAGTGCTCCCACTCCAAATGTTCAGGGCTGGATCATTGGCCAGGAACACCGTTACAACAGGTGGTTTGTTATGGTATTAAGTTAGATTAAAATAAATATCCAAAAAAAAAAAAAAAGAGAGAGAGAAACCAAAGGTGAACCCCTGACAAATGGCAGTTACACTGTCACACAAATAATAATTAAAATAAAGGAATATACACATATATTCCAATATATGGGAATATACACACATACAACCATCAGCAAAATCCAAACAGTTCAACAAAAATAAACTACAATAGGCTGACCTAGCAAACAAGGGAAACCAAAAATGATATCTACCAGTTAAGCACAAAACTAACGAGTGCACAGGCTGGAAAAGAAATCTAAAGCAAAGTCCCAAGTGGGGATGAAAGCACTGAAAATAAAACTAACAAAATGTTAAGAGGAAAGGAAGGAAAGAAAAGAAAGAAAGAATAGATATGCGAGGTTCAACAGAGGTAGATGAACAAGGTTTGTTTAAAGTTTAACTGCAAGGGGACAAGAACAGAGGAAAGGCAAACAATGGAATAAATATAATAGGTTTAAAAAATTAAAATTTAAAACAATAAAAATAGAAAATAATAATAAAAAAAAATCAAAAATAAATGGGAAAACAAGGAATCCTCCAAAGAACTGTAAAAATCCAATGTAGAAGCAGAGGTTTATCACAAGAGTAAAAAGTATGACTGAATATATACATGTACATATACACCCACAAGCAAAATCAAAACATTCCAGAAAAATAAAGTACAATAGATTGATTGACCTGGTGAACAACGGAAAAAAAATATATATATATATATGTATATGTATATATATATATACCTACATACCAGAATAGAATCACCTGAAGCACAAACTGGGAAACAAATCTAGAGCAAGGTGCCAATTGGAGAATAAAAGAATGAAAATAAAACTAACAAATATATTGAGAGAAAAGGAAAGAAAGAAAAAAATACATATGCAGAGTTAAATAGAGGTACAGATGACTGTTGAGAGTCCCTTGGACTGCAAGTAAATCCAACCAGTCCATTCTAAGGGAGATCAGTCCTGGGTGTTCATTGGAAGGACTGATGTTGAAGCTGAAATTCCTATACTTTGGCCACCTGATGCGAAGAGCTGACTCATTGGAAAAGGCCCTGATGCTGGGAAAGATTGAGAGCAGGAGGAGAAGCGAACAACAGAGGATGAGATGGTTGGATGGCATCATCAGCTCGATGGACATGGGTTTGGTTGGACTCCAGGGGTTGGTGATGGACAGGGAGGCCTGGCGTGCTGTGGTTCATGGGGTCACAAGGAGTCGGGCACAACTGAGCCACTGAACTGAACTGAACTGAACTGAAAAGATGTATATACATTAAAGATTAACTGCAAGGGGAAAAGAACAGTAGGAAAAGTAAACAAATAATAAATGTAGAAACAATAATAATAGGTTTAAAAAATGAAAAAGAGAGAGAGAAAAGGAAACGCCACAGAATTTCAAAAGCTGTATATAGAGACAGAGATTTATAACAGCAATACAAATGTGGCTGAAGAAAAATAAGGATCAAAAGCTTCATTAGATTTCATAGTGCCAATGAAATTGGCAACTACAACGTGGGCGAGGGGAAGGAATTGAAACCAACCACACAAACAAAAATCCTAAAGAATCTACAGAGCAAGTCAAAACATGAGAATAATACAGGTTTTTCTTTAGTCATTGCTCTCAGAGTCCTTTCCCCCGCTAAAATTGCAGTCCACCTCACCTCCCTAGGATGCCCTCCAAAACTGTGCTGAACTCTGAACCTGATTTGGGGGGAGCTCATTCTAATCCGGTCCTACTCCTATATGTTTTTTGTCTCCTATGTTCACAACTATCAGAACCAGGACGTTTCCTTTTGTGGCAGTTATCAGTGTCTTTTTATATATTATTCAGTTCAGTTCAGTCGCTCAGTCGTGTCCGACTCTTCGCGACCCCATGAATCGCAGCACGCCAGGCCTCCAGTCCATCACCAACTCCCGGAGTTCACTCAGACTCACGTCCATCGAGTCAGTGATGCCATCCAGCCATCTCATCCTCTGCTGTCCCCTTCTCCTGCCCTGAATCCCTCCCAGCATCAGAGTCTTTTCCAATGAGTCAACTCTTTGCATGAGGGGGCCAAAGTACTGGAGTTTCAGCTTTAGCATCATTCCTTCCAAAGAAATCCCAGGGCTGATCTCCTTCAGAATGGACTGGTTGGATCTCCCTGGAGTCCATGGGACTCTCAAGAGTCTTCTCCAACACCACAGTTCAAAAGCATCAATTCTTCAGTGCTCAGCCTTCCTCACAGTCCAACTCTCACATCTATACATGACCACAGGAAAAACCATAGCTTTGACTAGACGGACCTTTGTTGGCAAAGTAATGTCTCTGCTTTTGAATATGCTATCTAGGTTGGTCATAATTTTCCTTCCAAGAAGTAAGCGTCTTTTAATTTCATACCTGCAGTCATCATCTGCAGTGATTTTGGAGCCCTGCCCCATCAACACCGCCCCCCAAAAAAAAACAAAACAAAACAAAAATTGACACTCTTTCCACTGTTTCCCCATCTATTTCCCATGAAGTATATGGGACCGGATGCCATGATCTTCATTTTCACTCTCCACTTTCATTTCATCAAGAGACTTTTCAGTTCCTCTTCACTTTCTGCCATAAGGGTGGTGTCATCTGCATATATGAAGTTATTGACATTTCTCCCAGCAATCTTCTTTCCAACTTGTGTTTCTTCCAGTCCAGGGTTTCTCATGATGTACTCTGCATAGAAGTTAAATCAGCAGGGTGAGAACATACAGCCTTGACGAACTCCTTTTCCTATATGGAACCAGTCTGTTGTTCCATATCCAGTTTTAACTGTGGCTTCCTGACGTGCATACAGGTTTCTCAAGAGGCAGGTCAGGTGGTCTGGTATTCCCATCTCTTTCAGAATTTTACACAGTTTATTGTGATCTACACAGCAAAGGCTGTGGCATAGTCAATAAAGCAGAAACAGAGGTTTTTCTGGAACTCTCTTGCTTTTCCATGATCCAGTAGATGTTGGCAATTTGGTCTCTGGTTCCTCTGCCTTTGCTAAAACCAGCTTGAACATCAGGAAGTTCACAGTTCATGTATTGCTGAAGCCTGGCTTGGAGAATTTTGAGCATTACCTTACTAGTGTGTGAGATGTGTGCAATTCTGTGGTAGTTTGAGCATTCTTTGGCATTGCCTTTCTTTGGGATTGGAATGAAAACTCAGCTTTTCCAGTCCTGTGGCCACTGCTGAGTTTTCCAAATTTGCTGGCATATTGAGTGCAGCACTTTCCCAGCATCATCCTTTGAGATTTGAAATAGCTCAACTGGAATTCCATCACCTCCACTAGCTTTGTTCATAATGCTGCTTTCTAAGCCCCACTTGACTTTATATTCCACAATGTCTGGCTCTAGTTCAGTGATCACACCATCGTGATTATCTGGGTCGTGAATATCTTTTTTGTACAGTTCTTCTGTGTATTCTTGCCACATCTTCTTAATATTTTCTGCTTCTGTTAGGTCCATACCATTTCCGTCCTTTATCGAGCCCATCTTTGCATGAAATCTCCCCTTGGTATCTCTAATCTTCTTGAAGTGATCTCTAGTCTTTCCCATTCTGTTGTTTTCCTCCTTTTCTTTGCATCGCTCCCTGAGGAAGGCTTTCTTATCTCTTCTTGCTCTTTCTTGGAACCCTGCATTCAGATGCTTATATCTTTCCTTTTCTCCTTTGCTTTTCACTTCTCTTCTTTTCACAGCTATGTGGATTTAATCTGCAGCTTGTACAGGTGGTAGGAAGGTTTTGGGTCTTCTTCCTTAACAACACTGCCCCTGGGTTCCAATTGTGGTTTTATTCCCACTTTTCAATGTGAATCATCCACTGGGGTTTGCTCTTGAGACTGTCCTGGAGGACTTGGGTTTGCCCCTGTGAGGGGGCCAGATGTGGAGATGCAACTGCTTCAGTCATAGTGGCTCTGGCTGCATCAGGGACTCAGAGGAGTTGGTGGCTAGGGCAGCAGGACATATAGTGCTCTAGAAGGGTATGTCAACCAGTACTGGCCCATACGTACCAGTATTTTTGCATGTAGAAACCCCTTCCCTGAGAAAGAAGCCTGGCAAGCCACAGTTACAATGGCACATGCAGTTGGACACTAAGGGCGGCAGTGAGGAGATACCCCTCCTCCAAGGTAAGGAGCAGTGGCTGCACTTTGATGGAGCGGCTGTGAAGGGATACCCCACACCCAAGGTAAGAGAAACCCAAGTAAGATGGTATGTGTTGCAAGAGGGCATCAGAAGGCAGACACACTGAAACCATACTCACAAAAAACTAGTCAATGTAATCACACTAGGACCACAGCCTTGTCTAACTCAATGAAACTAAGCCATGCCCTGGGGGCAACCCAAGAGGGGCGGGTCATGGGGGAGAGATCTGACAGAATTGGTCCACTGGAGAAGAGAATGGCAAACCGCTTCAGTATTCTTGCCTTGAGAACCCCATGAACAGTATCAAAAGGCAAAATGATAGGATACTGAAAGGGGAACTCCCCAGGACAGTAAGGACCCAATATGCTACTGGATATCAGTGGAGAAATAACTCCAGAAAGAATGAAGGGATGGAGCCAAAGCAAAAACAATACCCAGTTGCAGTTGTGACTGGTGACAGAAGCAAGGTCTGATGCTGTAAAGAGCAATATTGCATAGGAACCTGGAATGTCAGGTCCATGAATCAAGGCAAATTGGAAGTGGTCAAACAAGAGATGGCAAGAGTGAATGTAGACATTCTAGGAATCAGCGAACTAAAATGGACTGGAATGGGTGAATTTAATTCAGATGAGCATTATATCTACTACTGCAAGCAGGAATCCCTCAGAAGAACTGGAGCAGCCATCATGGTCAACAAAAGATTCCGAAATGCAGTACTTGGATGCAATCTCAAAAACGACAGAATGATCTCTGTTCGTTTCCAAGGCAAACCATTCAATATCACAGTAATCCAAGTCTAGACCTCAACCAGTAATGCTGAAGAAGCTGAAGATGAACGGTTCTATGAAGACCTACAAGTCCTTTTCAAACTATACCCAAAAAAGATGTCCTTTTCATTGTAGGGGACTGGAATGCAAAAATAGGAAGTCAAGAAACACCTGCAGTAACAGGCAAATTTGGCCTTGGAATACGGAATGAAGCAGGGCAAAGACTAATAGAGTTTTGCCAAGAAAATGCACTGGTCATAGCAAAGACCCTTTTCCAACAGCACAAGAGAAGACTCTACACATGGACATCACCATATGGCCAACACTGAAATCAGATTTATTATATTCTTTGCAGCCAAAGATGGAGAAGCTCTATACAGTCAACAAGAACAAGACCAGGAGCTGACTGTGACTCAGATCATGAACTCCTTATTACCAAATTCAGACTGAAATTGAAGAAAGTAGGACAAACCCCTAGACCATTCAGGTAAGATCTAAATCAAATCACTTATGATTATACAGTGAAAGTGAGAAACAGATTTATGAGCCTAGACCTGTTAGATAGAATGCCTGATGAACTATGGAATGAGGCTCATGACAATCTACAGGAGACAGGGATAAATACAATCCCCATGAACAAGAAATGCAAAAAAAGCAAAATGGCTGTTTGGGCACCCCTTACAAATAGCTGTGAAAAGAAGAGAAGCGAAAAGCAAAGGAGAAAAGGAAAGATATACGCATCTGAATGCAGAGTTCCAAAGAATAGCAGGAAGAGATAAGAAAGCCTTCCTCAGTGATCAATGCAAAGAAATAGAGGAAAACAACAGAATGGGAAAGACTAGAGATCTCTTCAAGAAAATTAGAGATACCAAGGGGACATTTCATGCAAAGATGGGCTCAATAAAGGACAGAAACGGCATGGACCTAACAGAAGCAGAAGATACTAAGAAGAGATGACAAGAATACACAGAAGAACTATACAATCAAGATCTTCATGATCCAGATAATCCCGATGATGTGATCACCGACCTAGAGCCAGACATCCTGGAATGTGAAATCAAGTGGGCCTTAGAAAGCAGCACTACGAACAAAGCTAGAGGAAGTGATGGAATTCCAGTTGAGCTATGTCAGATCCTGAAAGATGATGCTGTGAAAGTATTGCACTCAATATGCCAGCAAATTTGGAAAACTCAGCTGTGTCCACAGGACTGGAATGGTCAGTTTTCATTCGAATCCCGAAGAAAGGCAATGCCAAAGAATACTCAAAGTACTGCACAGTTACACTCACCTCACATGCTAGTAAAGTAATGCTCAAAATTCTCCAGGCCAAGTTTCAGCAATACGTGAACTGTGAACTTCCTGATATTCCAGCTGGTTTTAGAAAAGGCAGAGGAACCAGTGATCAAATTGCCAACATCTGCTGGATCATGGAAAAAGCAAGAGAGTTCCCGAAAAACCTCTATTCCTGCTTTATTGACTATGCCAAAGCCTTTGCCTGTGTGGATCACAGTAAACTGTGGAAAATTCTGAGAGAGATGGGAATACCAGACCACCCGACCTGCCTCTTGAGAAATCTCTATGCAGCTCAGTAAGCAACAGTTAGAACTGGACGTGGAACAACAGACTGGTTCCAATTAGGAAAAGGAGTACGTCAAGGCTATATATTATCACCCTGCTTATGTAACTTCTATGCAGAGTACATCATGAGAAACCCTGGACTGGAAGAAACACAAGCTGGAATCAAGATTGCCGGGAGAAATATCAGTAACCTCAGACATGCAGATGACACCGCCCTATGGCAGAAAGTGAAGAGGAACTAAAAAGCCTCCTGATGAAGGTGAAAGTGGAGAGTGAAAAAATTGGCTTCAAGCTCAGCATTCAGAAAACGAAGATCATGGCATCCGGTCCCATCACCTCATGGGAAATAGATGGGGAAACAGTGGAAACAGTGTCAGACTTTATTTTGGGGGGCTCCAAAATCACTGCAGATGGTGACTGCAGCCATGAAATTAAAAGACACTTACTCCTTGGAAGGAAAGTTATGACCAACGTAGATAGCATATTCAAAAGCAAAGACATTACTTTGCCAACAAAGGTCCGTCTAGTCAAGGCTATGGTTTTTCCTGTGGTCATGTATGGATGTGAGAGTTGGACTGTGAAGAAGGCTGAGCACCTAAGGATTGATGCTTTTGAACTGTGGTGTTGGAGAAGACTCTTGAGAGTCCCTTGGATGGCAAGGAGATCCAACCAGTCCATTCTGAAGGAATTGAGCCCTGGGATTTCTTTGGGGGGATGATGCTTAAGCTGTAACTCCAGTACTTTGGCCACCTCTTGAGAAGAGTTGACTCATTGGAAAAGACTCTGATGTTGGGAGGAATTGGGGGCAGAAGGAGAAGGGGACAACAGAGCATGAGATGGCTGGATGCCATCACTGAGTCTATGGACGTGGATCTGGGTGAATTCCGGGAGGTGGTGATGGACAGGGAGTCGTGGCGTTCTGCGATTCATGGGGTCGCGAAGAGTGGGACAGGAATGAGCGACTGAACTGAACTGATGTGAACTGAACTGAACTGAAGTGACCAGGTATCCATAGACACCAGACTTTTTTGCCTGTAGCAGCTCCGCCCCAGCGAGCTTTGGGCATGAACTTGGCATAGCTTCTTGATTTCTGGGGACCGTGGTAGCGATAACTCTGCAGGGACAAAGACCTCCTCTGCCACAGAAGTTTTGACCCTATCAGAGACTTTTCACCAGCCTCTTGTAGCTGGTGATAAGGAGGCCTCTTTTGCCACTCTTCTTCCATAGCTCCACTCTTTCAGGCACTTAGAGGGCTCCCTTGCCTGGGGTACTTCTCTGTTGTTTGGAGCATCAGGTACATAGATGGGGCCCCTGTGTGGGGTCCTAGTCTGCAGATCAGTAAGTCAGGCACTTGATTGGCCAGCCTATCTATTGTTTAGCTGTCTATGCTGGTGTAGGGGGAGAAAGAGACTATGGTGAGGGCTCCACCACCTATGATTGACCCAGTAGGATCCCCTTGCTTTCATGGGGCCTGGTGTTCCTCCACAAGCATTTCCCATCCCGATCTCCTTCCTCACATCCCATCAGTCCGTCTCTCTGCAGTCAATAGCAGCCCTTGCCCTGGGATTGCTCCACAATCCGAAAAATCCAGATCCCAACTGCTGTCCCTTCTATGGGACCTGTGTCCCTGTCTGGGGTGTGTATGACTGTGGCAAGGACTGTCTGATTCTCATTCCATTTAGGCTCCCACAGATCAACTGTTTCACTCTCAGCCTAAAATATTTCTCCTCTGATCCAGACAGTTGATCCCAGGTGGGGGGTCGGACACCAACTTATAGTTCTCCCACCCACCGAGGGCAGGTCCAGGCCTATTACCATTCCTGTTCCCCCCACCCCTAGTTCCTTCACCCTACCGAGTTTTGTGGTTCTATTTATTATTTTCCTCTGGTCAGGTACTCCTGTCAGCTCTCAGCTGGTGTTCTGCACACACTTCTGTGTCTGAAGGTGTATCCTTGATGTATCCGTGGAGTGAAATGTACTCCACTTCCAGCTACAGTTCTGCCATTTTGTTCATCTCAAATTTTGGACTACTAGAAATAAGACTGTTGTGAACATTCATGTGCATGTCTGTGGGTTTTTTTTTTTTTTTTTTTCATACTTGCTGGTATAAACCTAAGAAAGGGATTGCTGGGACATATGGTAACCCTATGTTTAACTTTTGAAGGAACTTCCAAACTGTTTTCCACCATGGTGTACTATTTTGTATTCCCATAAACAGTGCATGAAAGTTCAAATATTTCCACTTCCTCATCAGACTTGTTCTTCTCTGTCTCTCATGAGAGCCATACTTTCGGTGTGCCCTGCATGCTTACTTGCCATCTATATATCATTATCTAGTGAATTTCCTGTTCAAATCTTTTGTCCATTTTTGCACTGGTGTGTTTCATATATTCTGTCTGATTCTTAAGTTTTTCTTACTTCAATGTGACTGTTATTATTTTTTATTTTAATTTTAAATTGGCCGACTATATAGGAAAGCAATTTATTAAATTTTATATATCATCTCTATATCTTGTGACATTGCTTAAATTAATTCTTAGTTTTAGGTATTCTGTTCCTGTAGATTTCATTGGATATTCTACATAGATGTCACCAACAGATAAAAACAGCTTTATTCTTCTTTTCCAAACTGTATAACTTTTCAATCAGTTCCTAATATGACTTCACGGACAGAAATTCAATATAATGAGAGTGGAAATCTTTCTGTTGATTGTGATTTTAGAAGTAAAACACTCAGTGTTCTACCATAAAGTGTGATGTTAGTGATAGTTTAGTACTTTCATAAGGTTGAGGAAATCTTCTCTTTCTGCTGCTGCTAAATCGCTTCAGTCGTGTCCGACTCTGTGCGACCCCATAGATGGCAGCCCACCAGGCTTCCCTTCCCTGGTTTCCTCCAGGCAAGAACACTGGAGTGGGTTGCCATTTCCTTCTCCAATGCATGAAAGTGAAAAGTGAAAGTGAAGTCGCTCAGTCATGTCCGACTCTTAGTGACCTCATGGACTGCAGCCTACCAGGCTCCTCCATCCATGGGATTTTCTAGGCAAAAGTGCTGGAGTGGGGTGCCATTGCCTTCTCCAATTCTATTTCTATTTCTTCTCCTATTTCTAGTTCGCTAAAATATTTTATACAGAATGTGCTCAGTCACAGAGTTGTGTCCAGCTTTTTGCAACCCCATGAAGTGTAGGCCAAACAGGCTCCTCTGGCCTTGGGGATTCTCCAGGCCAGAATACTGGAATGGATTGTCATGCTCTCCTCCAGGGGATCTTCCCAGCCCAAGGATGGACCCAGATCTCTGAGATGCCAGGCACTTTCTTTAATAGCTGAGCTGCCAGCGAAGCCTAAGAACACTGATGTGGGTAGCCAATCCCTACTTCAGGGAATCTTCCCAACCCAGGGATATTAGATTTTATCAAATTATTTTTCAGCATTCATCTAAATGACCCTACTGTGTCATCATTTTCAGTTCTTTAGTAAGTTGTTTATCCTGATGGATTTTCAAATGTTTAATGAATGCTACACTCTTAAGGGGACAAAAACCAATGGATTCTGCTATGTCATACATTGTATGTATTGGTGTAGGCTGCCACAGATCAGCTGTTTCATTCTCAGCCTTAAATGTTTCTCCTCTGATCCACACAATTACTCCAATGCGGGGAGTGGAAACCTACTTCAGTTCTCCCACCCACCAAGGGCAGGTCCAGACCTATTAACACTCCTGTTTTTCCCCCTAGTTCCTTCATCCTACCAAGTTTTGTGGTTCTATACATTCTTTTCCACTGGTCAGGTACTCCTGTCAGCTCTCAGCTGGTGTTCTGCTAGCATTTCTGTGTCTGAAGATGTATTCCTGATGTGTCCAAGGAGAGAGGTGTATTCCTCCTGCAACTACCACTCTGCCATCTTGTTCATCTCAACTTTTTGACTATTAGAAATAAGACTGCTATGAACATTCATGTGCACGTCTTTGGGGAAACATTTTTTTTTTTTTAACACATAGTGAGGTGACCATGATTCTAAGACTTGAAGCAAGACAAATCCAAGTGGAGAAAGGGCAAGTGTATTCAGTGCAGTCTCACAGCCTGAAGACAGCAGTGTCTGAATGGAAGCTAGAACAAAGGAGGTGGGATGGAAAAAGCTTCTGGGAGGTGGCCCAGAATTAAATGGTCTTGAAAGTGCTTTAAAACCACCTCTCAAAGAGTCAGACATGACTGAGAGACTGAACTGAACTGTAGGAGGAAAGTGGGATGATTCTCATTTCCACAGACACTTCAATACAGCCTAATTATCATGGAGGTACTTTAGGCAAGATATTACAATCTAGATGATGGTGAAATGTGGGAGAGAACAGAATCAAAGCCTCGATACTGTGGCTGTGGGTCAAGGTTTGGAGGAGACACATGCTCCCTGCCTTGTGACACAACAGAGTTGACTTAGAGAGATGAGGATGACAGGTGAGTTTGGAGGGCTCCTAAGGGCCATTAAAAATGATGCATTCCCCCCCCCCCCATCAAATCATCTGGGTTGCCCCCCATTCTGCCCTAGAACTATCAGGATTGCGCTTTGTGATGTCAATTCTCAGCCAGGGCCACCATTGGCTGGGGAAGTGAGTTGCTGATCTCTTAAAGCGTAATGCTGTGGACCCTAGGGAGTGGTATATAGAGGTGTGCTCAGGGGCTCTGGAGCAGACCACTGGGAGTCTTCAAAATGACTAAAGAGACTCAGAAGCCACAAGGCTCTAGAGCACTTATGGCACAGCCGACTTCAGGTAACCAGGAGGAAAAGATGAAGACTTCCTGTCAACTGAGGTCCACAAAAGTGTCAAGGTGAGTTGAACCCATCCAAGCTCCTCTTGCCCATTGACACCGCCCCATGAGACCCCCCTGCCCTCTACTGGCCTGGCACATAGCTCTCCTCTGGTCACACTTTTCCTGAAACTATCGTTCCTATTCATCTTCACCCTCTTCCCCAAACAAGTGGCATTCTGTGCTCCCTCTCTTGTTCTCTCCAGGTGTCCAGGGTAACCATGAGGGTGAATAAGTCATCTGGTCCTGAGCTTCGTTTTTGTTCAATGGAAGATTTTTGATTACAGTTTTGCTTTCCATGCTTGTGATGGGTATGTTGGGATTATCTATTTCTTCCTGGTTCAGTTTTCGATTGTTATACTTTTCTAGGAATTTGTTCATTTCTTCCAAGTTGTCCATTTTATTGTCCTATAGCTGCTGATAGTAATCTTTTATGATCCTTTGTACTTCTGTGTTGTCTGCTGTGTTTTATCCATTTTCCTTTCTAATTTTGTTGATTTGATTATCCCCCCTTTCTTTCTTGATGAGTTTTGCTAATGGTTTTCCTATTTTATTTATCTTCTCAAAGAAACAGCGTTTATTTTTGCTGAGTTTTGCTATAGGTTCCTTTGCTTTTTTTCATGTGTTTCAGCTCAAATTTTTTTTTAATTTTATTTTATTTTTAAACTTTACAAATTGTATTAGTTTTGCCAAATATCAAAATGAATCCGCCTCAGGTATACATGTGTTCCCCATCCTGAACCCTCCTCCCTCCTCCCTCCCCATACCATCCCTCTGGGTTGTCCCAGTGCACCAGACCCAAGCATCCAGTATCATGCACCAAACCTGGACTAGCAACTCGTTTCATGCATGATATTGTACATGTTTCAATGCCATTCTCCCAAATCTTCCCACCCTCTCTCTCTCAAACAGATTCCATAAGACTGTTCTATACATCTGTCTCTTTTGCTGTCTCGTACACAGGGTTATTGTTAACATCTTACTAAATTCCATATATATGCTTTAGTATACCGTATTGGTGTTTTTCTTTCTGGCTTACTTCAGTCTGTATAATAGGCTCCAGTTTCATCCACCTCATTAAAACTGATTCAAATTTATTCTTTTTAATGGCTGAGTAATACTCCATTGTGTATATGTACCACAGCTTTCTTATCCATTCATCTGTTGATGGACATCTAGGTTGCTTCCATGTCCTGTCTATTATGAACAGTGCTGCGATGAACATTGGGGTACATGTGTCTCTTTCAATTCTGTTTTCCTCAGTGTGTATGGTGAGCTGTGGGATTGCTGGATCATAAGACAGTTCTATTTCCAGTTGTTTAAGGAATCTCCAGACTGTTCTCCATTGTGGCTGTACTAGTTTGCATTCCCACCAACCGTATAAGAGGGTTCCCTTTTCTCCACACCCTCTCCAGCATTTATTGTTTGTAAACTTTTGGATCACAGCCATTGTGAGTCGTGTGAAATGGCACCTCATAATGATTTTGATTTGCATTTTTCTGATAATGAGTGATGTTGAGCATCTTTTCATGTGTTTGTTAGCCATCTGTATGTCTTCTTTGGAGAAATGTCTATTTAGTTCTTTGGCCCATTTTTTTGATTGGGTCATTTATTTTTCTGGAATTGAGCTGTAAGAGTTGCTTGTATATTTTTGAAATTACTTGTTTGTCAGTTGCTTCATTTGCTATTATTTTCTCCCATTCTGAAGGTTGTCTTTTCACCTTGTTAATAGTTTCCTTTGATGTGCAGAAGCTTTTAAGTTAAATTAGGTCCCATATGTTTATTTTTGCTTTTATTTCCAATATTCTGGGAGGTGGGTCATAGAAGATCCTGCTGTGATGTATGGCAGAGAGTGTTTTGCCTATGTTCTCCTCTAGGAGTTTTATAGTTTCTGGTGTTACATTTAGATCTTTAATCCATTTTGAGTTTATTTTTGTGCATGGTGTTAGAAAGTGTTCTAGTTTCATTCTTTTACAAGTGGTTGACCAGATTTCCCAGCACCACTTGTTAAACAGATTTTCTTTAATCCGTTGTATATTCTTGCCTCCTTTGTCAAAGATAAGGTGTCCATATGTGTGTGGAATTCTCTCTGGGCTTTCTATTTTGTTCCATTGATCTATATTTCTGTCTTTGTGCCAGTACCATACTGTCTTGATAACTGTGGCTTTGTAGTAGAGCCTGAAGTCAGGTAGGTTGATTCCTCCAGTTCCATTCTTCTTTCACAAGATAGCTTTGGCTATTCGAGGTTTTTTGTATTTCCATACAAATTGTGAAATTATTTGTTCTAGCTCTGTGAAGAATACCGTTGGTAGCTTGATAGGGGTTGCATTGAATCTATAAATTGCTTTGGATAGTTGTAGAGGAAGGTAAACTTCCAAACTCATTCTATGAGGCCACCATCACCCTAATACCAAAACCTGACAAAGATTCCCAAAATAAGAAAACCACAGGCCAATATCACTGATGAACTTAGATGCAAAAATCCTTAACAAAAGTCTAGCAATTAGAGTCCAACAGCACATTAAAAAGGTTATACACCACGACCAAGTGGGCTTTATCTCAGGGATGCAAGGATTCTTCAATATCCACAAATCAATCAATGTAATACACCACATTAACAAATTGAAAAATAAAAACCATATGATTATCTCAAAAGATGCAGAGAAAGCCTTTGACAAAATTCAACATCCATTTATGATAAAACCTCTCCAGAAAGCAGGAATAGTCGGAACATACCTCAACATATTAAAAGCTATATATGACAAACCCACAGCAAACATTATCCTTAATGGTGAAAAAGTGAAAGCATTTCCTCTAAAGTCAGGAAAAAGACAAGGGTGCCCACTTTCACCGTTACTATTCAACATAGTTTTGGAAGTTTGGCCACAGCAATCAGACCAGAAAAAGAAATAAAAGGAATCCAAATTGGAAAAAAAGTAAAACTCTTCACTATTTGCAGATGACATGATCCTCTATACAGGAAACCCTAAAGACTCCACCAGAAAATACTAGAACTAATCAATGATTATAGTAAAGTTGCAGGATATAAAATCAACACACAGAAATCCCTTGCATTCCTATACACTAATAATGACAAAACAGAAAAAGAAATTAAGGAAACAATTCCATTCACCATTGCAACAGAAAGAATAAAATACTTAGGAATATATCTACCTAGAGAATCTAAAGACCTATACATAGAAAACTATAAAACACTAGTGAAAGAAATCAAAGAGGACACTAATAGATGGAGAAATATACCATGTTCATGGATTGGAAGAATCAATATAGTGAAAATGAGTATACTACCTAATTGTTATTATTACTTTTTCCTTCTTCTAACCCTGGGATTCTTCACTTCTTCTTTTTCTAGTTGCTTTAGGTGTAAAGTTAGGTCATTTATTTGAGGTTTCTTTTGTTTCTTGAGGTAAGCTTGTATTTCTATGAACCTTCCCCTTCAGATCAGATCAGTCGCTCAGTCATGTGCAACTCTTTGCGACCCTATGAATCACAGCACGCCAGGCCTTCCTGTCCATCACCAAAACCTGGAGTCACTGAGACTAATGCCCATGGAGTCAATGATGCCATCCAGCCATCTGATCCTATGTCTTCCCCTTCTCTTCCTGCCCCCAATCCCTCCCAGCATCAGAGATTTTTCCAATGAATCAAGTCTTCGCATGAGGTAGCCAAAGTACTTGAGCTTCAGCTTTAGCATCATTCCTTCCAAAGGAATCCCAGGGCTGATCTCTTTCAGAATGGACTGGTTGGTTTTCCTTGCAGTCCAAGGGACTCTCAAGAGTCTTCTCCAACACCACTGTTCAGAAGCATCAATTCTTTGGCACTCAGGCTTCTTCACAGTCCAACTCTCACATCCATACCTGACCACAGGAAAAACCATAGCCTTGACTAGACGAACCTTTTTTGGTAAAGGAATGTCTCTGCTTTTGAATCTGCTCTCTAGGTTGGTCATAACTTTACTTTTAAGGAGTAAGTGTCTTTTAATTTGATGGCTGCAGTCACCTTCTGCAGTGATTTTGGAGCCCCCCCAAAATAAAGTCTGACATTGTTTCCACTGTTTACCCATCTATTTCCCATGAAGTGGTGGGACTGGAGGTCATGATCTTCGTTTTCTGAATGTTGAGCTTTAAGCCAACTTTTTCACTCTTCACTTTCACTTTCATCAAGAGGCTTTTGAGTTCCTCTTCACTTTCTGCCATAAGGGTCGTATAATCTGCATATCTGAAGTTATTGATATTTCTCCCAGCAATCTTGATTCCAGCTTGTATTTCTTCCAGTCCAGCGTTTCTCATGATGTACTCTGCATAGAAGTTAAATAAACACGGTGACAATATACAGCCTTGATGTACTCCTTTTCCTATTTGGAACCAGTCTGTTGTTCCATGTCCAGATCTAACTGTTGCTTTCTAACCTGCATACAAATTTCTCAAGAGGCAGATCAGGTGGTCGGGTAGTCCCATCTCTCTCAGAATTTTCCACTGTTTATTGTGATCCACACAGACAAAGGCTTTGGCATAGTCAATAAAGCAGAAATAGAGGTTTTTCTGAAATTCTCTTGCTTTTTCCATGATCCAGCAGATGCTGGCAGTTTGGTCTCTGTTTCCTCTGCCTTTTCTAAAACCAGCTTGAACATCAGGAGGTTCATGGTTTCCATATTACTGAAGCCTGGCTTGGAAAATTTTGAGTATTACTGTACTAGCGTGAGATGAGTGCAATTTTTTGGTAGTTTGAGCATTCTTTGGCATTGTCTTTCTTTGAGATTGGAATGAAAACTCAGCTTTTCCAGTCCTGTGGCCACTGCTGAGTTTTCCAAATTTGCTGGCATATTGAGTGCACCACTTTCACAGCATCATCTTTCAGAATTTGGAATAGCTTAACTGGAATTCCATCACCTCCACTCTCTTTGTTCGTAGTGATGCTTTCTAAGGCCCACTTGACTTCACATTCCAGGATGTCTGGCTCTAGGTCAGTGATCACACCATCGTGATTATCTGGGTCGTGAAGATCTTTTTTGTACAGTTCTTCTGTGTATTCTTGCTATCTCTTCTTAATATCTTGTGCTTCTGTTAGGTCCATACCATTTCTGTCCTTTATCGAGCCAATGTTTGCATGAAATGTTCCTTTGGTATCTCTGATTTTCTTGAAGAAATCCCTAGTCTTTCCCATCCTGTTATTTTCCTCTATTTCTTTGCATTGATCGCTGAAGAAGGCTTTCTTTTCTCTTCTTGCTATTCTTTGGAACTCTGCATTCAGATGTTTATATCTTTCCTTTTCTCCTTTGTTTTTCGCTTCTCTTCTTTTCACAGCTATTTGTATGGGTTGTATTTTCATTTTCATTTGTTTCTATGCATATTTCCATTTCTTTTCTGATTTCTTCTGTTATATGTCGGTCATTCAGAAGCATGTTGTTTACCCTCCATATGTTTCTATTTGTCATGGTTTCTTTCCCCCTGTAGTTGACATCTAATCTTACTGCTTTGTGATCAGAAGAGATGCTTGAAATGATTTTGATTTTTGTTTTCAGTTTACCAAGGCTAGATTTATGGCCCAGTATATGATCTATCCTGGAGAATGTTCCATGTGCACTTGAGGAAAATGTGAAATTCTTTGCTTTGGCGTGAAATGTTCTTTTGAAATCAATTAGGTCTAACTGATCCATTGTATCACTTAAAGTTTGTGTTTCCTTGCTAATTTTCTGTTTGGTTGATCTATCCATAGGTGTGTGTAGGGTCTTAAGGTCTCCCACTATTATTGTGTTATTTTTCATTTCCCGTTTCTTACTTGTTAGCATTTGCCTTACATATTGAGTGCTCCTATCTTGGGTGCATATATATTTATAATTTTTATATCTTCTCCTTGGGTTGATCCTTTGACCATTATATAGTGGCCTTTTTTGTCTCTTTTCACACCCTTTATTTCAAAGTCTATTTTATCTGATATGAGTATTGCTACTTCTAATTTCTGTTGCTCACATTTTGCATGAAATACCTTTTCCCAGCCCTTCACTTTCACTCTGTATGTGCTCCTTGGTTTCAGGTGGGTCTCTTTTACACAGCATACATAGAAGTCTGGTTTTGTAACCTATTTATAATACTTTCTTTGTCACCTATCTATCCATTTGTCCATCCCTCTATCCAATCAACAATCAATCTTTTTCCTTGGTGCGTTTCAGTATGTGTCTCCTTAAGTATCTCAGCAAGCCTGCCGTTAAGTAGTCAGCCGTGTTTGTGTATAGCAATTTTCTTTGGATATTAACTCTACACACAATGAAATATAGCAATCTTTTCTTTCCTCAGTCATGCTATTTTTTAACTGAAGTATAGTTCATTTATAATTTTGTGTTAATTTCTGCTTTACAGCGAAATGATTCAGTTATAGATATATATGTATATATGTATATGTTGTGTGTGGATATATATATATATATATATATATATATATATATATATATACACACATACACACATTCTTTTATTTAATCTCTCTTTTTTTTTGGCTACACTGTCCTACAAGTGGAATTAGTTCCCTGACCAGGGTTTGAACTTGCCTCCCCTGCAGTGGAAATCTGCAGTCTTAACCTCTGGACTGCCAGGGAAGTCCCTGATGCTGAGAAAGATTGAAAGCAGGAGGAGAAGCAGAAAACAGAGGATGAGATCATTGGTTAACATCGCCCACTCGGTGGATCTGGGTTTAAGCAGGCTCAGGTAGTAGGTAATTGTACAGGGAAGCATGGCATGCCACAGTTCATGGAGTCGCAAAGAGTTGGACATGACTGGGCCACTGAAGTGAAGTGACAGATACATATAAAATCCTTATACAGACTCAAAATGGACATATATACCAAGAGTGCTTTATAAACACCTTTTAATAATATATTTTAGAAAATAACCATAGATGAATAGCTCTATGTATGGTTAAAATGATACAGGAATATGTAAAGTTACAACAATAAGGCCATTTGAGTCAACATGCATGGTCTGAGAGTTGATCATACAAAATGAAGTGAGGCACACAGGGAAACATATATACCAAATAATATCATAATATCCAAATGTGGAATCTAAGATATGACACAAATGAACATATGTGTGAATCAGAAAGACACTCATAGACAGAAAGAATAGACCTACAGCTTCAATGCAGAGAGAATTGGGGGATAATTGGATACTGAATGTAGTCCTCTGTGCTCTAGAGTAGGAACTTGTCTATCCATTCCATATAATTTGTTTTATATCTCTTAACCCCAGTCTCTTACTCCATTTCTCCCCCAATTCTCTCTGACTTGAAGCTGTAGGTCTATTCTCTCTATGTGTGTCTTTCTGATTCACACATATGTTCATTTGTGTCATATCTTAGATTCCACTTTTGGATATTATGATATTATTTGGTATACATGTTTCCCTGTGTGCCTCACTTCATTTAGTATGATCAACTCTCAGACCATGCATGTTGACTCAAATGGCCTTATTGTTGTAACTGTACATATTCCTGTATCATTTTAACCATACATAGAGCTATTCATCTATGGTTATTTTCTAAAATATATTATTAAAAGGTGTTTATAAAGCACTCTTGGTATAGTATGTCCATTTTGAGTCTGTATAAGGATTTTATATGTATCTATCACTTCACTTCAGTTGCCCAGTCATGTCCACCTCTTTGCGACTCCATGAACTGTGGCATGCCACGCTTCCCTGTACAATTACCTACTACCTGAGCCTGCTTAAACCCAGATCCACCGAGTGGGCGATGTTAACCAATGATCTCATCCTCTGTTTTCTGCTTCTCCTCCTGCTTTCAATCTTTCTCAGTATCAGAGGCCTTTCCAATGAGTCAGTTCTTCACATAAGGTAGCCAAAGAATTGACGTTTCAGCATCAGTCCTTCCAGTGAATATCCAAGAGTAATACCCTTAAGGATTGACTGGATTGATTTCCTTGCAATCCAAGAGACTCTCCAGAGTATATGTGGGTATGAACAAATATTTATTGTGCTTATGTTACCTCTTTTGGAGACATAGAATAATACTTATGAATGTAATTCATAAAATGTTGATGTATTCTCTCATATGTATATGTGGGTATGAATAAAAGTTTACGATGCTCTTGATGAAGGTGACAGAGGTGAGGGAAAAAGTTGGCTTAAAACTCAACATTCAGAAAACGAAGATCATGGCATTTGGTCCCATCACTTCATGGGAAATAGATGGGGAGACAGTGGAAACAGCGTCAGACTTTATTTTTTAGGGCTCCAAAATCACTGCAGATGATGACTGCAGCCATGAAATTAAAAGACGCTTACTCCTTGGAAGAAAAGTTATGACCAAACCTAGATAGCATAGTGAAAAGCAGAAACATTACTTTGCCACCAAAGGTCCATCTAGTCAAGGCTATGGTTTTTCCAGTGGTCAAGTGGATGTGAGATTTGGACTGTGAAGAAAGCTGAGTGCCGAAGAATTGGTGCTTTTGAACTGTGGTGTTGGAGAAGACTCTTGAGAGTCCCTTGGACTGCAAGGAGATCCAACCAGTCCATTCTGAAGGAGATGAGCCCTGGGATTTCTTTGGAAGAAATGATGCTAAAACTGAAACTCCAGTCCTTTGGCCACCTCATGCGAAGAGTTGACTCATTGGAAAAGACTTTGATGCTGGGAGGGATTGGGGACAGGAGAAGAAGGGAACGATAGAGGATGAGATGGCTGGATGGCATCACTGACTCAATGGACGTGGGTCTGAGCGAACTCCAGGAGTTGGTGATGCACAGGGAGGCCTGGCGTGCTGCAATTCATGGGTTCAAAAAAGCCCGACACCACTGATCCACTGAACTGAACTGAACGGATGCATATGATGCCCTCTCAAGCAGAAACAGAAAAATGATAACAAATGAAAATATAAAATCCGAATGTATTCACTCATATGTATAAATGTGTATGAAGAAATATTTATTGTGGTTATACTGCCATCTCATGGAGAAATAGAAGAATGCTTATGAATGAAATTTTTAAAATCCAGATGCATTCTTCACATATTGAAAAAGATGCTGTATAACTTTATTAAAAAATTATTAAATGCTCTTAATAGAAAATGTAAATTTGCTCGAAAAAAAAAAAAAAAGAAAAAATCGCCCATGATTTCATTTAACACTGGCTCAGAATTCTGAGTTCCTGAGCTGGAGAGATAAAATATCAGGGAGTGTTAGTTCTTTCACTATAAAATACTTTCTGTTATTTGAATTTTAACATATAACTTGGTTCTGATATGTGGTTCTTGCTTTGTTTACTTATACTGAAGATTTTCCTTTTACAAATACTGAGTAATTTGACCGCATCTTTAGAGACTGCTTGCTTTATACGCTTTTTATTCCTTTTTGTTTTCTTTTTTCCGTTTTTGCTATAAATAAAAAATGTTGCATGTCGCGCCTCCAGGAAATAATGCTGTAATGAACATTAGTGTGCATCAATCTTTTGGTTTTAAGGTTTTTTTCCAGAAAAAAATGCCCAGGAGTAGGTCATAAGGTGACTATATTTTTTAGTTTTTAAAGGAGCTGCCATAGTCTTCATCATAGTGGCCGTACCAATTTACATGCCCACTAACAGTGCAAGATTGTTCCCTTTTTTCCCACATTCTCCCCAGGAATTATTGCTTGTAGAATTTTTGTTGCTATCTATTCGGACTGGCGTGAGGGAATACCACATTGTAGTTTTGATTTTTATTTCTCTAATGAATAGTGATGATTAACCATGGATGGAGGTTCATGACACTGTACAGGAGACAGGAACCAAGACCATCCCCAAGAAAAAGAAATGCACAAAAGCAAAATGGCTGTCTGAGGAGGACTTACAAATAGTTGTGAAAATAAGAGAAGCCAAAAGCTAGGAGAAAAGGAAAGATATATCCATTTGAATGCAGATTTCCAAAGAATAGCAAGTAGAGATAAGAAAGCCTTGCTCAGTGATCAGTGCAAAGAAATAGAAGGAAATAATGAATGAAAAAGACTAGAGATCTCTTCAAGAAAATTAGAGATACCAAGGGAACACTTCATGCAAAGATGGGCTCAATAAATGACAGAAATGATATGGACCTAACAGAAGCAGAAGACATTAAGAGGAGAACTGTACCAAAAATATCTTCAAGACCCATTTAATCACAATGGTCTGATCACTCACCTAGAGACAGACATCCTGGAATGTGAAGTCCAGTGGTCCTTCAGAAGCAACGCTATGAACAAAGCTAGTGGAGGTGATGGAATTCCAGTTGAGCTATTTCAAATTATCAAAGATGCTGCTGTGAAAGTTCTGCACTCAATATGCCAGTAAATCTGGAAAACTCATAAGTGGCCACAGGACTAGAAAACATTAGCTTTCCTTCCAATCCCAAAGAAAGACAATGTCAAAGAATGCTCAAACTACAGAACAATTACACTCATCTTACACACTAGTAAAGTAATGCTCAAAATTCTCCAAACCAGGCTTCAGCTATACGTGAACCGTGAACTTCCAGATGTTCAAGGAGGTTTTAGCAAAGGCAGAGGAACAAGAGATCAAATTGCCAACATCTGTCAGATCATGAAAAGCAAGAGAATTCCAGAAAAACACCTATTTATTCTTTATTGACTATGCCAAAGCCTTTGAGTGTGTGAATAACAATAAACTGTAGGAAATTCTCAAAGAGATGGAAATACTAGACTACCTGATCTGCCTCTTGACAAATCTGTATGAAGGTCAGGAAGCAAGAGTTAAAACTGGACATGGAACAGCAAACTGGTTCCAAAGCGGGAAAGGAGTACATCAAGGCTGTATATTCTTGCCGTGCTTATTTAACTCATATGCAGAGTACATCATGAGAAACCCTGCACTGGAGGAAGCACAAGCCGGAATCAAGTTTGCTGGGAGAAATATCAATAAACTCAGATACGCAGGTGACACCACCATTTCTGCAGGCAGAAAGTGAAGAAGAACTAAAGAGCTTCTTGACAAAAGGGAAAGAGGAGAGAGAAAAAGTTGGCTTAAAGCTCAACATTCAGAAAATGAAGATCATGGTCTCATCACTTTATGGCAAATAGATGGGGAAATGGCAGAAACAGTGGCTGACTTTATTTTGGGGGGCTCGAAAATCACTGCAGGTGATGACTGCAACCATGAAGTTAAAAGACATTACTCCTTGAAAGGAAAGTTATGATCAACCTAGGCAACTTATTAAAAAGCAGAGACATTACTTTGCCAATGAAGGTCCATCTACTCAAGGCTATGTGTTTTCTAGTAGTCCTGTATGGATGTGAGAATTGGACTGTAAAGAAAGCTGAGCACTAAAGAAGTGATGATTTTGAACTGTGGTGTTGGAGAAGACTCTTGAGAGTCCCGTGGGCTCCAAGGAGATCCAATCAGTCCATCTTAAAGGAGATCAGTCCTGGTGTTCATTGGAAGGACTGATGTTTAAGCTGAAACTCCAATATTTTGGCCACCTGATGTGAAGAGCTGACTCATTTGAAAAGACCCTGATGATGGGAAAGATGGAGGGCAGACAGAGAAGGGGACGACAGTGGATGAGATGGTTGGATATCTTCACTGCCTCAATGAACATAAGTTGGAGGACTCCTGGAGTTGGTGATGGACAGCGAGGCCTGGCATGCTGAAGTCCATGGGGTCGCAAAGAGTCGGACACGACTGAGTGACTAACCTGAACTTAGCCTCTTTACAAGGGTTTTTTCATCATCTGTATAACTTCTTTTGGGAAATGTTTATTTAGATCTGCCTGTTTTTTTACTGAGGTGTTTGTGTGTGTTTGTGTGTGTGTGTGTGTGTGTGTGTGTTTGATACTGGGCTACATAGCCGTTTGTATGTTTTGGAAAATAATGCCTTGATAAATAATGGGAACTATCTGTGTAGCACAAGAAACTGTCCTCCATGCTCTGTGATGACCTAAATTTAGAAGAAAATTAAATGAAAGATGTTATGTTTATACACTTGTACACCTAGTGTGATTTGTGTACAGAAGAATGTAACACAACATTGTTAAGCAACTACATGTGTACATGTGTACATACTCTAGGCTCCATTTAAAGGAAGTTCTAAAAGAAGCAGAAGTATCTTTCTAAATTCCATATATATGCGTTAGATGCTGGATGCTGGGGGCTGGTGCACTGGGACGGCCCAGAGGGATGGTATGGGGAGGGAGGAGGGAGGAGGGTTCGGGATGGGGAGCACATGTATACCTGTGGCGGATTCATTTTGATATTTGGCAAAACTAATACAATTATGTAAAGTTTAAAAATAAAATAAAATTAGATAAAAGAAGCAGAAGTAATCTACAATAACAGAACTGAGAACAGGGGTTGCATGGGGAAGGACAGTGTGGGGAAGTGTACCAAAGAAATTATCTAGGAAGATGTGGAAAAAAAAATTTTTTTCAGTGAGCATTAGGTATATAATCTAGGTGAAATTGCAGAAATATTTCTGAAATGGAAATTCCAAACAGGGTCTTGCCAAGTGGCTCTATGTATTTATAAATTTACTAGATAATGTCATATTGTCCTTCAGAAAGTTGCATCATATTATGCACTCACAACACTGCTGAAACAGTCCTTTTCCAATTTGTCATCCTTCATTTGGAGGAACAATTTGATATATTTCAACTTTGTCATTGAACTTTGGCAATTTTCATGGTGAGAAATCATATTCCATTATTATTTTTGTTTGCATTTATTTTAATACCAAGTAGGTTTGATATTTTTTCCTGATTTTTGGTAATTTTCCTTTTTTTTCTGGGTAATTTGTTTTTTTTTTTTTTGTATTCTTGTTTACTTCACAATTCTCTTCTATTGGGTTTTTCATCTTTTCTTATTTTAACTTTGGACTCTGCATAAATGAGGTAAATGGGTCATTTGTCAGTTGTCTTCCAAATATTTCTCAATTGTCATTTTATAATTCCTTATTTATTTTCTATTCAGTCATGCAGGAGTTTTCCTACAAAAAACATTATGTAAATTTTCCCTTTTAAACTTCTGGACAAAGAACATGTAAAATAAGAAATTTTAAAGGTGGCCCAAAACTCTAGGAAGATAGAGGGTGTGGTTAAAAGAATCGGGAGAGGTCAACTCTCTCTGACTTGCTCCCCATACTCCCCTAGAGGTGTCAGGATGAGGCTTTGTGATGTCAAGGCTCAGCAGGGCCACCGTTGGCTGTGGAAGTGGCTTGCTGACCTCATAAAGTGTAAGGGTGTGGCCACCTGGGGAAGGATATATATAGGGGTGTTCAGGGGCTCTGAAGTAGACGACTGCAAGTCTTCAAAATTACTAAGGTAACTGGGAAGGCTCTAGAGTGCTGGAGTTTCAGCTTTAGCCTCATTCTTGGACAGCTGACTCTAGATACCCAGGAGGAAAGGATGAAGATCTCCCATCAACTGAGGTCCAAAGGATGTGTCAAGGTAAGCTGAACCCACCTAAGCTCCTCATGTCTTTCTCTGACTTATTTAGTATGATCATCTCTAGATCCACCCATGTTGGAAAGAATAACATTATTTCATTCTTTCTTATGGAAAATATTCCATTGTATGCATAATATATCTGTCTTTATCCACTCACATATTTAAGTGCCTTAAGGTCGTTTGCATGTCTTTGCTACTGTACATTGTGCTACTATAAACACTGTTGTGCATATCACTTTTCTGATGGGAGTTTTCATCTTAATGGATATATGCCCAGTAGTGTTATTGTTGGATCATATACTAACTGTATTTTTAGAGTATTAAAAAACTCTATACGAGGGAAGGAGATAATGGGCAGGTGGTTCAAAAGGAAGGAATATATGTATACATATGGCTGATTCATGTTGAGGTTTGAAAGAAAGCAACAAAATTCTGAAAAGCAATTACCGTTAGGAAAAAAAAAATAATTATAAAAGAACTGCTTACTCTTTTCAATAGTGGCTGCATCAGTTTCTTAATTTTCATGTATAGTAGTGGTAGTGAAAGTCACTCAGTAATGTCTGACTCTTTGCGACCACATGGATTATATAGCCCATGGCCAGAATACTGTAGTGGGTAGCCTTTTCCTTCTCCAGGAGATCTTCCGCACGCAGGGGTCGAAACCAGGTCTCCTGCATTGCAGGTGGATTCTTTACCAGCTGAGCCACAAGGGAAGCCTGATTTTTCATGTATGCTGCTGCTGCTGCTAAACCACTTCGTTGTGTCTGACTCTGTGAGGCCCCGTAGACGGCAGTCCACCAGGCTCCCCCATCCCTGGGATTCTCCAGGCAAGAACACTGGAGTGGGTTCCCATTTCCTCTCCAATGTATGAAAGTAGAAAGTGAAAAGGAAGCCGCTAAGTCCTGTCTGACTTTTCG
This sequence comes from Bos taurus, assembly GCF_002263795.3. NCBI lineage: Eukaryota > Metazoa > Chordata > Mammalia > Artiodactyla > Bovidae > Bos > Bos taurus. The sequence continues at coordinate 54,264,800 of NC_082638.1, forward strand.
CAACTCCATGCCCTGCAGCCTACCAGGCTCCTCCATCCATGGGATTTTCCAGGCAAGAGTACCGGAGTGTGGTGCCATTATAGGATGTTGTTGATCTCCCTGCAGTACATGGCTGAGTTACATGTTTTTTTCAAAATCTGTTTTGTTTAGTTTTGTTTTAATACATAGTCTTAGGAGTGGAGCTGCCAGGTCATATGCTCAGTCTCTTGTATTCTTGAAAAGGCAAATTTTAGCAATCAGAATCCAACAACACATTAAAAAGATCATACACCACGACCAAGTAGGCTTTATCCCGGGGATGCAAGGATTCTTCAGTATCCACAAATCAATCAATGTAATACACCACATTAACGAATTGAAAAATAAAAACCATATGATTATCTCAAAAGATGCAGAGAAAGCCTTTGACAAAATTCAACATCCATTTATGATAAAAACTCTCCAGAAAGCAGAAATAGAAGGAACATACCTCAACATAATAAAAGCTATATGAGACAAACCCTTCAGCAAACACTATCCTCAATGGTGAAAAAATGAAAGCATTTCCTCTAAAGTCAGGAACAAGACAAGGGTACCCACTTTCACCATTACTATTCAACATAGTTTTGGAAGTTTTGGCCACAGCAATCAGAGCACAACAAGAAATAAAAGGAATCCAAATTAAAAAGAAGAAGTAAAACTCTCACTATTTGCAGATGACATGATCCTCTACATAGAAAACCCTAAAGACTCCACCAGAAAATTACTAGAACTAATCAATGATTACAGTAAAGTTGCAGGATATAAAATCAACACATAGAAATCCCTTCTATTCCTATACACTAATAATGAGAAAACATAAAGAGAAAATAAGGAAACAATTACATTCACCTTTGCAACAGAAAGAATCAAATACTTAGGAATATATCTACCTAAAGAAACTAAAGACCTATAATAGAAAAGTATAAAACACTGGTGAAAGAAATCAAAGAGGACACTAATAGATGGGGGAATATACCATTGTTCATGGATTGGAAGAATCAATATAGTAAAAATGAGTACACTACCCAAAGCAATTTATAGATTCAATGCAATCCCTATCAAGCTACCAATGGTATTCTTCACAGAGCTAGAACAAATAATTTCACAATTTGTATGGAAATGCAAAAAAAAAAAAAAAAAAAACCTCGAATAGCCAAAGCTATCTTGAGAAAGAAGAATGGAACTGGAAGAATAAACCTGCCTGACTTCAGGCTCTACTACAAAGCCACATTCATCAAGACTGTATGGTACTGACACAAAGACAGAAATATAAATCAATGGAACAAAATAGAAATCCCAGAGATAAATCCACGCACATATGGACGCCTTATCTTTGACAAAGGAGGCAAGAATATACAATGGATTAAGGAGAAACTCTTTAACAAGTGCTGCTGGGAAAACTGGTCAACCACTTGTAAAAGAATGAAACTAGAACACTTTCTAACACCATACACAAAAATAAACTCAAAATGGATTAAAGATCTAAATGTAACACCAGAAACTACAAAACTCCTAGAGGAGAACATAGGCAAAACACTCTCCGACATACATCACAGCAGGATCCTCTATGACCCACTCCCCAGAATATTGGAAATAAAAGCAAAAATAAACAAATGGGACCTAATTAAACTCTAAAGCTTCTGCACAACAAAGGAAACTATAAGCAAGGTGAAAAGACAGCCTTCAGAATGGAGAAAATAATAGCATATGAAGCAACTGACAAACAACTAATCTCAATAATATACAAGCAACTCCTACAGCTCAATTCCGGAAAAATAAATGGCCCGATCAAAAAATGGGCCAAAGAACTATATAGACATTTCTCCAAAGAAGACATACAGATGGCTAACAAACACATGAAAAGATGCTCAACATCACTCATTATCAGAGAAATGCAAATCAAAACCACTATGAGGTACCATTTCACACCAGTCAGAATGGCTGCGATCCAAACACCTACAAGGAATAAATGCTAGAGAGGGTGTGGAGAAAAGGAAACCCTCTTATACTGTTGGTGGGAATGCAAACTAGTACAGCCAGTATGGAGAACAGTGTGGAGATTCCTTAAACAACTGGAAATAGAACTGTCTTATGATCCAGCAATCCCACTGCTGAGCATACACACTGAGGAAACCAGAAGGGAAAGAGACATATGTACCCCAATGTTCATCGCAGCACTGTTTATAATAGCCAGGACATGGAAGTAACCTAGATGTCCATCAGCAAATGAATGGATAAGAAAGCTGTGGTACATATACACAATGGAGTATTACTCAGCCATTAAAAAGAATACATTTGCACCAGTTCTAATGAGGTGGATGAAACTGGAGCCTATTATACAGAGTCAAGTAAGCCAGAAAGAAAAACACCAATACAGTTTACTAATGCATATATATGGAATTTAGAAAGATGGTAGCAGTAACCCTGCATACGATACAGCAAAAGAGACACAGATGTATAGAACCGTCTTTTGGACTCTGTGGGAGAGGGAGTGGGTGGGATGATTTGCGAGAATGCATTGAAACATGTATAATATCATATATGAAACAAGTCGCCAGTCCAGGTTCAATGCACGATACTGGATGCTTGGGGCTGGTGCACTGGGACGACCCAGAGGGACGGTATGGGGAGGGAGGAAGGAGGAGGGTTCAGGATGGGGAATGCGGGTATACCTGTGGCGGATTCTTTCAATATTTGGCAAAACTAATACAGTATTGTAAAGTTTAAAAAGAAAATAAAATTTAAAAAATTAAATTATATTAAAAAAAAAATAAAGGGCACTTAGTAGTGACATTTATAATGGCTCCTACCAAATATATCTCACTAGTACCATAAAGCTTCCCCTTTAGCAATGTTTCTCTACCATGTCTTCTCTGTATAGTATTTGATACTTTTTCACTACTCAGAGATGATACTTCATTAGCATAGTTTGATTATTTATAACAATACACTGGGCTTCTCAGGTGGCACTGTTGTTAAGAATCTTCCAGCAAAGGCAGGAGTCAAAGGAGATGTGATTTGGGAAAATGCCCTGGAGGAGGAAATGGCGACTCACTCCAGAATTCTTGCCTGGAAAATCCCAAGGACAGAGGAATTTGTTGGGCTATGGTCTCCGGGATCACAAAAAGGTGAACCTAAAAGACTTCTTGGTAATTCACTATAATGAGTGTATTTCATGTGCTGTTAAAGAAATACTGAGAAATGTATTTACCTGTTGGTATTTTCTTCCAGATACGGTGTGCTATTTGACATTTTTCATCCACACAAAAGAGTTAGAAATTTTTGTTGTTTGTTTTCATTTCTGTATTTCTGTATTTATTTATTTTATTCTTATTGTTTTTTACTTTACATTATTGTAGTGGTTCACCATACATCAACAGGCATCCACCACAGGTATACACGTTTTCCCCATCCTGAACCCCCTCCTACCTCCTTCCCTATACCATCCTTCTGGGTCATCCCAGTGCACCAGCTCCAAGCTTCCTGTATCCTGCATGGAACATGGACTGGCGATTCATTTCTAATATGATATTATACATGTTTTAATGCCATTCTCTCAAATCATCCTCCGCTCCCTCTCCCACAGGGTCCAAAAGACTGTTCTATACATCTGTGTCTCTTTAGCTATCTCACATACAGTGTTGTCATTACCATCTTTCTAAATTCCATATATATGTGTTAGTATACTGTATTGGTGTTTTTCTTTCTGGCTTACTTCATTCTGCATAATAGGCTCCAGTTTCATTCACCTCATTAGAACTGATTCAAATGCATTTTTTTTAATGGCTGAGTAATACTCCATTGTGTATATGTACCACAGCTTTCTTATCCATTCATCTGCTGGTGGACATCTATGTTGCTTCCATGTCCTGGCTATTAGAAACTGTGCTGCGATGAACATTGGAGTACACGTGTCTCTTTCCCTTCTGGTTTCCTCAGTGTGTATGCCCAGCAGTGGGATTGCTAGGTCGTATGGCAGTCCTATTTCTAGTTTTTTTTAAGGAATCTCCACAGTGTTCTCCATAGTGGCCATACTAATTTACATTCCCACCAACAGTGTAAAGGGGTTCCCTTTTCTTCACATCCTCTCAAGCATTTACTGCTTGTAGACATTTGGATCGCAGCCATTCTGACTGGTGTGAAGTGGTACCTCATTGTGGTTTTGATTTGCATTTATCCAATAATGAGTGATGCTGAGCATCTTTTCATGTGTTTCATAGCCATCTGTATGTCTTCTTTCGAGAAATACCTATTTAGTTCTTTGGCCCATTTTTTGATTGGGTCATTAATTTTTTTGGAATTGAGCTGTAGGAGTTGCTTGTATATTTTTGAGTTTAGTTTGTCAGTTGCTTCATTTGCTATTATTTTTTTCCCATTCTGAAGACTGTGTTTTCACCTGGCTTATAGTTCTTTTGTTGTACAGAAGCTTTAGAGTTTAATTAGGTCCAAGTTGTTTATTTTTGCTATTATTTCCAATATTCTGGGGGGTGGGTCATAGAGGATCCTGCTGTGATGTATGTCAGAGAGTATTTTGCCTATGTTCTCCTCTAAAGACAGATATGTTTAAAGCTCAGAAGCCTTTGGAATATTAAGTGAGTCTGTTTTTTTTTTTCAAGCAGTTTGAGCTGTATTTAAATGTTGATGTTTTCTTCTTAAGAGTGTCTTGGATTTCTTTTTCACTTATCATTATTATTATTATTATTATTTTTGATGAGTGACTACTGTCATGTTCAAGGGTAGGTGTCATATCAAGTCCAGCAATAGGACCTTGTGTATATCAGATGTCCATCAGTGATAGTTTTAAGGCTGCTGTTACAGAGAAAACTCCATGCTGCAAGGCTTTATTATTTGTTCCTTTTTAGGATGGCCTGGGATGTCTGAGAGTTTTTGTCAGGCCTTGGAGTACATTACAGTAGAATGAGCCAAAGGATGCCACCAAATCTGAGGTATCCTCACTTTTGGATCTTTGAAGTAAGTGTTCATATTCTCTTTAAGTTGAAGATAAGGATGAGTTGGTTTTACGTGTACAGATTCTTGTTCTGAAACACTGAGATGACTTTATGTATTCAGTGGTGCTTGCTTTTCCCTACATATTATTAGAAATTGTTTTGTCTACCACTCTTGCTGCAATAGGTTTATACGGATTTTGTGTTTAAGATGTATCTGTGGGAAGAAATTAATATCAAGTTCCAGATGTATCCCTTCCATCCATCAAGGTCCTTGGCTACCATAAGTTTCTTGCCAGTTTGGATGTCCACATCACCTGTGGGACCCACTAGCTCTTTGGGGGCGGGGAGTGAGGGGGATGGTCGGGAGGTGGGGAGTGGTGTGTTGGGGGTGGCGTGAGGCCAAGGAAAGGGGTGCCGGACAGCCCAGGCCAGGGTGAACGGGCACTGGGACATCAGCGGAAAACAGGCAGGAGCCTAGGCTGTGAGCCACGCACAGGCTCCTTGCCCAAATCTAGACCAAAGGCGGAGAGGGTAGTGGGCGGCACCCTTATGGACATGCCCCTAGACCGGAGGGCATCTTCCGCGGTTCCTGTGCTCCGGTGCCCCTACGTGGCCAGATTCTGCCCCAGGAATGTAGAGGGTTTTGCATGTGGCTGGGGTAGCCCCAGGCGCTGTTATTGACCTGGCTCTGGAAATTCCAACCACGGGTTCCTGCTCCGCAATCCAAACAATACACTCCTGTGTCCCCCAGAACCGGCAATAACTGGGAGCTCTCCCTGACTATCCAAAGGATATGCAGGGGTGCCAAGTGGCTGGATAATATTCTTCATGGGACAGGGAGCCTGTTGCTGTCCTGATGCTAGGGGAGTAGGGAAAAAACCCCAAATTTGCTACAGTTGATCTTCACTGTTCAGGGAGACCAGAGCCTTAGGGTGCAGAGCTCGCTCTTTGTCTCTCTATCTTTGCTTCCGGCATAGCACTGTTTTGGGCAATCCTTCTGTATGTGTACCAGGGGCTGATGTCTGTGTGTCTCTGTCTCTCTAAGTAGTGTTGTTGCCGTCTGCCACTCTCTGGACAGCAGCTCTCAGAAAAGACGCTTATCCTTTGCAAGCCCTTCGCGTCCTGAGTGAGTTGCAGCAATGGGAGATTAGACGGTTTTAGTCCACACGTTCGGAGAGTGCTTTCTCAACCTTGAGAGCCAACAGTGGGCGGTCACTGCTGAACTGCAGAATTGGACATGCGACCCTCCCTCCCTCGCTGGACAGATGTGAACACTGCACAGGCCTGAGGTGGCTTGGCCACACTTTGCACAGAGGGAGAAATGGGGCCCGCTCTGCTGGCATGAGGGAACTCCCTGAACCTTGTTCGAATGCCTGCCAGGGAGACTCTAAAGACAGTTCCCCTTAAGTTCCATGACTCACCGGTGTCGGAGACATGCATGTCTGCCATTTACCCTATTGAGACCCTTTCAAAGTGGTACTGTTCTCCATGTGAGAACACATCCCAGCCTGCCCTGTCACCCAAGCCTGTGGGGCCTGGAGCAGCAAGAGGACCAAGCTAAGCCAGCCATCCTATAGTCCTGATATATGATACATGCATTCTACAAAGAGCTTGAACATGGGCAGGACCCACCGGATTCAGTGCAAGGACTGAGATGTGGGCTCAAGAGTGTTTGTTGGGGGCTTGAACAAAGGCAGGACCCAGCCTGGTTCATTGGAGCGACTGAGATGTGGCCTCAGGAGTGTCTGTCTGGATGAACAAGGGGTGGATCCAGCCGCGATCAGTGCAGGGACCGAGATGTGGGCTCAGGAGTGTTTTTCGGGTGCTTGAACAAGGGCAGGACCCGGCCTGGTTCAGAGAAGGGACCCAGATATGGGCTCAGGAGTATTTCCCATGGATTTCAGCAAGTGCTGGACCTAGCCTAGTTCAGTGTAGGGAACGAGATCAGCCTGAGAGTCAAATGCACGCCAAGCAGTGTTTGTCAGGGTCTTGAACATATGTAGGACCCAGCCTAGTCCAGTTCAGGGGCAAAAACTGGGGTCAGAAGTGTTTGTCTGGGCTTGAATATGGGCAGGACCCAGCCGCTATCAGTGCAGGAACCAAGATGTGGTCTTAGGAGTGTTTGTCGTGGTTGATATGGGCAGGAACCAGCCTGGTTTGGTGCAGGAACCGGGATGTTGGCTCAGCAGTATTTGTCATGGCTTGAACTTTGGAGGGACCCACCCTGGTTCAGGGCAGCGAGTGAGATGCAGGCTCAATAATGTTTCCTGGGGGATTGAACAAGGGGAGCACACACCTTAATTCAGGATCAGGGAGCAATTTGTGGGCTCAGGATTGCTTGCTGGGGCTTAAATAAGACCAGAAACCAGCCTTTGAGTCAGATGCAGGCCTAGAACAGTTGGTCAGGGACTTGAATATGTGCAGTTCCTGGCCTGGTTCAGTGAAGTTTCTGATGTGTGGGCTCAGGAGTGTTTGTCAGGGGTTTCAACAAGGGCAGGACCCAGCCTGCCTCAGTGCAGGGACCAGGATGTGGGTTCAGGAGCATTTGCAGGGGACTTCTGCAAGTGCTGAACCCAGCCTATTTCAGTGCAGGGAACAAGATATTGGCACAGGAGTGTTTGTAAGGGTCTTGAACAAGTGTGTGGATCACAGTAAAGTGTGGGAAATTCTGAAAGAGATGGGAATACCAGACCACCTGATCTGCCTCTTGAGAAATTTGTATGCAGGTCAGGAAGCAAGAGTTAGAACTGGACATGGAACAACAGATTCATTTCAAATAGGAAAAGGAATACCCCAAAGCTGTATATTGTCACACTGTTTATTTAACTTACATGCAGAATACATCATGAGAAACGCTGGACTGGAAGAAGCACAAGCTGGAATCAAGATTGCCGGGAGAAATATTAATAACCTCAGATATGCAGATGACACCACACTTATGGCAGAAAGTGAAGAGGAACTGAAAAGCCTCTTGATGAAAGTGAAAGTGGAGAGTGAAAAAATTGGCTTAAAGTTCATCATTCAGAAAATAAAGATCATGGCCTCCAATCCCATCACTTCATGGGAAATAGATGAAGAAATAGTGGAAAAAGAGGCAAACATTATTTTTCTGGGCTCCAAATCACTGCAGATGGTGACTGTAGCCATGAAGTTAAAAGATGCTTACTCCTTGGAAGTAAAGTTATGACCAACCTAGATAGCATATTCAAAATCAGTCTAGTCAAGGCTATGGTTTCTCCTGTAGTCATGTATAGTTGTTAAAGTTGGACTGTGAAGAAGACGGAGCGCCAAAGAATTGATGCTTTTGAACTGTGGTGTTGGAGAAGACTCTTGAGAGTCCCTTGGACTGCAAGGAAAACCAACCAGTCCATTCTGAAGGAAATCAGCCCTGGGATTTCTTTGGAAGAATGATGCTAAAGCTGAAACTCCAGTCCTTTGGCCACCTCATGCGAAGAGTTGACTCATTGAAAAAGACTCTGATGCTTGGAGGGATTGGGGGCAGGAGGAGAAGGGGACCACAGAGGATGAGATGGCTGGATGGCATCATTGACTCGATGGACGTGAGTCTCAGTGAACTCCTGGAGTTGGTGTTCGACAGGGAGGCCTGGCGTGCTGAGATTCATGGGGTCGCAAAGAGCCAGACATGACTGAGCGACTGATCTAATCTTAACAAGTGTAGGACTCAGCCCAGTTCAGTGTAGGGAGCGAGATGTGGGCTCAGAAGTGTTTGTCAGGGCTTCAACGTGGGCAGGACCCACCTGCTTCAGTGCAGGGACCGAAATGTGGTTTCAAGAGAATTTATCAAAGTCTTGAACAAGGGCAGGAACCAGGCGGCTTCAAGGCAGGGCGTGAGATGCGGGTACAGGAGTGTTTCCAGGGGGATTGAAAAAGGGGAGGACACACCTTAGTTCAGGGGCAGGCAGCGAGTTGTCAGCTCAGGATGGTTTTGTGGGGGCTTGAACAAAGTAGAAACCATTCTAGTTCAGTTCAGGGATGGAGATGTTGGCTCAGGAGTGTTTGTCAGGGATTTGAATGAGGGCAGGGACCAGCGTACTTCAGTGCAGTGAATGAGATATGGGCTCGTAGTGTTTCCTGGGGTATTGGTCAAGGGGAGGACACACCTTACTTCAGTGGCAGGGAGAGAGTTTTCGGCTCAGGATTGTTTGCCGGGGCTTGAACAAAGGCAGGAACTATCCTGGTTCAGTGCAGGAACCAAGATGTTGGCTCAGGAGTAGTTTGTCAGGGTCTTGAACAAGTGCAGGACACAGCCTAGTTCAGTGCAGGGATGGCGGTGGAGGCTCAAGAGTGTTTGTTGGGGGGGTTGAACAAGGGCTTGACCCAGCCTATTTTAGTGCAGGTACTGAGATGTGGGCTTAGGAGTTTTTGTCAGGGATTTCGACAAGGTCTGGACCCAGCCTGGTTCAGTGCAGTTCGTGAGATGAGGGCTTAGTAGTGTTTCTGGGGGTTTGAACAAGGGAAGGACTCACCTTAGTTCAGGGGCAAGGAGCGAGTCGTCGGCTCAGGATTGTTTGTCAGGGCTTGAACAGAGGCAGAAACCATCCTGATTCAGTGCAGGGATGGAGATGTTGACTCAGGAGTTTTTGTCAGGGAGTTGAACATGGGCAGGACCCAGCCTAGTTCAGTGCTGAGACCGAGATGTGGCCTCAGGAGTATGTGTAGGGGGATCGAACAATGGCAGGACCTAGACTCGTTCAGTCGGAGAAGTCAATGGCACCCCACTTCAGTACTCTTTCCTGGAAAATCCCATAGATGGAGGAGCCTGGTGGGCTACAGTCCACAGGGTCACTAAGAGTTGGACATGACTGACCGACTTCACTTTCACTCTCATTCTTTGGAAAAGGAAATGTCAACCCACTCTAGTGTTCTTGTCTTGAGAATCTCAGGGATGGGGGAGCCTGGTGGGCTGCCATATATGGGGTCGCACAGAGTCGGACACAACTGAAGAGACTTAGCAGTGGTAGCAGCAGACTCGTTCAGTGCAGTGACCGAGATGTTGGCTCAGGAGTGTTTGTCAGGGTCTTGAACAAGTGTAGGACCCAGCCTAGTTCATTGTAGTGAGTGATATGTGGGCTCAGGAGTATTTGTCGTGGCTTGAACATGGGCAAGAACCCATCTGCTTCAGTGCAGGGACTGACATGTGGGTTCCAGAGTATTTGTCAGGGTCTTGAACAAGGGTAGGGCCCAGGCGGCTTCAGTGCAGGGAGTGATATGTGGGATCAGGGGTGCTTCCTGGGGGGCAGAGAGTTGAACAAGGGGAGGACACACCTTAGTTCAGGGGCAGGGAGCTAGGTGTCGGCTCAGGATTGTTTGCCAGGGGGCTTGAACATGGACAGTGCATGGACAGAGATGTTGGCTCTGGAATGTTTGTCGGGAGTTTGAACAGGGGCAGGACCCAGCCTAGTTCAGTGCAGGGACTGAGATGCAGGCTCAGGAGTGTTTGTCAGGGTCTTCAACAAGGGCAGGACCCAGACTGCTTTTGTGCAGGGACCGAGATGTGGGTTGAGGAGTATGTGTTGGGGGATCTAACAAGGGCATGATCTAGACTGGTTCAGTGCTGGGGATGTGATATGGACACAAGAGTGTTTGTTGGGGTCTTAAACAAGGGCAGGACCCAGCCTAGTTTAGTGCAGGGACTGAGATGTGCGCTCAGCAGTATGTGTTGGTGGATCTAACAAGGGCATGACCTAGACTGGTTCAGTGCACGAACTAAGACGTAGGTTCAGGAGTATTTATCGGGGTCTCAGAGCAGGGAGTGAGATGAGGGATCAGGAGTGTTTTCTGGGGGATTGAACAAGGGCAGGACAGACCTAATTTCAGGGGCAGGGAGGGAGTTGTGGGCTCACAGTTGTTTGCCGGAGGCTTGAACAAAAGGCAGGACTCAGCCTGCTTCAGTGCGGGGACTGAAATGTGGGCTCAGGTGTATGTGTTGGGGGATCTACCAAGGGCAAGACATAGACTGGATCTTGTTCAGGGCATGAGATTCAAGTGTAGGAGCGAGCCTAGTTCAGTGCAGTGACCGAGAGGTTGGCTCAGGAGCATTTGTCGGGGCTTGAACATGGGAAGGACCAACCTGCTTCAGGGCAGGGCCCGAGATGTTGGTTCAGAGGTATGTGTCGGGGGACTAACTAAGGAAGAACCTAGACTGGTTCAGTGCAGTGACCGAGATGTGGACTCATGAGTATTTTCCAGGGGTTTGAGCAACTGCTGGACCCAGCCTAGTTCAGTGCAGTGACAGAGATGTGGGCTCAGGAGTGTTTCTCACGGTTTGAACATGGGAAGGATACAGCCTGCTATTGTGCAGGGACCAAGGCTTGGGCTCAGGACTGCACTGGAAAAAGGTGATTCCATTACTAATGAGTGTAATGCCTATGTATAATAATTAGGTGTAACTAGTCCATTGTGCCATTTAGGAGCACCTCAAGATGCAAGGCAAATGCAAGGAAGTAGGAAAGGGGGAATTAACAGTACCACAATTATAATGGGGGACTTTAATACCCCACTCACACCTATGGATACATCAACTGAAAAGAAAATTAGCAAAGAATCATGAGCTATAAATGTACTTGTGTGTGTTATCTGCCTTTACACTTACTGTAGTGCCTCTAGTATGGCAGGAGGAGATACTATATAGTTGGCCATATTTAGTAGTGTCAGGAAGTTACCTAGAACAATTGGTAGAGTTGGGAAATTGATAGAAAAGTCCTAATACAAAGATGTACCTTCTAACTAGTGCTATCTTCCTTTTTCTTAAGTGGAGAAGTACTCACCAAGAAAGTGAAATCCCAGATATCAGGTTATATGATCTCATAATTGGAATTTTCCTAAGATAGCAGTCTACATGCATATAAGTGAGTCCTGGCTCGAGCCCCGTTAATTATGCTAAATGTTAGAACATGTCTGATAGAACACATCTCCGACAAGTCTCACACACCCTCCCTAAATTAATATCTCTTGAATTTCTAAGCTATGACTCTCTACTTGGTATAGTATCATAGGCTGAGGCTTTAAGGTTGTAAAAGCTCATAAAGGACAGAGACCACATTAATTTATTACATTTGGAAATATCTCCTCAAGGCCTGCAGCCAGGTCTGGAGCAGCTGCCATCACCCTAAATGTCCAGAAGCTAGATCTGAAATCTGCCCTCCATTCTCCTCTCCAACTTCCTCCATCTTATCACCAACCTGTGGTGTTGTCTGTCCCTTGCCCTGGAAAGATACTTTGTTCTTACAGTCTTCATCATCTTCCGTGGGTGCCTACCCATTGCCTATATTTCATACTGTCTGCTGATTGAATGAACACAATTTATGAATGGAAAGCAGAGGCTGAAGACAGGCCTGCACAGAAGCTTCTGAAGTTACCTAGTGGGAATCTGCATTGACATGTGGCTACGCTGAGTGTTATTAGTGACTTGAATCCTGTTCACTTGGGCATCTGGGAAATGCATATTTTCAGTCTGAAACTGGCACAAAAGGCTTTTTTTTTATTATTTCATTTTTGTGTACACCTTCTCTATAGTGTCCTATATCTGGTACTGTTACCTCCAAATATTCCCAGTTGAATGTGTCTTGGGCCTGATATGCACATATTCTGTCTTTTAGGCTTGGCTAAGATGGGAGGTTCAGAGGTCTTGTTGACACAATTTCTCAAATCGGTAGAGGACTTACAATCTACAATCTTTATCCATTACCAGGACATGTCCTTTGAAGGGCTGCAGGTGTTCACAATGAACTTGCCTGGACCCGTGCTTTTGTGGCCCTAATGGCCCTTCATAGAACTGAGGACCATTTGATTATCCTTAGGCACTTCAGTTTGGACTGGATTTTATCCTTTTGTTTGTTTTTTAAGCAGATGTATACTTTGCAAGCTAGAATTGGTCTTGTGGGGTTCTCACAAATTCAGAGGACTGGCAGTAAGACTGGTGGCCATAGATGAGAATTTTTGCCATGGAAAAGGTGACCTCATCACACCTGCAAACCCTCTGTGGGAAAGGCCCAGGTGGCTCCAACCATTTACAGGAGACCTTGTGATCCTGTAAGCTCCCCAATGGCTAGTGCAGCCTATTGTCTTGGTTAGGGAAGGTTAACGAAGGCATGATTACCATAATGTGCTTGCTTTGTGTCATCACTAAAGTAATAGGCAGAAATTGTTTTAGATAACATCCATTTGCAATGACCATTCCTCAGGATTGGTGAGGTCCCATCGTCAGGATTCAATTGATGGGTAAGAGAGTTCTTTACCATTTTCATTTTGCTGAGAACCTAAGTAAGTACGGTGAGTATCATTAAGTACTTAGTCCAGTCCGACTTCTGACCCCATGGATTGCAGCATGCCAGGCTTCCCTGTCAATCACCAACTCATAGAGCCTGTTCAAACCCATAACCACTGATTCCGTGATGCCACCAAGCATTTCATCTTCTGTCGTCACCCTCTCCTCCACACTTCAATCTTTCTCAGCATCAGGTTCTTTCCCAATGAGTCAGCCTTTCATTTCAGGTGGCTAAAATATCCAGGATCCAGTTTCAGCATCAGCCCTTCCAATCAATATTCTGAACTGATTTCCTTTAGAATTGACTCCTTTCATTTCCTTGCAGTCCAAGGGACTCTCAAGTGTTTTCTCTAACACCACATATCAATAGCATCGATTCCTTGGAGGTCAAGATTCTTTAGGTCCAATTCTCATCTCTGTACATAGCTTTGATGAGACTGACCTTTGTCTGCTTTATAATGTGCCGTCTAGCCTGGTTGTAACTTTTCTTCTAAGCAGAAAGCATATTTTAATTTCCTGAACAGAGTCACCATCTTCAGTGATTTTGGAACCTGCTCCCCCCAAATAAAGTTTCTCAGTGTTTCCGTTGGTTCCCCATCTTTATGCTATGAAGTGATGGGACTAGATGCCATGAATCTCATTTTGAATGTTGAGTTTTAAGTCACCTGAATCACTCTCCTCTTTTACTTTCCTCAAGATACTCTGTAGTTCTTTCCGTGTTCTGCTACATGAATCATGCCATCTGCATATCTGATGTTATTAATATTTCTCCCAGAAAACTTGATCCCAAACCCTGTTTCATTCAGTCTGGCATTTTGTGTGATGAACTCTTCATGTAAGTTCAATAAAGAGGTTGACAGTACAGCCTTGAAATATTCCTTTCCCAACTCAGAACCTGTCTGTTGTTCCATTTCCTTTTCTGACTGTTACTTCTTGAACTGCATACAGATTTATCAGGAGGCATATAACATACTCTAGTAGTCCCATGTTTAGAAGAATTTAAAATGTTTTGTTGTGATCTACACAAACAAGACTTTGGCATAGCCAAAAAGGAGTAGATGTTTTTCTGGTGTTCTCTTGCTTTTTTGATAACCCAACGTGTGTTGGTAATTTGATCTCAGGTTCTTCTGACCTTTCTAAATCGAGCTTGAACATCTGGAAGCTCATGGTTCACATTCTATTGAAGCCTGGCTTTGGGAATTTTGAGCAATACTTTGCGAATGTGTGAGATGAGTGCAGTTAAGCAGTAGTTTGCACATTCGATGGATTGCCTTTTATTGTGGTTGGAATGAAAACTGAACTTTTCCAGTCATCTGGTCACAGCTGTGTCTTCCAAATCTGCTGGCATATGGAGGGCAGCACACTCACAACATCATCTTTTAGAATGTGAAAGAGCTCAACTGAATTCCATCACCTCCATGAGCTTTGTTTATAGTTATGCTTCTAAAGTCTGACTTGACTTTGCATTCCAGGACGTCTGGCTCTAGGTGAGTGATCACACCATTGTGCTTAACTGGGTCATGAAGATCTTTTGTGCATATTTCATCTGTGTATTCTTCCCTCCTCTTCTTAAGAGCTTCTGCTTCTGTTATCTCCATACCATTTCTGTCCTTTATTGTGCCCCTCTTTGCATGAAATGTGCCCTTGGTATCTCTGATTTTCTTGAAGAGATCTGTAGGCTTTCCCATTCTATTTATTTCCTCTATTAACTGGTTTTGATAACTGAGGAAGGTTTTATCTCTCCTTGCTATTCTTTGGGACTCTGCACTCAAATGGGTATTGTTTTCATTTTCCCGTTTTTGTTTTGCGTCTTTGGTCTTTTCAGATCTTTGCAAGGCCTCATCACTTTGTCATTTTGCATTTCTTTTATATGGGAATGGTCTTTATCCCTGATTACTGTACAATGTCATGCCTCCACCCATAGGTCTTCAGGCTCTCTGTCTATCAGATAGAATCCCCTGAATCTATTTATCACTTCCACTGTATAATCATAAGTGTTTTGGTTTTGCATGTGTAAAATATGCTAATCCCCTATTTCATGCAGAGAAATCTTCACCCAGACTTTTTTCAAAGAAATACAGAGAACCCTTTCTGTTATTCAGGAAATATATGAAATACAGCTGTACCTATTTGATGTTTTAGCTCAAATATCAATTTCTGATTCATTGAAAATTCTCTATTTCACGTATACAGTTCAGTTCAGTTTAGTTCAGTCACTCAGTCGTGTCTGACTCTTTGCAACCCCATGAATTGCAGTATGCCAGGCCTCCCTGTCCATCACCATCTCCCGGAGTTTATTCTAACTCACTTCCATCGAGTCAGTGATGCTGTCCAACCATCTCATCCTCTGTCATCCCCTTTTCCTTCTGTCCCCAATCTCTCCCATCATCAGAGTCTTTTCCAATGAGTCAACTCTTCCTATGAGGTGGCCAAAGTACTGGAGTTTCAGCTGTAGCATCAGTCCTTCCAAAGAAATCCCAGGGCTGATCTCCTTCCAAATGTACTGGTTGGATCTCCTTGCAGTCCAAGGGACTCTCAAGAGTCTTCTCCAACACCACAGATCAAAAGAGTCAGTTCTTCAGCGCTCAACAATCTTCACAGTCCAACTGTCACATCCATATATGACCACTGGAAAAACCATAGCCTTGACTAGATGAACCTTTCTTGACAAAGTAATATCTCTGCTTTTGCATATGCTATCTAGCTTGGTCATAACTTTTCTTCCAATGAGTAAGTATCTTTTAATTTCATGGCTGCTCATTATCTGCAGTGATTTTGGAGCCCCCCAAAATAAAGTCTGACATTGTTTCCACTGTTTCACCATGTATTTCTCATTAAGTGATGGGACCAGATGCCATGATCTTTGTTTTGTTAATGTTGAGCTTTAAGCCAACTTTTTCACCCTCCTTTTTCACTTTCTTCTAGAGGCTTTTTTGTTCGTCTTCTCTTTCTGCCATAAGGGTGGTGTCATCTGCATATCTGAGGTTACTGATATTTCTCCCAGCAATCTTGATTCCAGCTTGCACTTCTTCCAGCCAAATGTTTCTCGTGATGTACCCTGCATGTAATTTAAATAAGCAGGGTGACAATATATAGGCTTGCGGTCCTCCTTTTCCTAATTGGAACCAGTCTGTTGTTCCATGTTCAGTTCTAACTGTTTCTTCCTGACCTGCATATAAGTTTCATGTGTACAAATCTAGAAAAAATTTCGTAAGTGAATAATCAAGATTTCATATTTCATATGAGAACATTTCTCCCCAAATTGTTATATGTGAAATACACAAAATTCCAAGTCTCATATCAGAAGACCTTCATTCAAGCTTTCTTGATGGAAATATAGAGAATTTCACAGCTCAAGCATAAAAATCTGTGGGAAAATTCTGCATTTCTTGTAGGAGAATGAATGCACTTTTTTCAAATGTTAAATAGACAGTATTCAATATTTCATGAAGGAAAGACAGCACAAAGATTTTCAAATGAGAAATATGAAAAAATTCCATATTTCATGTGAGAAAAACCTGTGACTATATTTTGATATGTGAAATAGCTATTTTTATATTTCCTGTCAAAGAATCTGCATCCCGATTTTCATATCTCTAACATGAAAAATTCCACATTTTACACAGAAAATATTGTATCTATACTTTCATGTGAGAATTCCACATTTCTAGTTGGAAAAATTGTCCCCAGATTTGTATATGTGACTGAAATTTATATTTCACATTCTGAAATATGCATCTAGATTTTCATATGTGAAACTGAGAATTTCTTATTTTATGAAGGACTATGTCATTTCAGATGTCTGTACTTGAAACAGGTAATACCTTCCTCAAGAGGTGCCTTAATTCCTATTATTCTTCTGTCATTTGGGTGTTGTCATCTGGATAACTAAGTTATCATATCGCCCACATAAATTTTGTGTCTAGCTTGAGATTCACCTGGGATTTTATTTTTTCATGATGTCCTCTGCACAGAAGTCAAATAACCAGGGCAACACTAGATAGCTTTGACTTATTCCTTTCCCGATTTTGAATCACTTCATTGTCCCGTGTCCAGGTCTAACTGTTGTAAATTTAATAGCGTACACATTTCCCAGGAGACAGGTAAGGGATTATAGTATTCTTTTCTCTAAGAATTTTCCAAAATTACTTTTCTTTTTTAATGGTTTGTGTGCGATTCACAGTGTCCAAGTCATTAGCAGAAACAATTAAGCAGATATAGATGATTATATAGTCCATACATCAATTCATGTGTACCTGTTATGACTGAATCCCTAACTACACATTTCTGTGTTTTTTTTGTTTGTTTATTTTTTGGTCATTGTTGCTATTGTCATTTTCTCTCTTTATCAAGTAGTCAAGTACCAAGTAGTCAAGTCAGTATGAACTTGCCAACTTATTCTACAGGAATTAAATTATGCCCATGGCAGACTCTGACCCTTGAGACTCACTGAATGGAATTAAGCTTTGAGATTCAAAATCAGACATCGGTACTCTGGGAAAATGTCAGGAACATTCAAAATATAGCTAGATATATTCAAGTGCTGACTTTTTGAGCCCAGTTATGCTATTATATTTTATGTGGAAAGTTCTGCATTTCTTCATGCTGACGACAATTCATCATTAAGAGAAATTTTCTAGAGGGAAAACAACAACAACAACAAATGTGCTTGATTGCATGTTGGAAGTCAAAGTAATGCCAGTGACATGTGTACGTAAGCAACGTCCCATCAAACAGAGTAATTCATGTCCACTAATGTTTCATGTTTTGCTGTCAAGGAAAAAGAATAATAGAGCTTTCCAGGAAACACTGAGAAGTTCAAAGAAGGCAGAAATGTAGAAGGATATGAAATACACCTCTCTCAATGTATAGATCAGAAATAATACTTCTACATGGTCAACAGTTTTCCCAGAGCATCAGATAAATACTAGCAGAAGACCCTAGTCCCCAGAGTGTCCCATGTGGGTTTCAGACATACCTGGGTGGGAAGGAATTAGGATGGGAGAAGGAGTATAAGAGGAAGCAAAACAAAACCTGAGCCTTGTGGTGGGAGATGGAGAAGCAGGGAAGAGATTTCCAGAATGAGGCAAGCCCCTTCAGTAAAGGGTAAATTGCTTTGGACTAAAAGGAAGCAAGGTAGAACAGCTGATGAAATATTATTTATGTAGAGCAAAAGTTACACAGATAATGTGTGTCGTGGCTCTATATGGCCCAAACTGCAATGCAGCTCAACCAGTGTGCATGGGGTCTGGAAGCTGGACACAGGATTTAGAGAGCCATCCTGGGAGAGGACTGTTGTTGGTTATGTGGAGATGGCCTGACGGAGCACGTATGAGTAGTTGTGTAGCAGAAAATGCCTTTTGAGAAATCACAAACTGCCAAAGAGGCAGGACCTTACTGCTGTGTCACACTCAGGAGGTAGAGATACCTTTGTAGCCACTCCTCTTCCTGCCTGTTAACACCTACTACAAGGCAATAGAGAAAGACCAGTCAGAAGTACTACTCATGCTTCTGCAAAAACACGCTAGATAATGATCCCATTAAGGCCAAATCTCTTCTGCCCGTGGCTGCTGGCTCCTATTCATAATTGGCACCACCAGGGTTCCAGCACTCCAAGCAGCTGTACCACATCCTGTGCTCACCCAGGCAGGCCCCGGTGTGCCACGAGTTTCTCAGGGCAGACTCCTTTGGTGACCACATGTGAGGAAGGACAAAAATTACACCAGAGACCCAGGGATAGAGCCATTAAGCAAGAGGATTGGAAACCTTCCAACCAGTTGTGCACGCGGCAAATTAAATATACATGATTAATGACACAGACCCTGTATCTATGGAATACATCAAAAGATGAGAAGAGGCCAAAGGAAAGAAAATGCCCAGGATCAGGAGTATACTAACACATGTATATGGAATTTAGAAAGATGGTAACGATGACCCTATATGTGAGACAGCAATATAGACATAAATGTACAGAACGGTATTTTGCACTCTGTAACCTAGATAGCATATTCAAAAGCAGAGACACTATTTTTCCAACAAAGGTTCGTCTAGTCAAGGCTATGGCTTTTCCTGTGGTCATGTATGGATGTGATAGTTGGACTGTGAAGAAGGCTGAGCGCCAAAGAATTGATGCTTTTGAACTCTGGTGTTGGGGAAGACTCTTCAGAGTGCCTTGGACTGCAAGGAGATCCAACTAGTCCATTCTGAAGAAGATCAGCCCTGGGATTTCTTTGGAAGGAATGATGCTAAAGCTGAAACTCCAGTTCTTTGGCCACCTCATGTGAAGAATTGACTCATTGGAAAAGGCTTTGATGCTGGCAGGGATTGGGGGCAAGAGGAGAAGGGGACAACAGAGGATGTGATGACTGGATGGCATCACTGACTAGATGGACATGAGTCTGGGTGAACTCCGGGAGTTGGTGATGGACAGGGAGGCCTGGCATGCTGCAATTCATGGGGTCACAAAGAGTCGGATACGACTGAGCAGCTGATTTGATCTGATCTGATCTGAAGAGAAGGCGAGGGTGGGATGATTTTAGAGGTTAGCATTGAAAAATGTATATTATGATATGAGAAACAGATCTCCAGTTTGGATTTGATACATGAGAGAAGGTCCTCAGGGCTGGTGCACTGGGATGATCCTGAGGGATGGGATGGGGAGGAATGTGGAAGGAATGTTCATATCAGGAACACATGTAAACACATGGCTGATTCATGCCAATGTATGGAAAACCAACTACAATATTTTATTTTATTTTATTTTTGCTTCCATGTTCTGGCTATTATAAACAGTGCTGCGATGAACATTGGGGTACACGTGTCTCTTTCCCTTCTGGTTTCCTCAGTGTGTATGCCCAGCAGTGGGATTACTGGATCATAAGGCAGTTCTATTTCCAGTTTTTTAAGGAATCTCCACACTGTTCTCCATAATGGCTGTACTAGTTTGCATTCCCACCAACAGTGTAAGAGGGTTCCCTTTTCTCCACACCCTCTCCAGCATTTATTATTTGTAGACTTTTGGATTGCAGCCATTCTGACTGGTGTGAAATGGTACCTCATAGTGGTTTTGATTTGCATTTCTCTGATAATGAGTGATTTTGAGCATCTTTTCATGTGTTTGTTAGCCATCTGTATGTCTTCTTTGGAGAAATGTCTATTTAGATCTTTGGCCCATTTTTTGATTGGGTCGTTTATTTTTCTGGAGTTGAGCTGTAGGAGTTGCTTGTATATTTTTGAGATGAGTTGTTTGTCAGTTGCTTCATTTGCTATTATTTTCTCCCATTCTGAAGGCTGTCTTTTCACCTTGCTAATAGTTTCCTTTGATGTGCAGAAGCTTTTAAGTTTAATTAGGTCCCATTTGTTTATTTTTGCTTTGATTTCCAATATTCTGGGAGGTGGGTCATAGAGGATCCTGCTGTGATGTATGTCAGAGAGTGTTTTGCCTATGTTCTCCTCTAGGAGTTTTATAGTTTCTGGTCTTACGTTGAGATCTTTAATCCATTTTGAGTTTATTTTTGTATATGGTATTACAAAGTGTTCTAGCTTCATTCTTTTACAAGTGGTTGACCAGATTTCCCAGCACCACTTGTTAAAGAGATTGTCTTTAATCCACTGTATATTATTGCCTCCTTTGTCAAAGATAAGGTGTCCATATGTGCGTGGATTTATCTCTGGGCTTTCTATTTTGTTCCATTGATCTATATTTCTCTCCTTGTGCCAGTACCATACTGTTTTGATAACTGTGGCTTTGTAGTAGAGCCTGAAGTCAGGTAGGTTGATTCCTCCAGTTCCATTTTTCTTTCTCAAGATCGCTTTGGCTATTCGAGGTTTTTTGTATTTCCATACAAATTGTGAAATTATTTGGTCTAGCTCTGTGAAGAATAATGTTGGTAGCTTGATAGGGATTGCATTGAATCTATAAATTGCTTTGGGTAGTATACTCGTTTTCACTATATTGATTCTTCCAATCCATGAACATGGTATATTTCTCCATCTATTAGTGTCCTCTTTGATTTCTTTCACCAGTGTTTTATAGTTTTCTATATATAGGTCTTTAGTTTCTTTAGGTAGATATATTCCTAAGTATTTTATTCTTTTCGTTGCAATGGTGAATGGAATTGTTTCCTTAATTTCTCTTTCTGTTTTCTCATTATTAGTGTATAGGAATGCAAGGGATTTCTGTGTGTTGATTTTATATCCTGCAACTTTACTATAATCATTGATTAGTTCTAGTAATTTTCTGGTGGAGTCTTTAGGGTTTTCTATGTAGAGGATCATGTCATCTGCAAATAGTGAGAGTTTTACTTCTTCTTTTCCAATTTGGATTCCTTTTATTTCTTTTTCTGCTCTGATTGCTGTGGCCAAAACTTCCAAAACTATGTTGAATAGTAATGGTGAAATTGGGCACTCTTGTCTTGTTCCTGACTTTAGAGGAAATGCTTTCAATTTTTCACCATTGAGGATAATGTTCGCTGTGGGTTTGTCATATATAGCTTTTATTATGTTGAGGTATGTTCCTTCTATTCCTGCTTTCTGGAGAGTTTTTATCATAAATGGGTGTTGAATTTTGTCAAAGGCTTTCTCTGCATCTTTTGAGATAATCATATGGTTTTTATTTTTCAATTTGTTAATATGGTGTATTACATTGATTGATTTGCAGATATTGAAGAATCCTTGCATCCCTGGGATAAAGCCCACTTAGTCATGGTGTATGATCTTTTTAATGTGTTGTTTGATTCTGATTGCTAGAATTTTGTTTAGGATTTTTGCATCTATGTTCATCAGTGATATTGGCCTGTAGTTTTCTTTTTTTGTGGGATCTTTGTCAGGTTTTGGTATTAGGGTGATGGTGGCCTCATAGAATGAGTTTGGAAGTTTACCTTCCTCTGCAATTTTCTGGAAGTGTTTGAGCAGGATAGGTGTTAGCTCTTCTCTAAATTTTTGGTAGAATTCAGCTGTGAAGCCGTCTGGACCTGGGCTTTTCTTTGCTGGAAGATTTTTTATTACAGTTTCAATTTCCGTGCTTGTGATGGGTTTTTTAAGGTTTTCTATTTCTTCCTGGTCGAGTTGTGGAAAGTTGTACTTTTCTAAGAATTTGTCCATTTCTTCCTCGTTGTCCATTTTATTGGCATATAATTGTTGATAATAGTCTCTTATGATCCTTTGTATTTCTGTGTTGTCTGTTGTGATCTCTCCATTTTCGTTTCTAATTTTATTGATTTGATTTTTCTCCCCTTGTTTCTTGATAAGTCTGGCTAATGGTTTGTCAATTTTATTTATCCTTTCAAAGAACCAGCTTTTGGATTTGTTGATTTTTGCTATGGTCTCTTTTCTTTCTTTTGCATTTATTTCTGCTCTAATTTTTAAGATTTCTTTCCTTCTACTAACCCTGGGGTTCTTCATTTCTTCCTTTTCTAGTTGCTTTAGGTGTAGAGTTAGGTTATTTATTTGACTTTTTTCTTGTTTCTTGAGGTGTGCCTGTATTGCTATGAACTTTCCCCTTAGGACTGCTTTTACTGTGTCCCACAGGTTTTGGGTTGTTGTGTTTTCATTTTCAATCGTTTCTATGCAAATTTTGATTTCTTTTTTGATTTCTTCTGTGATTTGTTGGTTATTCAGCAGCGTGTTGTTCAGCCTCCATATGTTGGATTTTTTAATAGTTTTTCTCCTGTAATTGAGATCTAAGCTTACTGCATTGTGATCAGAAAAGATGCTTGGAATGATTTCTATTTTTTTGAATTTACCAAGGCTAGCTTTATGGCCCAGGATGTGATCTATCCTGGAGAAGGTTCCATGTGCGCTTGAGAAAAAGGTGAAATTCATTGTTTTGGGATGAAATGTCCTATAGGTATCAATTAGGTCTAACTGGTCTATTGTGTCGTTTAAAGTTTGTGTTTCCTTGTTAATTTTCTGTTTAGTTGATCTATCCATAGGTGTGAGTGGGGTATTAAAGTCTCCCACTATTATTGTGTTATTGTTAATTTCTCCTTTCATACTTGTTAGCATTTGTCTTACATACTGCAGTGCTCCTGTGTTGGGTGCATATATATTTATAATTGTTATATCTTCTTCTTGGATTGATCCTTTGATCATTATGTAGTGGCCTTCTTTGTCTCTTTTCACAACCTTTGTTTTAAAGTCTATTTTATCTGATATGAGTATTGCTACTCCTGCTTTCTTTTGGTCCCTATTTGCATGGAAAATCTTTTTCCAGCCTTTCACTTTCAGTCTGTATGTGTCCCCTGTTTTGAGGTGGGTCTCCTGTAGACAACATATGTAGGGGTCTTGTTTTTGTATCCATTCAGCCAGTCTTTGTCTTTTGGTTGGGGCATTCAACCCATTTACGTTTAAGGTAATTACTGATAAGTATGGTCCCGTTGCCATTTACTTTATTGTTTTGGGTTCGAATTTATACACCATTTTTGTGTTTCCTGTCTAGAGAATATCCTTTAGTATTTGTTGTAGAGATGGTTTGGTGGTGCAGAATTCTCTCAGCTTTTGCTTGTCTGAGAAGCTTTTGATTTCTCCTTCATACTTGAATGAAATCCTTGCTGGGTACAATAATTTGGGCTGTAGGTTATTTTCTTTCATCATTTTAAGTATGTCTTGCCATTCCCTTCTGGCTTGAAGAGTTTCTATTGAAAGATCAGCTGTTATCCTTATGGGAATTCCCTTGTGTGTTATTTGTTGTTTTTCCCTTGCTGCTTTTAATATTTGTTCTTTGTGTTTGATCTTTGTTAATTTGATTAATATGTGTCTTGGGGTGTTTCGCCTTGGGTTTATCCTGTTTGTGACTCTCTGGGTTTCTTGGACTTGGGTGATTATTTCCTTCCCCAGTTTAGGGAAGTTTTCAACTATTATCTCCTCAAGTATTTTCTCATGGTCTTTCTTTTTGTCTTCTTCTTCTGGAACCCCTATGATTTGAATGTTGTAGCGTTTAATATTGTCCTGGAGGTCTCTGAGATTGTCCTCATTTCTTTTAATTCGTTTTTCTTTTATTCTCTCTGATTCATTTATTTCTACCATTCTATCTTCTAATTCACTAATCCTATCTTCTGCCTCTGTTATTCTACTATTTGTTGCCTCCAGAGTGTTTTTAATTTCATTTATTGCATTATTCATTATATATTGACTCTTTTTTATTTCTTCTAGGTCCTTGTTAAACCTTTCTTGCATCTTCTCAATCCTTGTCTCCACGCTATTTATCTGTGATTCCATTTTAATTTCAAGATTTTGGATCAATTTCACTATCATTATTCGGAATTCTTTATCAGGTAGATTCCCTATCTCTTCCTCTTTTGTTTGGTTTGGTGGGCATTTATCCTGTTCCTTTATCTGCTGGCTATTCCTCTGTCTCTTCATCTTGTTTAAATTGCTGAGTTTGGGGTGTCCTTTGTATTCTGGCAGTTTGTGGAGTTCCCTTTATTGTGGCTTTTCCTCACTGTGTGTGGGTTTGTACAGGTGGCTTGTCAAGGTTTCCTGGTTAGGGAAGCTTTTGTCGGTGTTCTGATGGGTGGAGCTGTATTTCTTCTCTTTGTTCAGTCGCGCTGTGGGGAGGGAGGGAGGGATGCTGCAAACAAATAACACTGGCGTGCGCTCGCAGTGCCTCAGCCACACTGGGTCTGCCCCCGCTCATGGCGCGTGTAGCCTCCCTGCCCACACTGCTCGGGCTCTAGGTTGTTCCGCTGGGAACAATCCGAGGCTGGCCCTGGGCTGCATGTACCTCCCACGTCCAAGCCGCTCAGGTTCAGGCGCTCGGGCCGTCCTCAGAGGCGCAGACTCAGTTGGGCCTGAGTTTTGTGCTCTTCCCAGGTCCGAGCAGCTCAAGTGATGAGGTGTTTGGCGAGCGCCAATGCTGCGACTTATCACCTCCCAGCCACTCGGTTATCTGGGTATAAAACCGGCGCACCTTCTAAGGCAGATGTTAACCGTCCAGACCCCCAAGAAGTTTTAGTTAGCAAAGAAGCCGGCTTACAGTTTTATAGATAATGTCTCTCTTGGGCTGCGATTGCCCCCTTCCGGCTCTGGCTGCCTGTCACTGGAGGGGGAAGGTCTGCAGCCAGCTATCTCTGTTCAGTTCTTTGTTCCCTGCGCGGGCCTAGCGGTGTCTTAGGTTGGGGCTGGCTTTTCGCGTGGTAGATATCCCACAGTCTGGTTTGCTAGCCCAGATTATTTCGCTCAGATAGTGCTCAGGGTATTCAGGCCAGATTCTTACTCTAAGCAATGCAGCCCGCGCTGCGCCTCCCTGCCCAGCCCCCGCTTGCTAATGGTGCGTGCAGGCGTCTGCGCTGCTTCTCTGCTGGGGGAGTTACTGTAGGACTCGCAATCTTCGAGTTTTAATTGTTTATTTTTTTTTTCTCCCCGTTATGTTGCCCTCTGTGCTTCCAAAGCTCGGCACAGATTCGGCAGTGAGAAGGTTTCCTGGTGTTTGGAAACTTCTCTCTTTTTAAGACTCCCTTCCCGGGACGGAAATCTGTCCCTCCCTCTTTTGTCTCTTTTTTTGTCTTTTATATTTTTTCCTACCTCCTTTCGAAGAGTTGGATTGCTTTTCTGGGTGCCGGATGTCCTCTGCCGGCAT
Organism: Bos taurus; assembly: GCF_002263795.3. Classification (NCBI taxonomy): domain Eukaryota; kingdom Metazoa; phylum Chordata; class Mammalia; order Artiodactyla; family Bovidae; genus Bos; species Bos taurus. The sequence goes on from NC_082638.1 coordinate 54,290,634, forward strand.
TCAGAAGTTGTTTTGTGGAATTTACTCGACGTTTAAATGCTCTTTTGATGAATTTGTGGGGGAGAAAGTGTTCTCCCCGTCCTACTCCTCCATCATCTTAGACTAGTCTCCAATATTTTAAAGTAATTAGGCCCCAATTAATATAAATGAAATTTAAAAATATATATATACTTTAAAAAAAGCCTGCTGGGTTTCTCCAGTGATCCTGTGGGTTTAGAATTTCCCTGCCAATGCAGGGGACGTGGGTTCGATCCTTGGTCTGAAGATATGGCACATGCTACCAAAGTAGATAACCCTTTTTGCCCCAACTACCTAATCTGGGCGTCCTAGGGCTTCTGTTTGCAATAGAAGGGAGTACCATGAGACACTAGCTAACTGCAATGAAGAGTAGTCCCCAACTACTGTAACTTGAGAAACTTTGTGCACAGCAATGAAGAAAGTGCAGCCATAAATAAATAAATAATTTCTAAAAAATATAAATAAATTCTAGATTTTTAAATTTCTTTCATATAATATGAATTTCCTGTATTTCATTGAATATCCAGATGTTGGATTGACTGCTTGAAATATGGAATTCCTATCTTTCAAATATTAAAATCAAGGGCACTATTCCTAAATGAAATATAAATTCTCTATATTTCACATATAAGAATTTTGGTGTAGATTTTCCTATATGAGTTCTAAATTTCACATAGGAAAACATAGGTGTCAATTCTATTTGAAAGTTGCTATTCTCTATAATTCACTTTTGAAATTCAGGATGATTATGCTTCCTACTGCACATGTGGAATTCCTTAATTTTGTATGAAAATTTGAATGTAGATTTTCATAGATAAACAATGCAAATTTCTGCATTTCAAATTTTTACCACTGAAGCTATCATGGAACTTTAATAGTTTATGAAAACATCCAAGATTTTCTAAAATTACCACCCAAAAGAGATGCCCTTTTCATGATAGCTGACTGTGATGTAAAACAGGAAGTCAGGAGATACATGGGTAACAGGCAAGTTTGGACTTGGGTATAAAATGATGCAGAACAAAGGCTAAATGCAGTTTTTCAAATACAAAGGATAAACATAGAAAGACGACAGTGTTCCTGGTCTCCAAAATCATTGGGGACAGTGATTACAGCCACGAAAATAGGACACTCTAGCTCCACGGAAGAAAACCTATGATAAACCTAGATACAATGTGCTGAGAAGCAGAGACATCATTTTGTTGACAAAGGTCCGTTTAGGCAAAGCTGGTTTTTCCTTCCCCCCACCCCCAGGCAAAGCTAGTTTTTCCTCCCCCCGCCCCCTCAGGGGATATGTATGGATGTCCATCTTGTGTGAGCCTACAAAGCATGGCTTAGTTCCACTGAGTTAGACAAGCCGGGGTTCATGTGATAGATTGGTTAAGTTTCTGCGATGGTGGTTTCAGTGTTTCTGCCCCCTAATGCCCTCTCTCAGCACCTACCATCTTACTGGGATTTCTCTTACCTTGGATGTGCAGTATCTCTTCACTCCTGCTACTGCAAAGTACAGCCGCTGCTCCTTACTTTGGACGTGGGATATCTCCTCCTGACTGCTGGCTGTTCCAGTGCCACAGAGCCACAGCTCGCTGCTCTAGTGAATTAGGAAAACTCAGTAATGGCCACAGGAATGGAATGTCAGTTTGCATTCCAATCCCAAAGAGAGGTAATGCCAAAGAATACTCAAACTACAACACAATTGCCTTCATCTCATGCACTAGTAAAGTAATACTCAAAATTCTCCAAGGTAGGCTTCAACAATATGTGAACTGTGAACTTCCAGATGTTCAAGCTGGTTTTGGAAAAGACAGAGGAACTAGAGATCAAATTGCAAACATCTGCTGGATCTCTGAAAAAGCAAGAGAGTTTCAGAAAAACATCAATTTCTGCTTTATTGACTATGCCAAAGACTTTGACTCTATGGATCACAACAAACTGAAAAATTCTACAAGAAATGGGAGTATCAGACCACCTGGGCTGTCTCTTGATAAATCTGGATGCAGGTCAGTAAGAAACAGTTAGAACAAGGCATAGAAGAGCAGGCTGGTTCAAATAGGAAATGGAGTAGGTCAAGGCTGTATTGTCACCCTGCTTATTTAATTTATATGCATAATACATCATGAGAAACACTGGGTTGTATGAAGTACAAGCTGGAATCCAGCTTGCGCCAAGAAATATCAATAAATATAAACATGCAGATGACACCACCCTTATGACAGAAAAAACGGAAGATCTAAAAGTCTCTTGATGAAAGTGAAAAAGAGAAAAAATGACTTAAAATTCAACATTCAGAAAACTAAGATCATGGTATCTGGTCCCATCACTTCATGCCAAATAGATAGGGAAACAATGTTAGACCTTATTTATTTTATTGGTGGATGGTGGGTCCAAATCACTGCAGATGGTGACTGTATCCATGAAATTAAAAGATGCTTCCTCTTTGAAAGAAAATTTATGAGCAACCTACACTGTCTATTAAAAAGCAGAGACATTACTTTGCCAACAAATGTCTGTCTAGTCAAGGCTACTGTTTCTCCAGTAGTCATATATGAATGTGATAGTTGGACTATATAGAAAGCTGAGAAGAATAAATGATGCTTTTGAACTGTGATTTTGGAGAAGACTCTTGAGAAACCCTTGGACTGCAGGAGATCCAATCATTCCATCTTAAGGAGTTCAGTCCCTGGATGTTCCTTTGAAAAACTGCTGTTGAAGCTGAAATTCCAATACTTTGCCCAACTGATAAGAAGAGCTGACTCATGGGAAAAGACCCTGATGCTCGGAAAGATTGAGGGAAGGAGGACAAGGGGATGACAGAGGATGAAATGGTTGGCTGGCATAGCAGACTCAATGGGCATGAGTTTGTGTAGACTCTGGGAGTTGGTGATGGACAGGGAGACCTGGACTCCTGTGGTCCATGTGGTCACAAAGAGTTGGATATGATTGCGAGAATGAACTGAACTGATCTGAGCCGATGTATGGACGTGAGAGTTCACCTATAAAGAAGCCTGAGTATCAAAACTGAGGTTTGAACCCTGTTCTGAAGGCAACTACTGAGAGTCCCTTGAACAGCAGGCGTTCAACCCAGTCAATCCTAAAAGAAACTAACTGTAAATGTTCATTGGAAGGTCTGATGCTGAAGCTCAAGCTCCAATATTTTGGCTAAAGGACTCATGAGAAAAGACTGCCACTCTAACTTGTCATGAAACATTATTGGCTCTAATGTGGGAAAGACTGAGTGAAGGAGAAGAAGGCAACAGAAGTTGAGTTGCTTGGACGTCCATCCTGGAATCTCTTGACTCAACAAAGGTGAGTCTGAGCAAAGTGTTGGAAACAGGGAAGGGTTGGGAAGGCTGCAGTGATGCTGTCCACGGTGTTACAGTGTTGGAACTGGCCAGTCAACTGAAAACCAGCAAAAACTCTGTCTCATATATGTCAATCAGGAGGAGTTTTTTGTACCTGAAATATGGAATTTTCTATATCCCCTTAGGAAAATTAAATGCTTCTTTATGAATTATGGATATCTCTTCATTTCATTTATGAAAGTCTGGGTGGATATTTCACTTCTTAATCTATGAGAGATTCAATTATTCAGGAAGCAAATTTTAATACAACGATGTTTACATGTAATACAGAGTATTGTACATTTCAAATGTGAAAATGAGGGTATACATGTCCTTATGGGACATGCCATTAGAAAATCTGGGTGTCCATTTTCCTATATTAAAGATGAAATTCTCCGTATTTCCAGGACCAAAAACTGAGCACAGTTTTTGTTACATGAAAGATGCAATTGTTTCTATTTCCCTTTTGAAAATATAGCTTTGAACTTGGCAGTATGATAGATGAAATCTGTGGAATTCATGCACTAAAAGGTGGGTCCTTGATAATTTAACATGAATTATGGAGTGCACGTTATTTCATGTATAAAAATCAAGGCACATACTTTCTTGCATGAAATATGGTATTCTCAACTGAATGTTAAAGTTTAATACCAAACAAAATTCTGTAAAATAATTGTCCATCAGTTAAAAATATATACTAACAAAGTTGCTTAAAACATAGTATTCCTTATATTTTTTATTTCACCATCTAGATGTAGATGTTTCTAACTGAAATAGGAAGTTCTCTATATCTCATGTATGTAAATCTGCAAGCAGGGTCTCCAATATGCGGTAGTGAATTCTCTATATTTGACGTAAGATAAACTGCTGAGGAATCTTGGACATGGCAAAGTCGGATTTTTGTTCCTTTCACATGTGGAAACCAGGCCACAATTTGTCTTATAAGATATGAACTGTACATATTTCAGATATGAAAATTTGAATGAAGCAATTTTACATGAGATATACATTTAGTCAAAGCCTTTGTTTATCCAGAAGTCATGTATGGAGGTGAGAGATGAACTATAATGTAAGGTGAGCAGGAAAATTAATGCTTTTGAACTGTGGTGTTGGAGAAGGCTCTTGAGAGTCTCTTGGATGGCTAGGAGAAATCCAACCAGTCCATCCTAAAGGACATCAATCCTGAATATTCTTTGCAAGGACTGGGGCTAAAGGTGAAACTCCAATACTTTGGTCACACGATGTGAAGAACTGACACATTGGAAAGGATCATGATGCTGGGAAAGGTTCAAGGCAGGAGGAGGAGGGACAACACAGGATGAGAAGATTGGATGGAATCACTGAATCAATGGATATGAGACTGAGTAAACTTAGTGAGATGGTGACCAACAGGGATTCCTGGCAAGCTCCAGTTTATGTGGAGCTTGTTCAAATCAACAAAGATTTGAACATGATTGAGCCACAAAACTGAACCAAACATGGCCCTGTCCATCAGAACAAGAATCAGATTCCCCCTCAGTTAGTCTTTCCCATAAGGAAGTTTCCACAAGCCTCTTATTCTTATTCATCAGAGGGTAAAGAGAATGAAAATCATAATCACAGAAAACTATCCAAACTGATCACATGGTCCATAGCCTTGTCTAACTCAATGAAACTATGAGTCGTGGGTGTAGGGCCACCCAAGATAGACGGGTCATGGTGAAGGGTTCTGACAAAACGAGGTCCTTGGAGAAGGAAATGGAACACCTCTTCAGTATCCCTGCTTTGAGAAAGCCGTTAGCAGGATGCTATGGCAAAATATACCATACAGAAAGAAGAACTCCCAAGGTTGGCAGGTGCCTGATATGCTACAGGAGATCAGTTGAGAAGAAACTACAGAAAGAAAATTCTTGTTCCATGAAGGCATGGAACCAGAGAAAAAACAGCACCCAGTTGTAGATATGACTGGTGATGGAATGAAGTCCGATGCTATAAGGAGTAATGCTGCCATATAACCCAGCAATCCCACTGCTGTGCATACACACTGAGGAAACCAGAATTGAAAGAGCCACGTGTACCCCAATGTTCATCACAGCACTGTTTCTAATAGCCAGGACATGGAAGCAACCTAGATGACCATCAGCAGATGAATGGGTAAGAAAGCTGTGGTACAAATACACAATGGAGTATTACTCAGCCATTAAAAAGAATTCATTTAAATCAGTTCTAATGAGGTGGATGGAACTGGAGCCTATTATACAGAGTGACATAAGCCAGACAGAAAAACTCCAATACAATATACTAATGCATATATATGGAACTTAGAAAGATGGTAATGATAACCCTGTATGTGAGAGAGCAAAAGAGACACAAATGTGTAGAACAGTTTTTTGGGCCCTGTGGGAGAGGGAGGGGGCAGATGATTTGGGAGAATGGCATTGAAACATATATAATATCATATAAGAAAAGAACTGCCAATCAAGGTTCGATGCAGGATGCAGGATACATGAAGCTTGGGGCTGGAGTACTGGGATGACCCAGAGGGACGGTATGGGGAGGGAGGTGGGAGGGGGATTCAGGATGGGGAACATGTGTACACCCGTGGCGGATTCATGTTGATGTATGGCAAAACCAGTACAACATTGTCAATAATTAGCCTCTAATTAAAATAAATATATTTAAATTTAAAAAAGAGTAATGTTGCATAGGAACCTGGAAGGTTATGTCCATGAATTACGGAGAATTGCAAGGGGTCAAACAGGGGGTGCCAAGAGTGAGCATCAACATTTTAGGAATCAGTGAATTAAAATGGACTGGAATGGGTGAATTTGACTCAAATGACCACTATGTCTACTACTGTGGGCATGAAGCTCTTAGAAAAAATGGAGTACTGGCCATAGTCAACAAAGAGTCTGAAATGTAGTACTTGGAGGCAATCTCAAAAATGATAGAATGATCCCTGTTCATTTTCAAAACAAACAATATTACAGTCATCTAGTTCTATGCCACTATAAGTAATCGTAATGTTGAAGGAAATGAAGTAATAGCTTTTTCTATGAAGACCTACAAGAACTTATAGAACATACATGCATAAAATATGTCCTTTTCATCACAGGGGAATGGGATTCAAAATAGGAAGTCAAGAGACACCAGGAGTAGCACGCAAATATGGCCCTGGACGACAAAATGAAACCACTGAAAAGAAATAGAGTTTTGCCTAGGGAACACACGGCTCATACAAAGCACTCACTTCCAGGAACACCAGAGAAGACTCTACACAAGGACATTACCAGATGCTCATACTGAAATCAGATTGATTCTTTTATTTGTGGCCAAACATGGAGTAACTATATACACTCAGCAAAACAAGACTGGGATCTATTGTAGCTCAGATCATGATCTCCTTGTTGCCAATTTCAGGCTTAAATTGAAAAAAGTGGGGAAACCACTAGAATTTTCAGGTAGAATCTAAATCATAACCCTTTTGATTACACAGTGAAAGTGACAAAAGATTCAAGAGATTAGATCTGATAGAAAGGGTTTCTGAGTAACTATGGACAGAGGTTTGTGAAAGTGTACAAAAGGCAGTGATCAAGACCATCTTCAAGAAAAAAAAAAAAAACTGCAAAAAGCCAAAATGGGTGTCTGAATATACCTTACAAGTTACTGAGAAAAGAAGAGAAGCGAAAGCAAAGGAGAAAGACAAAGATATATCCATGTGAATGCAGAATTACAAAGAAGAGGAAGGAGAGATAAGAAAGCTGACTTTAGTGAAGAATGCAAAGAAACAGAGGAAAATAATGTAATGGCAAAGACAAGATATGTTCAAGAAAATTAGAGATACCACGGGAACATTCCATGCAAAGATGGTCGAAATAAAGAACAGAAGTGGTACTGACTTAACAGAAGCAGAATGTATCAAGAAGAGGTGTAAATAATACACAGAAGAACTATACAAAAAGGATCTTCAATATCCAGATATCCACGATGATCGCTCACCTAGAGCCAGGCATCTTGGAATGTGAAATCAAGCCATCCTTATGAATCATCACTATGGAGAAAACTAGTGGAGCTGATGGAATTCCAGTAGACCTATTTCACAGACTAACCAATGATTCTATGAAAGTGCTACATTCAATATGCCAGGACATTTGAAAAACTCACCAGTTGAAACAGGACTGGAAAATATCTGTTTTCGGTCCAATCCTAAAGAAAGGCATTACCAAAGAATGTCCACTATCACACATTTTCCCCCATGTCAAATGGGAGAGAAGTAATGCTCAAAATTCTCCAATCTAGGCTTCAGCAGTTCCTGAACAATGAGCTTCCACATGTTCTAGCTGAATTTAGAAAAGTGTGAGGAACAAAAGATCAAATTGCCAACAACCATGGGGTCATCAAAAAAGTAAGATATATAAAAAAAAAAAAGACCTGTTTCATTCTTTATACAGAAGCCTTTGACTGAGGGGATCAGAAATAATTGTTAAATACGTTCAAAGTGCTGGGAAAACCAACCACCTGACCTGCCTCCTGAGAAATCTGTACCTAGGTGAAGAAGCAACAGGCTATGGAGCAACAGCGTGCTTTCAAATAAGGAAAGGATTATACCAAGGCTGTATATTGTCACCCTGCTTATTTAATTTCAATGCAATGTGCAACACGAGAAATGCCAGGCTGTATGAAGCACAGGCTTTAAATAATACTGCTGGGAGAAATATCAATAAACTCAGAGAAGTAGACGACATCAGCCTTATGGCAGAAAATGAAGAAGAACTAAAGAGCTTCTTGATGAAAATGAAAGAGAAGAGTGAAAAATCTGGCTTAAAATCTCAATATTCAAAGAACTAAGATCATGACTTCTGATACAATCACTGATTAGTAAAGGGATGGAGAAACAATGGAAAGAGCAAAAGACATTATTTTGGTGGGTCCAAAATTGCTTCAGATGTTGACTTCACCATGAAATTAAAACATCCTCCTTGGAAGAAAGCTATGACCAAACTAGACAGCATACTGAAAAGCAGAGACATTGCTTTGCCAACAAAGGCTCACATAGTCAAAGATATGGCTTTTCTAGCAGTCATGTATGGATGTGAGATTTGGAGTCTAAAGATAGCTGAAGGTGGAAGAATCGATGCTTTTAATCTGTGCTTTTGGTGGAGATTCTTAAGGGTCTCTTGGCCTTAAGGTGGCTAAAGGAAATCGTTTCTGATTATTCATTGGAAGGGCTGATTTTGAAGGTGAAACTCCAATAATTTGGCCACCTGATTCAAATAAATGACGCATTTGAAAAGACCCTGACGCTTGGAAAGATTGAAGGCAGGAGAAGAAGAGGATGACAGAAGATGAGGTGGTTGGATGGAATCACCTACTCGATGGACACGAGTTTGGGTATGCTCAAGGAATTGTTGATGGACAGGGAAGCATGGCGTGCTGCAGTCCGTGGGGTCACAGAGTTGGACAAGATCCAGAAACTGAACTGAACTAAACACAAATGTAGAATCACCTATATTTTTACATGCCAATATAACGATGCTGGATTTACTACATGATATATTGCATTTCTTTTTCACTTCATGAAAATATGGAAGCTGTTCTTCTTACATGAAAGGTGGAATTCTCTCCACCTCATGCATGAAAATCTGGGCGGTGGTTCTCTACCATTAAATGTGGACATATGTATATTTCACATATGAAAACCATGGCACTGAAGATTTGAATCTTCGATCTGAAGATAAGAAGAACCTGTATGAAATTTCAATTCTATTTCACAAATGAAAATCTGGACACCACTGTTTCTTCATAGAGAGTGTTTGCATTTCTCAAACATATATCAAAACAAAGAGTTTGTTTGATGAAATATGTAATGTTCTGTATCAGCTGTATCACAACTTAGGTGCAAATTTTCCATCTAGAATTTTGGACTTCTACGGGAGAAAGTCAAGTGGAACTCAAAAGCCTCTTGATGAAAGTGAAAGAGGAGAGTGAAAATGTTGCCTTAAAGCTCAACATTCAGAAAACTAAAACCATAGCATCTGGCCCCATCAGCTCATGGGAAATAGATGGGGAAACAGTGGAAACAGTGTCAGACTTTATTTTGAGGGGCTCCAAAATCACTGTAGATGGTGATTTCAGCCATGAAATTAAAAGACGCTTACTCCTTGGAAGAAAAGTTATGACCAACCTAGATAGCATATTGAAAAGCAGAGACATTACTTTGTCAACAAAGTTCCACCTAGTCAAGGCTATGGTTTTTCCAGTAGTCATGTACGGATGTCAGAGTTGGACTGTGAAGAAAGCTGAGTCCTGAAGAATTGATGCTTTTGAACTGTGGTGTTGGAGAAGACTCTTGAGAGTGCCTTGGACTGCAAGGAGATCCAACCAGTCCATTCTAAAGGAGATCAGTCCTGTTTACTTTGGAAGGAACGATGCTAAAGCTGAAACTCCAGTGCTTTGCCCACCTCTTGTGAAGAGTTGGTTGACTCATTGGAAAAGACTCTTATGCTGGGAGGGATTGAGGGCTGGAGGATAAGGGGAAGACAGAGGATGAGATGGCTGGATGGCATCACCCACTCAATGGACTTGAGTTTGAGTGAACTCCAGGAGTTGGTGATGGACAGGTAGGCCTGGCGTGCTGCAATTCATGGGGTCGCAAAGAGTCAGACACAACTGAGTGACTGAACTGAACTGAACTGATATAGTATTTGAGATCAGAATGGAGATTTTACCATAAAAACCTGGAAATCTCTATATTTCATACAAAGAACGGGTTCTGCAGCTACAGAAACACCTATGTTTCCTGTTTACCTGTTTCCTGTGTCTTGAATATTAATTTGTGTCTGTATATGTGAGATTGTTGACTCTTTTCTGTATATTTTTCTGCGTGGTTGTCTGTTCTTCCACAGTTGATGAAGAGATGAAGCTGACAGATCACAAGATGTGTAAGAAGAAGAAGGATCTCTCTTCATTTCCAAGACAAACCATTCAACAGCACAGTAAACCAAGTCTGTGTCCTGACCAGTTATGCTGAAGTAGCTGAAGTGGAACATTTGTATGAAGACTTGAAAGACCATCTAGAACTAACATCCAAAAAAAGACATCATTTTCCCCATAGAGGAATGGAATGCAAATGTAGAAAATCAAGAGATACCTGGAATAACAGACAAATTTCGCATTAGAGTGCAAAAGGAATCCAGTCAAAGTCTAACAGAGTTCTGCCAAGAGAACACACAACATATAGCACGCACCCTGGTCCACCAACACAAGAGAAGACTCTACTCATGGATTCACCGTAAGTTCAGGACTGACATCACATTGCAGCCAAAATGGAGAAGCAATATGTAGTCAGCAAAAACAGGATGGTGACCTGACTATGGCTCAAATCATGAATTCCTTATTGCCAAATTCAGACTTAAAATTTTAAAGTAGAGAAAAACATTAGACTATTCAGGTATAACCTACGTCAAATCCCTTAAGAAAGGCTTCCTCAGTGATCAATGCAAAGACATAGAGAAAAATAATAGAATGGTATGACTTGAAGTCTCTCTAAAAAATTAGAGATACCGAGGAAATATTTCATGCAAAGTTGGTCAAAATAAAAGACAGAAACTTCACGGACCTAATGGAAGCAGAAGATATTAAGAAGAGGTGGCAAGAATACACAGATCAGATCAGTCGCTCAGTCGTGTCCCCATGAATCACAGCACCCCATGCATGCCAGGCCTCCCTGTCCGCACCAAATCCCGGAGTTCACTCAGACTCACGTCCATCGAGTCAGTAACGCCATCCAGCCATCTCATCCTCTGTCGTCCCCTTCTTCTCCTGCCCCCAATCCCTCCCAGCATCAGAGTCTTTTCCAATGAGTCAACTCTTCACATGAGGTGCCCAGAGTACTGGAGTTTCAGCTTTAGCATCATTCCTTCCAAAGAAATCCCAGGGCTGATCTTCAGAATGGACTGGTTGGATCTCCTTGCAGTCCAAGGGACTCTCAAGAGTCTTCTCCAACACCACAGTTCAAAAGCATCAATTCTTCAGCGCTCACAGAAGAACTGCACAAAGAAAGTACTCATGAACCAGATAGCCAAAATGACCACGCACCTAGAGCCAGACATCTTAGAATGTGAAGTCAAGGAGTCCTTATGAAGCATCCTTATGAACAACGCTTGTGGAATTGATGGAATTCTACTTGAGTTATTTCATAGCTATGGGAATGCTTCATTCAATATGCCAGCAAATTTGGAAAACTCAACAGTGGACAAAGAACTGGGAAAGTTCATCCAATTCCATAGACAGGCAATTCCAAAAACTGTTCACACAACCATACAATTGTCCTCATCTAAAACGGAAGCAAAGTAATGTTCAAAATTCTCCAAGCCAGGCTTCAACAGTACATGAACCATGAAATCCCCGATGTTCAAGCTGGATTTAATAAAGGCAGAGGAACTAATAATCAAATATCCAACATGTGTGGGGTTATCAAAGTGACAAGAGAGCTCCAAAGGTGGGGAAAATCTATTTCTTCTTCATTGTTTATACCAAAGCTTTTGACTGTGTGGATCAAAACAAACTGGAAAATTCTTAAAGTGATAGGAATACCGGATCACCTTACCTGCCTCCAGGAAATCTGTTTCAGCTCAAGAAGCAACAGTTAGAACTGAATGTAAAACAACTGAATGCTTCCCAAAAGGAAAAGGGTATGACAAGGCTGCATACTGTCACCCTGCTTATTTAAATTGTATGTAATGTTCACTTCAATAGTTCAGTGGTGTCCAACTCTTTGTGACCCCATGAACCACAGCATGCCAGGCCTCCTTGTCCGTGACCAGCTCCTTGAGTTTACCCACTCATGTCAATTGTGTTGGAGATGCTATCTAACCATCTCATCCTCTGCCATCCCTTTATCTTCCTGCCCTCAATATTTTGAAGTATCAGAAGCTTTTCCATGAGTCAATTGCTTGCATCAGGTGGCCAAAGTATTTCAGTTTCAGCTTCAACATCAATCCTTCCAGTGAAAGCCCAGGACTGATCTCTTCTAGGATGTACTCATTGGACCTCCTTGCAGTCCAAGGCACTTTCAAGACTCTCCTCTAACATCACATTTCAAAAGTATCAATTCTTGGTTCTTAACTTTCTTTATAGTCCAAATAACACATCCATACATGACTACAGGAAAAACCATAGCCTTGACTAGACAGACCTTTGTTGGCAAACTAATGTTTCTGCTTTTTAATATGTTGTCTAGGTTGGTGATAACATTCCTTCCAAGGAGTAAGCATTTTTAATTTAATGGCTTCAATCATCATCTGAAGTGATTTGGAGATGCACCAAAAAAATAAATAAATAAATAAAAATTAAAATAATGTCAGGCACTGTTTCCACCATTTTTCATTCTATTTGGCATGAAATGATGGGGCCAGAGTCCATGATCTTAGTTTTTGTAAATGCTGGGGTTTAAGCCAAATTGTTCACTCTCCTCATCACTTTAATCAAGAAGCTCTTTAGTTGTTCGTCACTTTCTGCCCTATGTGTGGTGTTGTCTTCGTATCTGACATTATTGATATTCCTTCCAGCAATCTTGCTTCCAGCTTGTGTTTCTTTCAGCCTAGCTTTTCTCATGATGTACTCTACATTTAAGTTAAATAAGTAGGGTGACAATATACAGCCTTGGCATACTCCTTTTCCTATTTGGAACCAAAATGCTGTTCCATCTCCAGCTCCAGCTGTTGCTTCCAGACCTGCATACAAGTTTCTTAGGAGTCAGGTCAGGTGGTCTGGTATTCCCATCTCTTTCAGAATTTTCCATAGTTTATTGTGATCCACACAGTCAAAGGCTTTGGCATAGTCAAACAAGCAGAAATAGATATTTTTCTGGAACTCTCTTGCTTTTTTGATGATAGTAGCTGCCGCTGCTGCTGTTAAATCACTTCAGTCGTGTCTGACTCTGTGTGACCACATAGACGGCAGCCCACCAGGCTCCCCCATCGCTGGGATTCTCCAGGAAAGAACACTGGAGTGGTTTGCCATTTCCTTCTCCAATACCTGAAAGTGAAAATGAAGTCGCTCAGTCGTGTCTGACCCTCGGTGGCCCCATGGACTGCAGCCTTCCAGGCTCCTCCATCCATGGGATTTTCCAGGCAGGAATACTGAGGTGGGGGTGCCATTGCCTTGATGTTGGCAATTTGATGTCTGGTTCGTCTGCCTTTTCTAAAACCACTTTAAACATCTAGGACTTCATGGTCACACATATCGAACTCTGGCTTAGAGAATTTTGAGCATTATTTACTAGTGTGTGAGGTGAGCACAATTGTGCGATAGTTTGAGCATTCTTTGGCATTGCCTTTCTTTGGGATTGGAATGAAAGCTGACTGTTTCCAGTCCTGTGACCACCGCTGAGTTTTCCAAATTTGCTAACATATTGAGTGCAAAATTTTCACAGCATCATCTTTTAGGATTTCTCACAGCTGAACTGGAATTCCATCACCTCCACTGGCTTTGTTAATAGTGATGTTTCCTAAGGCCCACTTGACTTCTCATTCCAGGATGTCTGGCTCTAGGTGAGACTAAGTGATAACACCATTGTGATTATCTAGGTCATGAAAATGTTTTTTTGTATAGTTCTTCTGTGTATTCTTGAGACCTCTTAATATCTTCTGCTTCTGATAGGTCCATACCATTTCTGTTCTTTATTGAGGCCATTTTGGCAAGAAATGTTCCCTTGGTATGTCTAATTTTTTGAATAGACTCTAGTCTTTCCCATTCTATTGTTCTCCTCTATTTCTTTGCCTTGATTGCTAAGGAAGACTTTCTAACACTCCATGATATTCTTTGTAACTCTGCATTGAAATAGATAAATCTTTCCTTTTCTCCTTTGCTTTTGTCTTGTCTTCTTTAACAGTTCTTTGTAAGGCCTTCTCAGACAGCCGCTTTGCTTTTTTTTTTTTTTTTCCTTTTTCTTTGTGCTGGGGATGGTCTTGATTTCTGTTCCCTGTACAATGTCACAAACCTCCGTCCATAGTTCTTATGTCGTGTACAACATGCTAAATGCCAGGCTTGAAGAAGCACAAGCATGAATCAAGAATGCTGGGAGAAATATCAACAGCCTCAGATACTTAGACGAAATCACTCTTATGGCAAAAAGTGAAGAAATGTAAAGAAGCTCTTGATGAAAATGAAAAAGAGTGAAAAATGTGGTTTAATACTCAACATTCAAAAAGTAAGATCATGATAACTGGTCTCATCATTGCTTAGCAAATGGATGGAGAAACAATGAAAATACCAAAAGACTTTATTTTGGGGGGCTCCAAAATTATTGGAGATTGTGACTGCAGCCATGAAATTAAATGGTACTTACTGTTTGGATGAAAAGCCGGGAACTACCTAGACAACATATTCAAAAACAGAGACATTGTTTGCCAGCAAAGGTCCACCTGGTCAAAGCTATGGTTTTTCCAGAGGTCATGACTGGAAAGACAGCTGAGCATGGAGGAATTGATGCTTTTATTTATTTATTTATTTATTTTTTTCGGTGAACAAGGCCCACACTTTATTTTCCAAAGTAGTTTTTATACCTTAAGTTATGCATAGAGGATAATGGGGGAAAGGGTAGAGTCATACAGTAAGCCAGGCTTTCTTCCTGCAAACTTATCACATGCAAAAGTTTAGGTGATTTGCATCATCTTCTGGCCCAGAGGACTGTTAACATTTTAAGATCATTTCTTCAGAAAACTTATTTTTCTCTGAAGGTGATTAGTCAGGTGCCACCATCCAAAAGCATTAGATAAAGTTGCATTCCTATAGGGTAAAGGTGTGGTGGGCTACAACAAGAAAAATAATTAACTCAAGGGTCCAAGGTTACAAACATTAAAGCTACTACTTACACCAATTATATTAATAAATACACTGTCAGGGACACAGCAGGTAAGGGATATGGAAACTTAGCAACAAACATTGGCCTAACAAGTGAAAAACCCTTCACCAATACAATTTCTTTCTTTCTTTTTTTTTTCCTTTTTTTGAAATTTTTATTTTTTTATTTTTTAAACTTTACATAATTGTATTAGTTTTGCCAAATATCAAAATGAATCCGCCACAGGTATACATGTGTTCCCCATCCTGAACCCTCCTCCCTCCCCATACCATCCCTCTGGGTCATCCCAGTGCACCAGCCCCAAGCATCCAGTATCGTGTATCGAAGCTGGACTGGCAACTCGTTTCATATGAAAGGAATTGATGCTTTTAAAATGTGGTGTTGGTGAAGACTCTTGAGAGTCACTTCCACTGCAAGGATGTTAAAGTAAATCAGTCCTGAATATACATTGGAAGCACTAATCCTGAAGCTGAAACTTCAATAGTCTGGCCCTTGATGTGAAGAATGGACTCATTGGACAAGACCCTGATGCTGGGAATCATTGAAGGCAATAAGAGAAGAGGACGACAGAGGATTAGATGGTTAGATGGCATCATCAACTTGATGGACATGAGTTTACAGAGGTTCTGGGTGTTGGTGATAGACACGGACACGTGACATGCTGCAGTACATGGGGTCATTAAAGATGAACACGACTGAGAGACTGAACTGAACTGATCTCAAATGTAGAAGTACCTATATTTTTACATGCAAATATAGTGATGCTTGTTTTCCTCCATGATATATCACAGTTTTTATCTCACTTTATGAAAATCTTGAACCTCTTTTTCTTACGTGAAATTTGGACTTGTCCATCCTTCATATCTATCTAGATGGTGGTTTTCTACCATTAAATGTGAAGTTCTGGATATTTCACATAGGACAATCTTGGCAATGGTTTCTGAAGATATGGAAAACCCTTATGAAAATGGAATTATCTCTATTGTACAAATGAAAATCTGGGCACCCCTTTTTTTAAGTGAAGTAAGGAGTTTGCTGCATTTCTAATAATATATACCAAAACAAAGGATTGATTCCATGAAGTGGGGAATGGTTTGAATGTACTGCATGAAAACCTAGGTGCTAAGTCTCCATCATGGAACTTGGACTTCTCTATACTTCATATTTCAGCTTAGAATGGAGATTTTCCTATAAGAAAATGGAAATAGCTGTATTTCATATGAAGCACTGGAAACATCTATATTCACTGTTTGCTTATGTTTCCACGTGCCTTAAACATTTGTGTGCCTACCCACATGAGCTTGTTGCCCACGTTTGTGTGATTTTCTGTGTGGATTGTGTCCAACCACAGCTGACAGAAATGAATGTTACAGACCGTGAGATATGGAGCAAGCAGAAGGCTGCACCAGGCATCCACAGAGTGTGGGAGACTGGCCCATGCATCTCTGAGGTCATCCTGTTCAAGACAGGAATGAGGAAAGAATGGCCAGTGACAACACAGAACAGTGTGTTCACAAATTTGGGCTTACATCAAGAGACATAAAGAAGCTCACAGTGTCTGCTGTGTTGATGTGTGTGTGTACATAAAATGTATGTGGAAGGCTTGAGGACTCATCCAGTGTAAATCCAGTGATGTGGGGCTTTTAAAGCATAACCTGTGGACCTTTCAATCTATGATAACAGGGCTGGCCTGTCGAAATGGTGGATATGGCTATAACTGGATCTAAGTCTGTGAAGAGGTGAAGGTCCTTCAGAAAAGAGTAGAGACTGGAAGGAGGAGGAACAGAAAGATAAAATACTGCACTGGAGAAGTTTTCAATATTAGAGGAAGTCTCTGGGATAGTGCTGCCTTGGGTCAGCCCATCAAAAAGCACATTCTCTCTTTACACGTCACAAATAATATCATCATGTGAGACAAATGACATGATAAGGTAGGATTCTTCATTGTGAAAAGACAGACATCCTAGAAGAGAGGAGGTGACCTTCGCTCTGTCCATGGGCTTCTAGCCTATCTGACAGTGCAGAAAGGTGAAGAAATTTCAGAGGTGGGATGTAGACATTTTGCCCTTTGCCGGTTTGTGCCCATGAGTAAGTGAGGATGGCAAAGTAGAAGGGTTTCAATTCATCTTTTCCTGTGAGAGATCCAAAATTACAGCTTTCTGCTGAATGATCATTGACAGGAGAATGTTGGGTCCCACCAAAAAGAAAAACAACAACAACAACAACAACAATAAAAATACATGTCCATGGCAAAGGAAAAGACCCAACAAGATTGTAGAAGGGGTGAATTTCCATTTAAAATCAATACTTACCAGCCACACTGAGAGTGCTCAATAAAATATTTTGTGCACCTATACCCAAGGAACGCACAAAGACAGAGTCAGAACTGCTTTTGAGTGATTGAGTGTCTCTTGCAGAAGCATGGGTCAGCAATGGCCTAACATGGAAGAGAGGCTCTGTCTGCTACAGACCTTGTTCATGCAGTTTGTGATATAAGCCCTCTCAGAGGAGGTAACATTTCAACCCACCAAAAAGTGGCCTAGTGCACAATCCATAAATTGCAGGGTAATTATTCTAAAGAAATTCTTGTACAGGTAAGGAAGTTTTAGGACCACTAGAGATTTCTCAACCTGCGGATCTGGCAAAGGGATTGAGAACCCTCAGGGAATTTGACTTTGGAGGCCAGTTGATTTAATTATAGAACTTCCACAGGACTGAAACAGACTGTTGGAGGGCACAAACAAAACCTTGTGTCCACCAGGAGCCAAGAGTAAGGGCAGTGTCCCCACAAAAGACTGAGTCAGACTTGCTTGTGAGTGTCTAGGAGTCTCCAGCAGAGGCATGGTCCAAGAATGGGATGCATTGAATACAAGAGTGCCTGCTCAAGTCCTTTTGAAGAAGGTCCCAATTACTTTCATTACTCATACCATAATTAGGCCTGAACAGGGCCTAGGTTCACTCACAGTCTGTCTCTCCCATCAGGAAGTTTCCACAAGCCTTCTTATCCTTATCCATCAGAGGGCAGACAGAATGAAAACCACAATCACAGAAAACTAACCAAATTGATCAAATGGATCACAGCCTTGTCTACCTCAATGAAACTATGAGACATGCCATGTAGGGCCACCCAGGATGGATTGAACATGGTGGAGAATTCTGGCAAAATGTGGTTCATTGGAGAAGGGAAATGGAAAAGCACTTCAGTATTCTTGCTTTGAAAACCCCATGAACAATATGATAAGCCAAAAAGATAGGACACTGAAAGGTAAACTCTCCAGGTTTGTCGGTGTCCTCTATGCTTCTGGAAATCACTAAAAAAGAAGAGATGGAGCCAAAGGAAAAACAACACATAATTGTGGATATGACTATGGATAAAAGTACAGTTTGATGCTGTAATGAACGATATTTCATAGGAACCTAGAATGCTAGGTCTATGAAGGAAGGTAAATTGGAGTGGTCAAACAGAAGATGACATGTGTGAACATCAGACTTTCAGGATTCAATGAATTAAAATTCACTGCAATGGATGAATATAATTCAGAGGGCCATTCAAAAGCCCGGCAGTTTATACAAATGCACATTTATATAAACACAGGCATTGAGATAAAGCCTCATATTCCTCTTAATTATTTCAGAGTAGAAAGTGAAACTATGAAGGTGAAGATGTAAATTTAATATTGAAATAAGAGAAATGTAGGAATTTGTTGGCATCACCAACATAAATTTTAATCTACAGTATCCTGCATGATCAGGTTCCTACTTGGGAGATCAGTTGTAAATAGTAATTATATGAAAGAAATTATATGTAATCATATGAAAGATGGCTGATGAGTTGACCTTGAAAGAGAAGTAGTAAATGCATCAGTATTGTTTGCACTGGGAACCATGCCTCCCAGTTGCAGTTTAGGGAAAATATCTTCAGGGGCTGACATATTGCTGTATCTAACTGTAAAGGTACAAGGCTGATCATCAGTCAAAATCATGTATCTGCAAAAGAGATATGATGTGGTACTGAGAAACAGAAATAGTCATAGTAACAAAATTCTCCCTGTGACCGTTTGCTTGATTGTAGTTGCTCTGTGAATGCTGATGTAAAAAGATCAACAGATTTTAAACATCAGTTTGATCTATCACACTTTGCTCTTTCAGTCTAACTGACATTGATGATGAAGAAAAAAATCACTTTGAGTTGGGACACTTGCACTAGCAACTATGTGGCTTGTAGAAGAATTTCGTATGAAAGACACACTTAGAATTGTGAAGGCTGAAAATACACACTCTCCTCTAGTTTCGGGAAGAATCCAAGAGATATGATCATCCACATTACTCCTTCCTTTAGCATGCTTCATCTTGTAATCTCAAACTAATGAAGGTACTGGAGAGATATTTTTAGTGCCAACTCTTCTTTCCATTCTTAGTAAAACTTGGGGATAGTATCGCTTAACATTTGGATTATGAGATAACTTCAACTAAAACCAAAGAAGAACATTATTAGTGACCTTTCAAACCAAGGTAAAATAGAGAAACATAGCCAGACTCAAAATATCGTTCCTTTAAACATACAAAGATAATAGCCTCAAATAATACACCTCCACTAATAGTTTTAAATATTTAAATATTTGAATTATTTCCTCATGTAACAATATATTATATATCCACACCATATACTCCTTTAAGTGCTTCAGGATTTCTCTCTGGTTCCAAGTTGCTAGGGGAACTTAAAACTTAAATTTGTTACACTTAAAATGTCTTAATATCCAGCTCTTCTCAACTTGAGAAGAATAGAAAAATATTTCAGCAGCATATTATCTCAATTTTAAAGTCAGTTTTAGCTACCTATGTTAACACAGTTAAATTGTCACTATATTTTAAAAATATATATTTCCTATAATAATTGAAATTTATGGAGTGCCTTACTCAAAACAGAGACTTCTTTTTCTCCTGCCAGACGGTCAGCTAGTGAAGCAGATCTTTGAAAAAGCCATCACATTTTACAGGTGCTTGGAGTTTTGGAACCCTGGTGGTGTCAGTTTTTCTGAGAAGCCAGCAATCACAGGCAGAAATGATATGGCGCTAATGCGATCATCTTCTAGCTTGTGGTGGCAGAAGCATGGGTGGTAGTTCTGGCTAGTCTTTTCTATCATCTGATAGTAGGTCTTAGTATGTGGCAAGAGGGGAAAATTCAATACTCTCACCACCTCGCTGGGTGACTTGAGCCCTAAGGTCCTGCTTCTTTGTCAGTTTGGGAATTTTCAAAAGCCATTCCTTTCTACACACCTTGTCATCACAGATCCAACATTCCGTCTCCACATAGTCAAAAACCAACCCTCCCAGGTTGGCTTTCTAACCTCATGTTTCATCTTCCAGGCCCTATGCACACTACTTGACCTGCATTGCAGTTTGGGGGATGCAGGACCACACAACACATTCTCTATTTGATTCTCACTCTAGACAAACTAAATGTCATCATCTTCTTCACCTTGCTTCCTTTCAGTCAAAAGAAATTTAAGTTTAGTGAGGTGACTTATCTGAATCCTCAATCTATTCCTTGCTTCTCCAAATCCTAACCCAGGACACATATTTGTTTCTATTTGTCTCGTCCTCCTTCTCCCATCTTCCCTCCGTTCTTCCCAGTTATGTCTACTTTTCATATAGTCTCTCTTTAGCAAGATCGTCTGCTAATATTCATTTGATGCTCTGGAGGAACTGTTGCCTTTATAGAAGGGTTATTTGTGATGCTTCCATGGAGAGAGTTGCACTCAATGTGCTCTTTTATTTTCTGTCAAATCAGAAGTTTTGATTTCCTTTCTAGGCAAACTAGGTAATTCTTTTAGACATGCTGGTGAAACAACAAATTTGCTTGACATAAATTAATCTGTCTGATGGGAGGCTACATACATACTCACATAATTGGTACTTCACTAACATGAACATTCCAATAAGCACATTTATTTTTCCTAAAATTTCTGCTAATGAGAAATTCTCATCAACATGAGGAAACATAGTTCTTTTCCAGATAAGTGATGGTACAGGAATTTTTCTCAAAATCAGTCAGTTCCTGAAAATATCTAGCTATTTATCAAAATGTCCTGACGTTTTCCCAGAGCACAGATTCATTCTGTCCTGGAAACTTAGTTGTTTTACAGAGGTGTCAAAGGCCAGAGACTGGCATGATAATAATTTAATTCTTGTATAAGAAGGTGGCAAATGCCCAGGAACGTAAAAATATGTAGATGATAGCTTGAAAAAGAGAGACTGAGGAAAAAAAAAAAAATATATATATATATATATAAACAGGCAGTTATAGTTAGTCGTACTCATGTAATATTAATAGGTAAACCTTAAATTGAGGTTGGATCATAGAAAAAAGCAAGGTGGCTTCATAAAGTCATCTACATCTACTTTATTATCTCTTACTGGCTTAGACTGTGTGTGAAAATGAGGTCATTCAGTCGTGTCTGACTCTTTGTGACCCCATGGACTGTAGCCTACCATTTCCTTCTCCTGGGGATCTTCCAAACCCAGGTACCAAACTGGTTCTGCCCCATTGCAGGCAGATGCTTTATCATCTGATACACCAGGGAAGACCTTTGACTGTGAGGGTCACAACAAATTGTGGAAAATTCTTAAGGAGATAAGAATACCAGACTACTGTCCCTGTTTCCACGGAAGGCTGGAGGCAAGTCAAGACACAGGAGTTGGAATTGGACAAAGAACAATGAACTGGTACAAAATAGGGAAGGAAATGCTGTGCTATGCTAAGTCACTTCAGTCGTGTCCGACTCTATGTGACCCCATAGACGGCAGCCCACCAGGCTTCCCCGTCCCTGGGATTCTCCAGGCAAGAACACTGGAGTGGGTTGCCACTTCCTTCTCCAGGAAATGGAGAAGGAAATACATCAAGGCTATATATTTTCATCCAGCTTATTTGACTTATGTGCAGAGTACTTCATGGAAAGTAACTTGCTGAAAGAATCTGAAGTGGGAAACAAAATTACTGTGAGAAGTATGAATAACCTTAGTTTTAAGATGACAACATATAAATGGCTGAAAAACACTAGGAACTAAAGGTGAAAGGAGAAATTGAGAAAGCTGAATTAAAACTCAATACAAAAACAAACAGACACAAAAAATAAGATCATGGAATTTGCCCCCATCATTTTGAGATATTTTAATGAGATACAATTGAATTAGTGACAGGTTTCACTTTCTTGATCTCTGATATGACTGCGTGATGGGACTGAAGCCATGAAACAAAAAGGCACTTGCCCATTGGATGAAAAGCTATGACCAATCTCAAAACCATATTACAAAGCTGAGAGATTATTGAAAAAGGCCTGAATGGTCAAAGTTGATTTTCAGGAGTAATGTATGGAGGAGTGAGCAGGAACACAAGAACTGACTGCCAAAATATAGATGCTTTACAACAGGAGGGCTAGAGAAGACATGTTGAGAATGGAGTTCAAACTAATAAAGTGTGAAGGAAATGATTTCAGATTATTCTCAGAAGGACTGATGCTGCACATGAAGAGCCAATATATCAGCCTCTTGAAGCCAAGAGCAAAATCACTGGGAAGAAACTGATGCTGGGAAAGATTGAGCACAGGAGAAGAAGGAAACGACAGAGGGTGAGATGGCTGAAAAGCATTGTTGACTCAAAGGTCATGGGTTTGAATACAACTCTGGGAGATTTGAATGGCAGGTGAGCCCTGGGTTCTTGCTGTACATGGAGTCACAAGAGTCTGACAAGTCTGAGTGACTGAACAACATCAAAAAGTTAGAACTGGCAATGCTTGGGACATGGTTCAGATTGCATGTTAAGTCTGTCATTGTAATTGGAATGATAAGTGAGATTTGGGACATTTAGAAAGAACACAGCTCTTGTCAGTTTCCTTGTTTTCCTCCCTCATATTGTACTTCCCACAATGTCTTTTTAAAGCTTCCCAGAGAAGGAGAACACCGGCGGTGTCATATGATATCCTGAGATGGAAACCTTATCCCACCTGCCACTTGGATCTATAAGCTTGGCCTTAGGCAGAAGCAGACATTGTCTGTAAATACCTGGTAGAGCTGTCCATCTTCTGATGTGTTAACAGGAATGGTATGTGATCTTAAGGGTTATCTCTAAGTTAAGCACACTTATAGCTTCTCAATCAACCTCTCTTATCCTGGGAGAAGCATCTTTGAGTTGTTTATCCTAGTTGCCCTTAGGAATGCTTACAAGGGGTTCCATTACTGAGCATGGAAGTATGTAGGAGACTGGATCCATTTTTGACTTTTACGCTTGGCTTCTGTGTAAATAGACCATTCCTCTTAATGTCAGTTTTTGACTTCAGATAAAGGTTGAGGATTGTGGAAATGTGTGAATGCGTGTGAATGTCCCATAAAACTGAGGACATGGAGTACACAGTTTTCCTCTTTGAATCAGATCTCAAGGCTTCTGGCTTAATAGATTTATACTATCAGTGCATCTCAAATATTCATAAAATGTTTATATGATGACTGCCACACAGATTTGAAGCTGGAACTCCTGTATTGTCATCATCTTAGTAGTGTAGTTGGGCTTGGACATTTAAGGTATTATGTAAGAAGTATGTGGGCTATGTTATAACTTCCTTCTATTTTAACTGTCTGTCAGATACTCTTGGGAAGGGGGAAATCAATGTCGACCATGTGGGAATAGAATTATAGATTTCATCCTTAGGTTCTTTGATACCTAAGAGTATTCTTTGTTATTGGTGAGTGTCCAGCCTCCTGTAGGAAGGTAGTATCCTATTATAGGAAGGCCTGGTTGAAACTTCAGGCATCTACTGAGCCTTCTCTGGTACTGCCATATTAGCAGGTTTGTGTTTTGTTATTGCCAGACATAATAAACATCTAAGGTCCCATTAAATTTTTGCTAGGTGATTGGGAGAGTACCATAGTTTGTACAAAAGTTAGGATGGAGTAGCTTGGTTATTACTGAAATGCTTTCAACTTCTGAAACTCAGCCAGTTGTCTTGAGCTTTTTGGCATTTATTATTATTATTATGTTTATTTTTTACTTTACAATATTGTATTGGTTTTGCCATACATCAACATGTGTCTGCCAAGGGTGTACATGTGTTCCCCATCCTGAACCCTCCTTCTAGTTCCCTTCCCATACCATCCCAGTGGTCATCCCAGTGCACCAGCCCCAAGCTTCCTGTATCCTGCATCAAACCTGGACTGGCAATTCATTTCTTATATGATATTATACATGTTTCAATTTGAATCCATTCCAATGAGGTGGATGAAACTGGAGCCTATTATACAGAGTGAATTAAGCCAGAAAGAAGGACACCAACACAGTATGCTTCTAAGTCACTTCAGTCATGTCCGACTCTGTGTGACCCCATAGACAGCAGCCCACCAGGCTCCGCCATCCCTGAGATTCTTCAGGCAAGAATACTGGAGTGGATTGCCATTTCCTTCTCCAGTGCATGAAGGTGAAAAGTGAAAGTGAAGTCTCTCCATTGTGTCTAATTCTTAGCGATCCCATAAACTACAGCCTACCAGACTCCTCCATCCATGGGATTTTCCAGTCAAGAGTACTGGAGTGGGGTGCCATTGCCTTCTCCACAGTATACTAAGGCATATATATGGAATTTAGAAAGATGGTAATGACAACCCTGTATGTGAGACAGGAAAAGAGACACAAATGTATAGAACAGTCTTTTGGACTCTGTGGGAGAGGGAGGGGAGGGATGATTTGAGTGGGCATTTTAATTTGTGCCTCTTTATATTTTTGAATTAGCCATTTCTTCAGCCGAAATCTCTAACATAAAAGTCCAAAGGAGAACCTAGACATACACTCACAAACACATTTTTAATCTGATGTGCACACACACACACAAGCACAGTCTCAGTCTTATATACTCAAAACACAATTATGAAAGGAAAATAAAACCAAAGGACTCACAGAAGGAAACCTATGAACTGCACAGAGTTCTCTGATATTTGTTTTTAGGCTTAAGGTTGGAAGTTATTTTGTAGTTGAATGATTTCAGTCTAGTGACATTTTAAGTCAGAATGCTTTGCTATACATAACGTTGTTCTGGATCCCATGGGATCTTAGAATATTTTGCATGTAAAACTATTCTGTGATTTGCTAAAATGAAAATAATGCAGGGTAACAATGTGGAAGTCATTTTGACCTCGTTACGCCCTGCAGTTACAATTTTGCTTGTTATATTTTAAGCATCCAATTTCATCCTCTAACCTTCTCCATCCAATATTTCTACTTTTTGCCTCAATTTGCCGTATGTACCTCACTTACATTTTTGTTTTTACTTTTACAATTTTCAGTTCAGTTCAGTTCAGTTAAGTCTCTCAGTCATGTCCTATTCTGCAACCCCATAAATCGCAGCAGGCCAGGACTCCCTGTCCATCACCAACTTCCAGAACTCATTCAAACTCACATCCATCGAGTTGGTAATGCCATCCAGCCATCTCATCCTCTGTCGTTCCCTTTTCCTCCTGCCCCAAATCCCTCCCAGCATCAGAGTCTTTTCCAATGAGTCAACCCTTCCCATGAGGTGGCTAAAGTACTGGAGTTTCAGCGTTAGCATCATTCCTTCCAAAGAACACACAGGGCTGATCTCTTTTAGGATGGACTGGTTGGATCTCCTTGCAGTCCAAGGGACTCTCAAGAGTCTTCTCCAACACCACAGTTCAAAAACATCAATTCTTTGGCTCTCAGCTTTCTTCACAGTCCAGCTCTCATTTCCATACATGGCCACTGGAAAAACCATAGCCTTGACTAGATGGACTTTTGTTGGCAAAGTAATGTCTCTATTTTTCAATATGCTCTCTGGGTTGGTCCAAACTTTCCTTCCAAAGAGTAAGTGTCTTTTAATTTCATGACTGCAGTCACCATCTGCAGTGATTTTGGAGCCCCCCAAAATAAAGTCTGACACTGTTTCCACTGAAACCGTTTCCATTGTTTTACAATGAAAGTCTGAATCTGTTTCCATTGTTTTACAATTTTAGGCACCAATTATAAGGTAAATGCATAAAGGAAAGAAAATTTGAATTCATGTACAATGTTTCCCTAATGTATTGAGCTATTTTCTTTATTCTTTTGAGAATTAAAGGCACCAATATGTTGAAGCCATCTGGGAATTGATCATCAAGGTAAAGGATCATTTACCAGGCTTCTTTTGATCAGACAATTGAAGTACAGTTTACTAATATGCTCTCATGAAGGAACAAAAACAGCAGCTTTTCAACATGGTATGTTGAATATCCTTATCCATGCCTCTTCCAAGTTATGACAGAGAATGACATGAATTAATCCTGTTCTTTTTGAGAAGGACCTGCCACTCAAAGCAAAGCATGAAAAGAAGATAAAAGGGACTGAGAAGGATTAGTCAGTACAAGGCAATGAAATGGAAGATGGAATTGCCTTTAAGGTGATATTGTACAAAGCATGCAAATTTGACTACATAGTAAGACACCTGAAATTTAAAACAAGGCTATTGGACTTTGGTCTTGAAATGATTACTAAGGACACCAATTTCAATACCTCTTACAATGGCTCCAAAATGCTCACCTCTCTAAAGCATAGTATTCTCTCTTACATTTAGCAAAACATTTCAGTGAAAGAAAAAGAGTGTGATTTTTCTACCACTCCCTTAACTACACAGATATTCGACAGATTTCACTGTCTGTTAGCTGCAAGAATGAGAACGTTGAACTTAACTTGGTGTTGTCCTATGGGGGTTACCATACCAAAACAGGGACATGACTTGATGTTCCCACTGCCATCTGAAGGAATGACCACAAATTTGAGATTGCCAATATTTCTAGGTAGTCTTCATGACAGTGTGGATAGTCCAACAAGCAGGGACTCTGTTCAGAGTATTTCAAACTGAAATATATTTAGGATCCACCATTGATTTTGATCCTTGCTTACTCCATGACTTTTCTAGATTATTAAAATAAATGATTCCTTTTCTTCTCCTCCCACCCCTTTGGATACATGTCTCTGTAACTACTACTGCATTTTAGGGAACTGTGGCCTGAAACAACATGCTTAGAATGGGTTATTGTAGACTGTAAATTTCATAAAAGCAGCAATCATTTTATAATTTGAATTCCCACATTTAACATTCATGTAAATACAATAAATAGATATCAACTTGTAATAATTTCTCAGCAAATAGGAAAGGTGAATTATGATAAGTGCAGGTTATAGGATGCTGTTAAGTAATGTGTAGAGCATTGATTGGTTATTACATTTCTTTATTGATAATTTAGTAAGTGCTTAAAATGTGTCATTTGCAGGCTCTAAGTTTCACCTGATGTGAAAGATACATTAAAAAATGAGAGTAGACATAAAACACATTGAAGACATGATATCTGCACTCACCTTGGTAGGAGGGCAAACAGAAGTTCCTTCCAACCCCAAGAAAGAATTGAGGCAAAAATTTGAGAAGGGTCTTAGCATGACTGAAAATAGTTTGTGTGATTGTAGCTCCAGAAGAGAAAGATAATGAAATTACTAAGGAAAATATATCATGTCTTCAAAGAACTTGTTGACCATGCTGATGTGCTGCAAACACCATCAGGAATGTATCTGTCTCTGTGGGGACAGATAAGCAACATTGAAACATGTCTTAGGAAATATAGAGTGGATCTTGGTGTCAGGAAATAAAGGCATGCCTTAAGGACAGTAGAGCAGAAATAACCCTACAGCATACCACCTGTAAACTATATATCTTGTGCTTACCATGGGACAATCACTGATTATGTCATGTTATCTTTGGTACACAGTCATGGTATAATGGTGATCATGATTTTGGACATGTTACACTGTCTATATTTCAAGGATGAAATGACTTTCTATAATGAAGAAAATCTGCTGTCTAACCTTTTAAGACTCTACCAGTAACTAATAGAATATAAGGTAACTGTGAACACACTAAGGTACATCCTGTGTATTTCCATTTTTCTGACTTCATTTGCATCTCTTCCTTCACCCATGCCATCCTAATTGAGCCACCCATTCATTTCAGCAGGGATGATTTCAGAAATCACTTTACATCCATTATCTATTTTCCCTTGGTTCTCTCTCTCTCTCTCTTTTTTTTTTTTTTTTGCTTACAAACATTAGATCAGGTGTCATTTACCTAGGATGCATAACAAATTTTGTCTTGAACTGTAGAGTTTATAAAACCGTGCAGTAAAATAGCCAGCCATTTGAACTAAAGCATAATTTTACTCTTCATTGTTTGAAAATAGAAAATGAAACTATGAAGATGAATATGTAAATTTATTGTTGAAATGCAAGAATTTTAGGTATTTGTTGACATCTCCCAATATAAAGTTCAATCTTCTTTAGGCTCCATAATCTGACACTTATTTGATAGGTCAGTTTTAATTAGCATAGTTTTCATCTGATGATGATTGTTGATCAGTTGACTTGAAAGAGAGGAGGCAGATATATAAGCGATCATTGACATTGAGGACCGTGAGTTGCCTGTCTCTTGCAGGATAGGAAAAGGGCTGTCATGGGCTGACATATTGCTATATGTGACTGGAAATTTAGAAGATTCCACCATCAGTCCGGAATAACTGCTTTGTAATGGAGACACAATGTGGTTCTGAGAAGTAGATGTAGTTGTAGTAGCGAAGTCCTCAACGTGGCCATTTACCTGAGTGTAGCTGCTATGTGAGTGCCAATTAAAAATGCTCAGTGTTTTAAAAACAGCAGGTTGATCTACTACAATCTGGTCTGTTTGTCTAAGTGATATTGGTGATGGGGAAGGTAAGTCACATGGACTTACAGCGCTTGTATTAGCAAATATCTGGCTGCTATGAGGCTTTGGTATGTATGGCACATTTAAAGTTCTGGAGGCTGAAAATGCACTCTCTCCACTCGTTTCTCGAAGAAAGTCAGAGTTATGATCATCTTTGTTGACCCTTGCTTTAACATACGTCTTGTTATCTTGAACTAATGAAGATATTAGAGACACATTGTTAATTCCAAGTCTTCTTTGCATTCTTACTAAAAGTTGGGGATGGCCTGTTTGGAATTTGATTTATAGTAGGTTTGTAACTAAAATCAAAGAAAAACTTATTTAGTTTCTTTATAAACCAAGGTAAAACTGACAATCAAAGCTAAGCTATAAAAAATTATTCCTTTAATGACACCAATTAAATAGCATCAAATAAAACACCTCCATTAGTAGTTTTAACAGGTAATATGTTAAAAGCAATTATGCTCAACTAAAAATATGTTGTATATATACAGTAAATACCACTTTAAGTAGCTTCAGGACCTGTATCTGGTTTCACATTGCTAGGAAAGGTTTTTAAACATCCAATATTTTAACCTCCAGCTGTTCTCAACTTCAAAACAAAACTTTTTTTAAAAAATTTACTATCTCAATTTCTTTCTTTTCTTTTTTTTTTTTTTACATTTCACGTGTTTCAATGCCATTCTCCCAAAACTTCCCACCCTCTCCCTCTCCCACAGAGTCCATAAGACTGCTCCATACATCAGTGTCTCTTTTGCTGTCTCGTATACAGGGTTATCATTACCATCTTTCTAAATTCCATATATATGCGTTAGTATAATGTATTTATGTTTTTCCTTCTGGCTTACTTCACTCTGTATATTAGGCTCCAGTTTCATGCACCTCATTAGAACTGATTCAAATGTATTCTTTTTAATGGCTGAGTAATACTCCATTGTGTATATGTACCACAGCTTTCTTATCCATTCATCTGCTGATGGGCATCTAGGTTGCTTCCATGTCCTGGCTATTATAAACAGTGCTGCGATGAACATTGGGGTACACGTGTCTCTTTCCCTTCTGGTTTCCTCAGTGTGTATGCCAAGCAATGGTATTGCTGGATTATAAGGCAGTTCTATTTCCAGTTTTTTAAGGAATCTCCACACTGTTCTCCATAGTGGTTGTACTAGTTTGCATTCCCAGAAACAGTATAAGAGGGTTCCCTTTTCTCCACACCCTCTCCAGCATTTATTATTTGTAGACTTTTGGATCGCAGCCATTCTGACTGGTGTGAAGTGGTACCTCATAGTGGTTTTGATTTGCATTTCTCTGATAAGGAGTGATGTTGAGCATCTTTTCATGTGTTTGTTAGCCATCTGTATGTCTTCTTTGGAGAAATGTCTATTTAGATCTTTGGCCCATTTTTTGATTGGGTCATTTATTTTTCTGGAGTTGAGCTGTAGGAGTTGCTTGAATATTTTTGAGATTAGTTGTTTGTCGGTTACTACATTTGCTATTATTTTCTCCCATTCTGAAGACTGTCTTTTCACCTTGCTAATAGTTTCCTTTGATGTGCAGAAGCTTTTCAGTTTAATTAGGTCCCATTTGTTTATTTTTGCTTTGATTTCCAATATTCTGGGAGGTGGGTCATAGAGGATCCTGCTGTGATGTATGTCAGAGAGTGTTTTGCCTATGTTCTCCTCTAGGAGTTTTATAGTTTCTGGTCTTACGTTGAGATCTTTAATCCATTTTGAGTTTATTTTTGTATATGGTGTTAGAAAGTGTTCTAGTTTCATTCTTCTACAAGTGGTTGACCAGATTTCCCAGCACCACTTGTTAAAGAGATTGTCTTTAATCCACTGTATATTCTTGCCTGCTTTGTCAAAGATAAGCTGTCCATATGTGCGTGGATTTATCTCTGGGCTTTCTATTTTGTTCCATTGATCTATATTTCTGTTTTGTGCCAGTACCATACTGTCTTGATAACTGTGGCTTTGTAGTAGGCCTGAAGTCAGGTAGGTTGATTCCTCCAGTTCCATTTTTCTTTCTCAAGATCGCTTTGGCTATTCGAGGTTTTTTGTATTTCCATACAAATTGTGAAATTATTTGTTCTAGCTCTGTGAAGAATACTGTTGGTAGCTTGATAGGGATTGCATTGAATCTATAAATTGCTTTGGGTAGTATACTCATTTTCACTATATTGATTCTTCCAATCCATGAACATGGTATATATCTCCATCTATTAGTGTCCTCTTTGATTTCTTTCACCAGTGTTTTATAGTTTTATATATATAGGTCTTTAGTTTCTTTAAGTAGATATATTCCTAAGTATTTTATTCTTTTTGTTGCAATGGTGAATGGAATTGTTTCCTTAATTTCTCTTTCTGTTTTCTCATTATTAGTGTATAGGAATGCAAGGGATTTCTGTGTGTTGATTTTATATCCTGCAACTTTACTATAATCATTGATTAGTTCTAGTAATTTTCTGGTGGAGTCTTTAGGGTTTTCTATGTAGAGGATCATGTCATCTGCAAAGAGTGAGAGTTTTACTTCTTCTTTTCCAATTTGGATTCCTTTTATTTCTTTTTCTGCTCTGATTGCTGTGGCCAAAACTTCCAAAACTATGTTGAATAGTAATGGTGAAAGTGGGCACCCTTGTCTTGTTCCTGACTTTAGAGGAAATGCTTTCAATTTTTCACCATTGAGGATAATGTTTGCTGTGGGTTTGTCATATATAGCTTTTATTATGTTGAGGTATGTTCCTTCTATTCCTGCTTTCTGGAGAGTTTTTATCATAAATGGGTGTTGAATTTTGTCAAAGGCTTTCTCTGCATCTATTGAGATAATCATATGGTTTTTATTTTTCAATTTGTTAATGTGGTGTATTACATTGATTGATTTGCGGATATTGAAGAATCCTTGCATCACTGGGATAAAGCCCACTTGGTCATGGTGTATGATCTTTTTAATGTGTTGTTGGATTCTGATTGCTAGAATTTTGTTTAGGATTTTTACATCTATGTTCATCAGTGATATTGGCCTGTAGTTTTCTCTTTTTTTGTGGGATCTTTGTCAGGTTTTGGTATTAGGGTGATGGTAGCCTCATAGAATGAGTTTGGAAGTTTACCTTCCTCTGCAATTTTCTGGAAGAGTTTGAGCAGGATAGGTGTTAGCTCTTCTCTAAATTTTTGGTAGAATTCAGCTGTGAAGCCGTCTGGACCTGGGCTTTTGTTTGCTGGAAGATTTTTTATTACAGTTTCAATTTCCGTGCTTGTGATGGGTCTGTTAAGGTTTTCTATTTCTTCCTGGTCGAGTTTTGGAAAATTGTAGTTTTCTAAGAATTTGTCCATTTCTTCCTCGTTGTCCATTTTATTGGCATATAATTGTTGATAATAGTCTCTTATGATCCTTTGTATTTCTGTGTTGTCTGTTGTGATCTCTCCATTTTCATTTCTAATTTTATTGATTTGATTTTTCTCCCCTTGTTTCTTGATGAGTCTGGCTAATGGTTTGTCAATTTTATTTATCCTTTCAAAGAACCAGCTTTTGGATTTGTTGATTTTTGCTATGGTCTCCTTTCTTTCTTTTGCATTTATTTCTGCTCTAATTTTTAAGATTTCTTTCCTTCTACTAACCCTGGGGTTCTTCATTTCTTCCTTTTCTAGTTGCTTTAGGTGTAGAGTTAGGTTATTTATTTGACTTTTTTCTTGTTTCTTGAGGTGTGCCTGTATTGCTATGAACTTTTCCCTTAGGACTGCTTTTACTGTGTCCCACAGGTTTTGGGTTGTTGTGTTTTCATTTTCATTCGTTTCTATGCAAATTTTTATTTCTTCTGTGATTTGTTGGTTATTCAGCAGCGTGTTGTTCAGCCTCCATATGTTGGAATTTTTAATAGTTTTTCTCCTGTAATTGAGATCTAATCTTACTGCATTGTGGTCAGAAAAGATGCTTGGAATGATTTCTATTTTTTTGAATTTACCAAGGCTAGCTTTATGGCCCAGGATGTGATCGATCCTGGAGAAGGTTCCATGTGCGCTTGAGAAAAAGGTAAAATTCATTGTTTTGGGATGAAATGTCCTATAGATATCAATTAGGTCTAACTGGTCTATTGTATCATTTAAAGTTTGTGTTTCCTTGTTAATTTTCTGTTTAGTTGATCTATCCATAGGTGTGAGTGGGGTATTAAAGTCTCCCACTATTATTGTGTTATTGTTAATTTCTCCTTTCATACTTGTTAGCATTTGTCTTACATACTGCGGTGCTCCCGTGTTGGGTGCATATATATTTATAATTGTTATATCTCCTTCTTGGATTGATCCTTTGATCATTATGTAGTGACCTTCTTTGTCTCTTTTCACAGCCTTTGTTTTAAAGTCTATTTTATCTGATATGAGTATTGCTACTCCTGCTTTCTTTTGGTCCCTATTTGCATGGAAAATCTTTTTCCAGCCCCTCACTTTCAGTCTGTATGTGTCCCCTGTTTTGAGGTGGGTCTCTTGTAGACAACATATGTAGGGGTCTTGTTTTTGTATCCATTCAGCCAGTCTTTGTCTTTTGGTTGGGGCATTCAACCCGTTTACGTTTAAGGTAATTACTGATAAGTATGATCCCGTTTCCATTTACTTTATTGTTTGGGGTTCAAATTTATACACCATTTTTGTGTTTCCTGTCTAGAGAATATCCTTTAGTATTTGTTGTAGAGATGGTTTGGTGGTGCAGAATTCTCTCAGCTTTTGCTTGTCTGAGAAGCTTTTGATTTCTCCTTCATACTTGAATAAAATCCTTGCTGGGTACAATAATCTGGGCTGTAGGTTATTTTCTTTCATCATTTTAAGTATGTCTTGCCATTCCCTCCTGGCTTGAAGAGTTTCTATTGAAAAATCAGCTGTTATCCTTATGGGATTTCCCTTGTGTGTTATTTGTTGTTTTTCCCTTGCTGCTTTTAATATTTGTTCTTTGTGTTTGATCTTTGTTAATTTGATTAATATGTGTCTTGGGGTGTTTTGCCTTGGGTTTATCCTGTTTGGGATTCTCTGGGTTTCTTGGACTTGGGTGATTATTTCCTTCCCCAGTTTAGGGAAGTTTTCAACTATTATCTCCTCAAGTATTTTCTCATGGTCTTTCTTTTTGTCTTCTTCTGGAACCCCTATGATTCGAATGTTGTAGCGTTTAATATTGTCCTGGAGGTCTCTGAGATTGTCCTCATTTCTTTTAATTCGTTTTTCTTTTATTCTCTCTGATTCATTTATTTCTACCATTCTATCTTCTAATTCACTAATCCTATCTTCTGTTTCTGTTATTCTACTATTTGTTGACTCCAGAGTGTTTTTAATTTCATTTATTGCATTATTCATTATATATTGACTCTTTTTTATTTCTTCTAGGCCCTTGTTAAACCTTTCTTGCATCTTCTCAATCCTTGTCTCCAAGCTATTTATCTGTGATTCCACTTAAATTTCAAGATTTTGGATCAATTTCACTATCATTATTCGGAATTGTTTTATCAGGTAGATTCCCTATCTCTTCCTCTTTTGTTTGGTTTGGTGGGCATTTATCCTGTTCCTTTATCTGCTGGCTATTCCTCTGTCTCTTCATCTTGTTTAAATTGCTGAGTTTGGGGTGTCCTTTCTGTATTCTGGCAGTTTGTGGAGTTCTCTTTATTGTGGCTTTTCCTCGCTGTGTGTGAGTTTGTACAGGTGGCTTGTCAAGGTTTCCTGGTTAGGGAAGCTTGTGTCGGTGTTCTGATGGGTGGAGCTGTATTTCTTCTCTTTGTTCAGTCGCGCTGTGGGGAGGGAGGGAGGGATGCTGCAAACAAATAACATTGGCGTGCGCTCGCAGTGCCTCAGCCACACTGGGTCTGCCCCCGCTCACGGCGCGTGTAGCCTCCCTGCCCACACTGCTCGGGCTCTAGGTTGTTCCGCCGGGAACAATCCGAGGCTGGCCCTGGGTTGCATGTACCTCCCAGGTCCAAGCCGCTCAGGTTCAGGCACTCGGGTAGTCCTCAGAGGCGCAGACTCAGTTGGGCCTGAGTTTTGTGCTCTTCCCAGGTCCGAGCAGCTCAAGTGATGAGGTGTTTGGCGAGCACCAATGCTGCGACTTATCGCCTCCCCGCCACTCGGTTATCTGGGCGTAAAACTGGCGCACCTTCTCATGCAGATGTTAGCCGTCCAGACCCCCAAGAAGTTTTAGTTAGCAAAGAAGCCTGCTTACAGTTTTATAGATAATGTCTCTCTGGGGCTGCGATTGCCCCCTTCCGGCTCTGGATGCCTGTCACTGGAGGGGGAAGGTCTGCAGCCGGCTATCTCTGTTCAATTCTTTGTTCCGTGCACTGGCCTGGTGGTATCTTAAGTTGGGGCTGGCTTTTCGCGTTGTAGATATCCCACAGTCTGGTTTGCTAGCCCAGATTATTTCGCTCAGATAGTGCTCAGGGTATTCAGGCCAGATTCTTACTCTAAGCGATGCAGCCCGCGCTGCGCCTCCCTGCCCAGCCCCCACTTGCTAATGGCGCGTGCAGGCGTCTACCATGCTTCTCCGCTGGGGGAGTTACCGTAGGACTCACAATCTTCGAGTTTTAACTGTTTATTTATTTTTTCTTCCTGTTATGTTGCCCTCTGTGCTTCCAAAGCTCGGCACAGATTCGGCAGTGAGAAGGTTTCCTGGTGTTTGGAAACTTCTCTCTTTTTAAGACTCCCTTCCCGGGACGGAACTCTGTCCCTCCCTCTTTTGTCTCTTTTTTTGTCTTTTATATTTTTTCCTACCTCCTTTCGAAGAGTTGGATTGCTTTTGTGGGTGCCGGATGTCCTCTGCCAGCATTCAGAAGTTGTTTTGTGGAATTTACTCGACGTTTAAATGCTCTTTTGATGAATTTGTGGGGGAGAAAGTGTTCTCCCTGTCCTACTCCTCCGCCATCTTGGCTCCTCCTCCCTATCTCAATTTCAAAATCGTTTTAGCTACATATGTGAACATGCTCTCTAGGTCACATGATTTAATCTTATGTATTGCTAATAAGTGAAATTTTTGGAATACCTTGCTCAAAAGAGAGATGTTTTCTTCCAGAAAGTCCGCTTGTGAAGCAGATCTTTGAAAAGCTTGTTGCTTTTTATTAAACCCATAAAGGTTAACCTGTCAAACTAAACTTTTCATACTGTTGGTTTCAAATATTCTGAAAGGCTCCTTTCTTTTCAAGACCTTTTTAAAAAGTTCTTCACTGATCACTGTACATACACCACTCTCATCCTACCTAAAAGATTCCAGCTGATAATTTGCAACTATACTCCAAAGTTTTGTGGAAATGTGAAAGAAAATCATTCAGCTCATCTGTTTCAGAGACAGAATTTGTGTAGCATAGCCTTTTTATCACAAGATCCTCAGACAAAGCCTGAAAAGCATATTCTTCAGTCATAGATCTCAAAACTGAGTCCCTAGTAAGTGTATAATCATACAAAGAAGATCTAACGGAGGTTTCTGAACCAGTTGATTCATCCTTAGGAGTCCCATCTTGAATTTCTGAAGAAATATGTGCCATCTCAAAGAAAGTCTTTCTTCAGATATTTTTCTCATTTGTCTGATTTTACACACTGCAACTTCAAATGCTGCTTGGCTGGCCTACAGACCTCTCTAGACCATCACAGAGGTCCTCAAAGTCACCTAGCAGTTGAAGGGTAACTGTGACATCACAAAGTCACTGGTCTTCGAGCAATTGAAGGATAATGTTCAACCAGTGCTTACTTCAGCATCAACTTAAAATACACACTGCTTACAGAAATACTAACCAAAGCCATGAAGGCTGCAAAACCTCATTCCTAAAGAATTTTTACACAGAAAAATCATATCAATAAATCTACTTGAAATCTGAACTAAAAGCGATTTATCATCCTTCTAGACACACATTCTTAATATTCATTACTGTTACGCATGCAAACTTGGATCTACTCGCTACTGTGAAGTAAAATCAATCAACTGACTGAGTTACAGTGAAAGCATGTGTTTATTGTAGGACTGAGCAAGGTTTCCTAGCAGTCTTTGGTGCTTCAAAGACCCAAATTCACAAATACTTTCAGGGGAAGGATTTTAATGACTGATCACACACCTGTGATCAGTTTTGGGGCATTGTACTAATGGCCTGTTACTGAGGATATTGGGAGTCAACATCATCGACCGTCTGCTTCCAACTACTCTGTGGTCTATGTACGTACATTTCAGCCTGGTTGGAGCTTTAACATTTCTAAAACTGTTCACAGTGTATTGCTCAGAATGTTATCTATGGCCTTTGAGGAGGAACTAAAGACCTTTCTGCTACGTCTGCTACATCACCTCAGTCGTGTCCGACTCTGTGTGACCCCATAGACGGCAGCCCACCAGGCTCCCCTGTCTCTGGGATTCTCCAGGGAAGAACACTGGAATGGGTTGCCATTTCCTTCTCCAATGCATGAAAGTTAAAAGTGAAAGTATCATTACTATCTTCAGTTGCTTGATTATTTTCCTTAATTTCTGGCTTTTCTAGCTTCTCTGATTAAAATTACTCTTGGAAAATGAGGAGGTCTACAGGCTTCCCAGCTCTTGAACTGTTTGAGTCAGCAACAACTTTTGCTATTTCCTGTTGACCTGGAGCATGGAGTTGGAAAAAATTCTGAGATCTAAGGTTGGTATCAACATTTTCTGCAATGGAAACATATCTATTTTATATAGATATTTGTATATCTATATACATAAATATGCATATAAATAGGTATATCTGCTGTCACTTCAGACGTGTCCAACTCTGTGTGACCCCACAGACGGCAGCCCACCAGGCTCCTCTGTCCCAAGATTCTCCAGGCAAGAACATTCGAGTGGGTTGCTATGTCCTTCTCCAATGCATGAAAGTGAAAAGTGAAAGGGAAGTCACTCAGTTGTACCGATCTATTTGTGACACCATGGACTGCAGCCTACCAGGCTCCTCCATCCATGGGATTGGCCAGGCAAGAGTAGTGGAGTGGGGTGCCGTCACCTTCTCATATATATATAAATATATATACATTTTTTCTATATCTGAGTATTTTTTCATTAAACCTGGGCAAACTTTTGAAAATTGGTAGGTATTTATTAAAAGGAGAGAGGGGAGTGGTTTAAAAGAGTCCTTATATGTTAGATGTAGCCAATAAAACATATTTTGAAGTATTTCCACTTACATATATTCAATAACTGAGTAGAGTCTTGAGTCATTCTGCATTTGGGT
The DNA here is from genome assembly GCF_002263795.3 of Bos taurus. Lineage (NCBI taxonomy): Eukaryota > Metazoa > Chordata > Mammalia > Artiodactyla > Bovidae > Bos > Bos taurus. The sequence continues at coordinate 54,328,815 of NC_082638.1, forward strand.
TTTAATTTTTCCATGTTGTTATACCTAATGGGAATTAAAAGTCAATGTGATTTTTTTATACCCAAACTCATACACACATGGGTATGTATGTGGATATGTCAAAATAAAATTTTAGGCAACATTATTCAGGTGGCCAAACACTTTGCTTGCTCCCAAGATCTTAAATGAACTGTTTGGGAAGCCCAACATTGCTTAATAAATTACTGGCTGAATGCTTTAGATACTGTTGCTGAAAGGCTCTCCTTTAATCTAGTTCGTCTTCCACTATTGTTTCTGTAATAAGAGATGGCGTTCTTACATATGAGGAAACCTTGAGGCCATACAATTGTTACTCTCATTTGCTTAGAGATATTGTTTGAAGAAAGCTGTTGTTCTCCCACATTGGATACAATTTTAAACATTCAAGTCTGTAATAGCATAGGAACATGTTGGAACCACATGCACAATGGTCAACTAGCTGGATTTAGGATAAACAGCTACCCACTTAATGGCTAAAAGAGATGCCAAGGGCATTGTGCATAGATCATAGACAGGCTCTTCTGACTAGCTGAACACTGAAATTATATGAGGTGTACATCAAAATTACTTCTCCACAATTCAGTATGTAAAGTTTTCTTTCATCACTTTCAACTTCTGGTAACAAATATTTCAATAGAAATCACTGATGATCAAAATTTATCTTGCTTCATGCCACAGGGGTTCAGCTTCCTGCCCCCATCCACATCATTTATCTTGTTCCTTGTCCTCCTTTGTATTTTTGAGGTAGCCACATTAGAGAAAATCTAACAAGATAACAAAAACAGTCTCAATATATTATGTTAATGGAAAAATATATTATAGGCTGTGTATTTTGCAATATTTTACCCAGTTGTCACAGAAGTATGGCACAAATTCTCTAACAGGCAACTTAAAACCAGCAGTATAATATATAATAAGTAACTATCATAGAATATTCTCAGAAAACAATTTCTTATTCAAAACATTGAGGGAAAACAAAGGTACGAGAATACAGTAATTCTCAGTGTTCATAGGAAAACTTAGGGTAAACAGTACATTTGAATTCTCTGCTGCTGCTGCTAAGTTGCTTCAGTTGTGTCCGACTCTGTGTGACCCCAGAGATGGCAACCCACCAGGCTCACCAATCCCTGGGATTATCCAGGCAAGAACACTGGAGTGGGTGGCCATTTCCTTCTCAGTATTACACAAAGTAAGATCATGACATCTGGTCCCACACTTTCATGGGAAATGGAAGTGGAAAAGACAGAAGCAGTGACAGATTACCTCTTTTGGCTCTAAATTCACTGCAGATGGTGATGGAAGCTATAAAATTAGAAGACAATTTCTTCCTGGAAGAAAAGCTCTCACAAATTTAGAAAGCATGTTAAAAAGTGAAGACATGACTTGATCAATGGAGGCACTTTGAGTCACATCTATGGTCTTTCCAGTAGACATGTACAGATGTGAGAACACCAAACTGCTCTGCTAGGAATGACTTGTGTGTATCCATTGAATTGCAAGGACATAAATCCAGTCAAACATAAAGGAAATCAACTCTGAAGAAGAATTAGAATCACTGATGCTGAAGATGAGTCTTCAAAGCTTTGACCACCTGAGCAAAGAAATGACTCAGTGGAAAAAAAAAAACAAACCTGATTCTTAGGAAACAATGAAATCAGGAGGAGACATGGGTGAGAACGAAGGAGAAGGTTGTATAGCTTCACCCATTCAATGGATATGATTTCAGGCAGACCCTGGGTGATGCAGAGGGCAGAAAGCCCTTGTGTGCAGTCCAAGGGGTCACAGAGAGTAAGACATGGCTTTGTGACTGAATAACAACAAGATTTCAGTTAATAAAATGGATCTTCCAGGGTCATGGTGGAGGTCTCATAATGTTAGAGGAATAGGAGGCACAGTCCACTTTCTCCTCCACAAATCCATCAAAGGATCGACTGCACATGGACCACCTTCCAGAAATCAACTTGAACGATGTTGATGGTCCCTAGAAACCAAGAAATGAAAATCCATCTCTTAAAAAGGAGGTAGGACAAAATAAGAGATGGACATGAAGAAAAGGTTTTAGGGAACGAGACTCCCCTTGGAGAGGGAGTCGTAAAGGAGGAAAATTAAAACAAGATAGGAAACCCTCTCTCAAAAGTGTCAGTGGGAGGAAAAAGAAAAAAACAGAACCAGGGGAAAAAGAACAAAAACACAGATTATGCCAATAAATGCAATTACTAGCCAAAAAGTCACTCAGATTCTTCTGTCCACAGTCATACATGAGGTCTGGGAGGAGACCTGTGGTGTATCAAACACAGTATTGTTAGAACCAGGATTTAGTGCCCTGAGGACAATCTGATGGAGCTAATGTGACAAAGAACATAAACCATGGGAAAACTAGAGACAGCCATTTTAGAAAGGACTTTTCCTACAAGAAGGCTCTAAGTCTACATAGTGAACCATGGCACACTCACAGACCAGAAAACTAGAAAATACCAAAGAAGACCAAGCCAGCTTCCATTGAAGACCCTTTCCTCCATGGAGGTAGAGAGGAATGTATATGACTGCCAGAGGCAGAAGCAAATAGGTTACTAGTAACTTGGTCCTACAGACATCCCCTACCAAGCTCTAAGCTGGTTAAAATTTGCTAATGATGAATTCCTGAGTTCATGGACAGTTCACATAGGCCGGGATCATGACAGCCTGGGGTCAGCTACCCTGAAGAGACACATGGAACACCTGAGGCTGTGGGCTCTGGCACAGGTAGCAAACTGTGTGGTTGAGACCAGAGAGCTGCATAAGGCATGGGCCACCTAGGACTGTGTCTTGTCCTCCAACCAGCCACCTGAGATTTTTGACTTGTGAAGAGCAAAAAGCACCGAGCCAATCATGGTCATTGCCCTTGCTGAGCACCTAAGTGCCTGACTGGCTGGGAAGTGCATGAAACACACGACCCACTTGGGACCATGCCCTCACGTATCAACAGGGAGGCTGAGCGTGTGGACCCAGGAAGAACATGTCACATTTGTCAGTGGCAAGCCCAATGTGGTCAATCCACCTCAAGCACCCACATATCCCAGAGGTATTTGTTTTCAGTGTCCCACCTCACCGCCGAAACACCAAGCAAGTGAGGTCAAATAAGAGGCTACCACACCCTCGTTTCATGTTGAAAGCCAGATATGGAGAGGCTTTCAAATAAAAGAAGGAAATATAAACAAAGGAGCATAAACCAACCCAGAAGTGATAGGTTCAACAGCATAAATCTTCAATTAATGCCAATTAATTCAATTAATGTTCAACTGAGGTACAATAGTAGAATTTGACAACAAGTACAAGCTTCAACTAGGGACTATCTGACACTGTACTGACACCAAAAAGCAATTTTTTTTTTTTTAATTCTGAGATCTATTTCTATATGATTTCTGTAACTTTTAACAATGCTAGGCCTTTTTAATACCCTAAACTTTTATTTCTGTTAACTCTTATTACCTTTCAAATAAAAACAACACGTCTGTGTTTTAAACACTTGTTATATATATAAGAATGAATTCGATCTCCGTTTTCTTTTCTTGTACTATTTAAATGAGTCTAATTTTTATTCTTGGTTCTTAACTTTTGCTTTCCAAAAATGGTTATCAATGTTGTAACTTTAGGAATACAATTTTTAGGATCAGATTTCACTTATGAGGGCATCAGATTTCAGACACGCTGAAACCATAATCTCAAAAACCTAGCCAATCTTGTCACATGGACTGCAGCCTTGTCTAACTCAATGAAAGTAAGCCATGCCCTGTGGTGCCACCCAGGATGGGCGAGTAATGGTGGAGAGTTCTGAAAGAATGTGGTCTATGGAGAAGGGAATGGCAAACTACATCAGTATTCTTGTCTTGAGAACACCATGAACAGTATGAAACACATGATAGGATACTGAAAGAGGAAATCCCCGGGTCGGTTGGTAGGTATCCAATATGCTACTGGAGATCAGTGGAGACATAACTGCAGAAAGAAAGAAGGGATGAAGACAAAGCAAAACTAATATCCAGATATGGGTGTGACTGGTAATAGAGGCAAGGTCTGATGCTGTAAAGAGCAATATTACATAGGAAATTGGAATGTCAGTTCCATGAATCAAGGCAAACTGGAAGTGATCAAACCGGAGATGATAAAAGTGAACGTCAACATTCTAGGTATCAGCGAACTAAAAGGGACTGGAATGGGTGAATTTAACTCAGATGACCATTATATCTACTACTGTGAACGGGAATACCTTAGAAGAAATGGAGGAGCCAGCATGGTCAACAAAAGAGTCTTACATGCAGTACTTAGATGCAATCTCAAAGATGAAAGAATGATCTCTGTTCGTTTCCAAGGCAAACCATTCAATATCACGGTAATCCAAGCCTTTGCCCCAATGAGAAATGCTGAAGAAGCTGAAGTTGAATGGTACTGTGAAGACCTGCAAGACCTTTTAGAACTAATATCCAAAAAAGATGTCCTTTTCATTAAAGGGGATTGGAATGTAAAGGTAGGAAGTCAAGAAATACTTGGAGTAACAGGCACATTTGGCCTTGGAATACTGAATGAAGCAGGGCAAAGGCTAATAGAGTTTTTCCAAGAGAACACACTGGTCATAGCAAACACCCTCTTCAAACAACACAAGAGAAGATGGTCAACACCAAAATCACCAAAATCAGATTAATTCTACCTTTGCAGCCAAAGATGGAGAAACTCTATAAAGTCAGCAAAAACAAGACCAGGAGCTGACTGTAGCTCAGATCATGAACTCCTTTATTGCCAAATTCAGACTTGAATTAAAGAAAGTAGGGAAAACCACTAGACCATTCAGGTATGACCTAAGTCAAATCCCTTATCATTATACAGTGAAATATAGATTTAAGGGACTAGATCTAATAGACAAAGTTCCTGATGACCAATGGATGGGTATTTATGACACTGTACAGGAGACAGGGACTAAGACCATCCGTGTAGACACGAAATGCAAAAATGCAAAATGGCTGCCTGAGGAGGCCTTACAAATAGCTGTGAAAAAAAGAGAAGCAAAAAGCAAAGCAAAGAAAAGATATATGTATCTGAAAGCAGAGATCCAAAAGAATAGCAAACAGAGATAAGAAAGCCTTCCTCAGAGATCAATTCAAAGAAATAGAAGAAAACAACATAATGGGAAAGACTAGAGTTCTCTTCAAGAAAATTAGATACAAAGGGAATATTTCATGCAAAGATGGGTTCAATAAAGGCAAGAAATGGTAAGGATCAAACAGAAGCAGAAGATATTATGGAGAGGTGGCAAGAATACACAGGGAAATTGTACAAAAATGACTTTCAAGACCCAGATAATCACAATGGTGTGATCACTCACCTAGAGCCAAACATCTTGGAATGTGAAATCGAGAGGGCCTTAGAAAGCCTCACTATGAACAAAGCTAGTGGAGGTGATAGAATTCCAGTTGAACTATCTCAAATGTTGAAAGATAATGCTGTGAAAGTGCTGCACTCAATATGCCAGCAAATGTGGAAAACTCAGCAGTGGCCACAGGACTGGAAAAGGTCAGTTTTCACTCCAATTCCAAAGAAAGGCAATGACAATGAATGCTCGAACTTCTTCACAGTTGCACTTATTTCACACGCTAGTAAAGCAATGCTCAAAATTCTCCAAGCCAGGCTTCAGCAATATGTGAACTGTGAACTTCCAGATGTTCAAGCTGGTTTTAGGAAAGGCAGAGGAACCAGAGATCGCATTGCCAATATCCGATGGATCATCAAAAAAGCAAGAGAGTTCCAGATAAACACCTATTTCTGCTTTATTGACTATGCCAAATCCTTTGACTGTGTGAATCACAATAAACCGTGGAAGATTCTGAAAGAGACGGGTATACCAGACCACCTGACCTGCCTTGGATGAACCTATATGCAGGTCAGGAAGCAACAGTTAGACCTAGGCATGGAACAACAGACTGGTTTTGTATATGAAAAGGAGGACATCAGGCTTTGTATTATCACCTGCTTATTTAACTTGTAGGCAGAGTACATCATGAGAAACGCTGGGCTGAAAGAAGCACAAGCTGGAATTCAGATTACCGGGAGAAATATCAATAACCTCAGATTTGCAGATGACACCAACCTTATTGCAGAAAGTGAAGAGGAACTAAAAAGTCTCTTGATGAAAGTCAAAGAGAAGACTGGAAAATTTGGCTTAAAGCTCAACATTCTGAAAACGAAGACCATGGCATCTGGTCCCATCACTTCATGGGAAATAGATGGGGAAACAGTGGAAAGATTGTCAGACTTTACTTTTTTGCGGCTCCAAAACCACTGCAGATGGTGATTGCAGCCTTGAAATTTAAACACGCTTACCCCTTGGAAGGGAAGTTATGCCCAACCTAGATAGCATATTAAAAATCAGTGGCATTACATTGCCAACAAAGTTTGTCTAGTCAAGGATCTGGTTTTTCTAGTGATCATGTATGAATGTGAGAGTTGGACTGTGAAGAAAGCTGAGTGCTGAAGAATTGATGCTTTTGAACTGCGGTGATGGATAAAATTTTTGAGAGTCCCTTGTACTGCAAGGAAATCCAGCCTGTCCATCCTAAAGGAGATCAGTCCTGGGTGTTCATTGGAAGGACTGATGCTAAAGCTGAAATTCCAATACTTTGCTCACTCATGCAAAGTGTTGACTCATTGAGAAAGACCCAGATGCTCGGAGGGAATGGGGTCAAGACGAGAATGGGACTACAGAGGATGGAAGGCTGGATGGCATCACCGAATCAATAGACATGAGCGTGAGTGAACTCAGTGAACAGGTAGCCCTGGTGTGCTGCGATTCATGGGGTTGCAAAGAGTCGGTGATGAAGGACCAACTGAACTTAACTGAGAAAGGAGGATATAAATGAAACAGAGTGTGGTGCGGGGAAAAAAAATGAAAGAAAGAAGGAAAGCAGGAAAAGGTCTGATGTAGCAGTGATAGATGCCCCACAATGAGAAATGTAGGTGTCTAGATGGAGAACACCAAAACTAAAAGGGTTGGGGTACATGGAAAATCTTGAGGAAATAAAAGTTGGAATCACCCTTAAATGAGTCAAGACGCAAGAATTGGATCGGGCATGGACAAATTGACCACTTCAAAAGTGAAAGAAGAGTGACAAATCTCTTTACTGTCACTTGCTTACGTGAATCATATGCAGAATATACTATTTAAATACCAGTTGAGTGAATCAAAAGCTGGCATCAAAGTGGCTGGGAGAAACAGCAAAACACTCACATATATAGATGTTAACGCAAAAACAAAGAGAAAGTGAAGAGGAAATAAAGAGCCTTTTCATGAGGGTGAATGATTAGAGTGAAAAACCGTGCTGAAAACTCTACATTCATAAAAACAAAGATAAGGGCATCTGGTCCAATCACTACTTGCAAAATAGAAGGGGTAAACATGTGGAAACAGTGACAAGCTTAATTTTCTTGAGCTTCAAAATTACTAGGAATGGTGACTGCAGTTATCAAATTAAATGTCACTTGCTTTTGGATGTAAAAGTTATGACAAACCTAAGCATTGCATTATAAAGAAAACACACCACTTTACTAAATTGTCAGTAAATAAAAAATGTCAATTATGGTAAGAGTGGAGACTCTCGGATGTTTTTGAGTAACTTATATGGCTTTTGATTGCTAATTTATTTAGCATCTTTTCATTGTTAATTCAGTAAGTACTTAAAATACATCATTTGGCAGGCACTATGTCTTAGCTGATGTGCAAGATACATAAGGAAACTTGTGTAGACATGAAACACATAGAAGAATTGAATATCTGTGATTAACTTGGTAGGAAGGAAGACAGTTTCTTTCCAATCCCAAACAATGCTTAGGAAAAATTGTGAAAAGTGGCTTATTATGACTGAAAATATTTTGCCTAATGTATCTCTAGAAATTCAATAAAAACATAGATAATGAAGCTACGAAGGGAAACACAACATATGTCTTCCAAGAACTGATTACCATGCTGAGATGCTGCATTCGCCACAAGGATTTAAGTCTGTCTTTGGAGGAGCAGGAAAGCAACATCAAAATATCCACTAAGAAATATAGGTGGTGTCTTGGTGGGAGAAAATAAAGGCATAATATAAAGAGAGTAGAGCAAGAATGACCTTTTATAATACTACTTGTAAAATGCCTAACTTTTGCTGACTTTGGTGTAATCTTTGAATATATCAGTCATGTTATGATAGTGATCGTGATTTCTGAGTAGGCTGCATCTATACTGTCAAGTATGAAACATATATTTATATATATATTCAATGAATAAAACCTGCTGTTTAAACTCTTAGCTTTCTTCCCAATAATGGACATAAAATAATAAAACTGAAAAAGCACTAAAGTATATACTGTTCATTTGCTTTCTCTAAATGGGATTTGTATTGTTCCTTCTCCCATATCATCCTATCAGCCTTTGGCTGATCTCCACATTTCCTTGCCCCAGCCATTTATGAGATAACTATTCCAAACAACCTCGGAGAAGAACAGGCCCACTTAAGACAGTGGCTTTCCAAATATATGCCTATATATATATTTACTCTTGTCTTGGGTTAGTGCAGCAGCTCACTAATCTGACTGCTGCCCTTTCTCACCTTATTAAAGGTGATCTGTTCCTGTAAAGTGCTGGTCTCATTCTTTTTCTGAACCTTGCCTTCTCTGACTCCCTTATGCTACAGACAAACTGAGTGGTTGACAGGTACATAAGATGCATGACCTACCCTGGAGGTGCCTTTCCTGCCATCCAGATGCCTGAGCAGTTTGGAACAGGGAAGGAAACAATGCACATAGCCAACTGAGTTCAGTGCCCTTGAAGATCACCTAGGAGCCTGAGTGGCTTAGACTTGGGATGTGCATGAAACACAGGGAACACTTTGGGCAGTGCCATCGCAGATTACCCAGGAACCTGAGCTGGGTGGACTGAGGAAGTACATGTCACCTATGACAGTGGCAAGCCCACTGTGCTCCATCCACCTTAAGCACCCTCACCCACATATTCTACAGGTGTTTTTTTTTTTTTTTTTTTTTCAGTGTGCTCCTCCTCATCATTGTACCACTGATACAAATAAGGGCCTGCTGTCCCCTTGTGTTATGGTGCAAACTAGTCTTGTGTAAGCATGTCACAGAAGAGAATTGCAAAATGAGGAAGTAAAAATAAGCAAAGAAGGGTGAACTAGCCCAGAAGTGACAGAAGCTACAGATTGAAACTCTGAAGCTAATGTAGAAACTGTGCAATTCAAGGACAGCAATAGTATTGGACAACAAGTAGAAGCAGGAAAAACAGATTGTCTGACACTGATCTGGCACCACTAAACTCACAACAATTTCTCTAGAGAAATTGGTAGATTATTCTTTACTGTTTTCATGTTTTTTAATTAAACACTCTTTTGTTCCTTATCATTCCCTTTAATTTCATTTCTATATACCACAATATAAATGTTTGATAATTATTTTGACTTCTAAATTTTCTCCAGTAATCATAGGAGTTTAAATACTATTCTAGGTTCTTAATCTTTGATTTTGAAACTTTTTATTAATAAATGTTTATCCTTTAGGAATTCTGTATTTGGAATCTATTTTCACTTATTAATTTAATTCCCAGTTGATTGCACTCTTGCCTTTTTACTCTCCCTTTACTCCTCCTAGAAACCTTTATCTCCCTCCTCAGTTTGCTCTGATCCATATAACTCTGTCAATTCCTTTAACTGTTTTTGATTATGGAAAATTGCTTCACCATCAACCTTGGGTTTTCTCCTCTGTTCTGAGGATGCAGAATTCTTAATGTGACTGTAACTCAGCACCAAAACGCAGAGGCCATGAAGTTAATCCAGAGCTTTAGATCATTGTTGAACTCCTGACACCAATGAACTTTAAAAAAGAAGCAAAGTCAAAAGGTTCCATGCCTACATGGAAATGAAGCCCCAAGCTGAAACCAGCAATTTCAGTGCAAGACAACTCACACCTATTCTCCAGCAAAGCAGCAACACAAAAATGAACATTATAAAAGGTACTACCTGAAGCTGTACCAAACCCACAGACAACACAATGCACATTACAGGACAATTCATTGCATTTCATAGAGAAGTGATTCAGCACCACCTGACAGACCACAGGCACACAATATCCCAAACATTAAAGCTTGAAAACTTACAGGTTCAGTCCCACCCACAAAGATCAGATTCCACCACAAACTGGATCCAAAATGCTGCGGCCTGCAGAAAGGGGACCAAAACCACTGCAATCTAAACCAAATGAAGCTTTTAAGTTTAATAAGGTCCCATTTGCTTATTTTTGCTTTTATTTCCAATATTCCGGGAGGTGGGTCATAGAGGATCCTGCCGTGATGTATGTCGGAGAATGTTTTGCCTATGTTCTCCTCTAGGAGTTTTATAGTTTCTGGTCTTACGTTTAGATCTTTAATCCATTTTGAGGGGCCTAATTAAACTTAAAATATTCTGCACAACAAAGGAAACTATAAGCAAGGTGAAAAGACAGCCTTCAGAATGGGAGAAAATAATAGCAAATGAAGCAACTGACAAACAACTAATCTCAAAAATATACAAGCAACTCCTACAGCTAATTCCAGAAAAATAAACGGCCCAATCAAAAAATGGCCCAAAGAACTAAATAGACATTTCTCCAAAGAAGACATACAAATGGCTAACAAACACATGAAAAGATGCTCAACATCACTCATTATCCGAAAAATGCAAATCAAAACCATAATGAGGTACCATTTCATGCCAGTCAGAATGGCTGTGATCCAAAAGTCTACAAGCAATAAATGCTGGAGAGGGTGTAGAGAAAAGGGAACCCCCTTACACTGTTGGTGGGAATGCAAACTAGTACAGCCACTGTGGAGAACAGTGTGGAGATTCCTTAAAAAGCTGGAAATAGAACTGCCTTATGATCCAGCAATCCCACTGCTAGGCATACACACCCAGGAAACCAGAATTGAAAGAGACACGTGTACCCCAATGTTCATAGCAACACTGTTTATAATAGCCAGGACACAGAAGCAACCTAGATGCCCATCAGCAGATGAATGGATAAGAAAGCTGTGGTACATATACACAATGGAGTATTACTCAGCCATTAAAAAGTACATTTTTTTTCTCAGTTTTCTGAATGTTGAGCTTTATTTATTTATTTTAAACTTTACAATATTGTATTAGTTTTGCCAAATATCAAAATGAATCCACCACAGGTATACCTGAGTTCCCCATCCTGAACCCTCCTCCCTCCTTCCTCCCCTACCCTCCCTCTGGGTCATCCCAGTGCACCAGCCCCAAGCATCCAGTACCATGCATCGAACCTGGACTGGCGACTCGTTTCATACATGATATTATACAGGTTTCAATGCCATTTTCCCAAATCATCCCACCCACTCCCTCTCCCACAGAGTCCAAAAGACTGTTCTATACATCTGTGTCTCTTTTGCTGTCTCGTACACAGGGTTATTGTTACCATCTTTCTAAATTCCATATATATGTGTTAGTATACTCTATTGGTGTTTTTCTTTCTGGCTTACTTCACTCTGTATAATAGGTTCCAGTTTCATCCATAATCAGTTCTAATGAGATGGAAAATACATGGGGAAACAGTGGAAACAGTGTCAGACTCTATTTTTTGGAGGGCTGGAAAATCAATACAGTTGGTGATTTGCAGCCATGAAATTAAAAGATGCTTACTCCTTGGAAGGAAAATTGTGCACCACCTAGATAACATATTCAAAAGCAGAGACATTACTTTGCCAACAAATGTCCGACTAGTCAAGGCTATGGTTTTTAAAGTGGTCATGTATGGATGTGAGAGTTGGGCTGTGAACAAAGCTGAGCACCAAAAAATCGATGTTTTTGAACTGTGGTGTTCAAATGACTCTTGAGACTCCCTTGGACTGCAATGAGATCCAACCAGTTCATTCTAAAGGAGATCAATCTTGGGTGTTCATTGAAAGGACTGATGCTAAAGCTGAAATTCCAATACTTTGGCCACCTCGTGCGAAGAGTTGACTCATTGGAAAAGACTCTGATGCTGGGAGGGATTAGGGGCAGGAGGAGTAGGTGATAACAGAGGATGACATGGCTGGATGGCATCACTGACTCGATGGACATGAGTTTGAGTGAACTCCAGGAGTTGGTGATGGATAGGGAGGCCTGAAATGCTGTGATTCATGGGGTCAGACACAACTGACTGAACTGAACCGAACTGAGAAAGGAGGGAATAAAGAAAACACAGTGGCATGTGTAAATACATATTTTTTTAGAGAAGGAAAACATTAAAAGCTCTGATAATTCTTAGACAGTATTAAATGCCATACTGTGAGGATATCCACATGGAAAAGACCACAAAAAAAAAAAAAAGAAAGAAAAGAAAAAAGAAAGGAAAGGAAAAAGAAAAAAAAAAAAAAAGGTGTTTGGGTGCTTGAGAAAATTCTTCAAGAGATAAAAGTTGAAAACCTCCATTAAATGGGCAAGGAAATAGCTCCTTGAGTCCCAACACAGCATGTCCCAACAAACAGGATGAACCCAAAGTGAAATATCCCACAACAATATTTTAACCAAACACTGAAAATTTAAACACAAAAAAACAAACATTAAGAGCAGCGAGAGTAAAGACATAAATATACTGTCAGATCCCCATAAAGATAGCAGCTGAACTTTCAATAGAAACTCTTCAGGCCAGTAGAGCATGGTAGAACATTCTCAAAATTATGAACAAGCCAAAACCAACACCAACACGGATCTTATTCAGATATGAAGGAGAAATCAAATGGTTTAAGCAAAAATTTTAAGCAGTCATTAACATGAAACTGCTAAACTCTTAATGATGTGGTGAAACTGGGACACTGAGTTCATATGTCATCAGATTTGCAAAACTCATCAGTGGACATGAGTTTGGAAAAGGACAGTTTTCATTCACACCAAAGGTAGGTAAGGCCAAAGAATATTCAAACAAGCATGCACGGTTGCTCCTTTCACATGTTAGCTGGATAAAACTCAAAATTCTACAACAGTACATAAACTAAGAACTTTCAAGGGGAAAGCTCGACTTGGAAACAATACATGAACCAGAGAACAATTTGGAAACATTCATTGGATCCTAGAGGGAACCAGGAATTTCAGAAAATCATTTACTTCTGCTTCAGTGACTCCACTAAAGACATTGACTGTGTATATCACAGTAAACTGTGAACACTTTGAAAGAGACAGGAATCATGGACCTTCTAACCTGTCACATGAGAAATGTGTATGCCGTTCAAGATGTAAGAGTTGGAACAAGACATGGAAAAATTGATCAGTATAAACCTGGGAAAGGTGAGTGACAAGACTGCATATTATCAGTCTTCTTATGTGAAATATATGCAGACTATACTATTCAAAAGGCCAGGCTGGGTGGATAATAAACTAGAATCAATGTTTCTGGGATAAACTTCAACAAACTTAGAAAGACAGATAGAAACACTGTAAAAAGAGAAGGTGAAGAGGAGCTAAAGAGGGTCTTGCTAAGGATGAATGAGGAGTGTAGAAACCTCGCTGAGAACTCAATAGTCAAATGAACAACACAAGGTGTCTGGTCCCATCACGACTTGGCAAATAGAAGGGGAAAACATGGAATAAGTGATAAACTTAATTTTCTTGGGCTCCAAAATCACTGTGAATGGTGACTGCAGGCATGAAATGAAGAGACACTTTCTTCTTGGAGAAAAAACTATGGAAAAACCTTGACCTTGTATTAAAAAGAAGAAAGATGAGCTTATTAACAAAGGTCTCCTCAGTCACAACCCCTATTGTTTATCCATTAGTCATGTAAATGTGTGAGAATTGGAATCTAAAGAAGGCTGAGAGCTCGAGAACTGATGCCTTCAAACAGTGATGTTGGAGAAAACTCTTAGGGGTCCCTTGAACTGCAAACAGATCCCGCCAATCAATCCACAAGGAAACCAACCCTGGATACACATCTGAAGCACTCATACTGAAGCTGAAAGTCGAGGATTTTGCTAAACTAATTCAAAGAACCAACTCTGGAAAACACCATGACACTGGGAAAGACTGAGGACAGGAGGAGAAGGTGCTGATAGAGGATGAGATGTTTGGAGGGCATCACCAGTTCAATGGACATGTGTTTGAGCAAACTATGGGAAACACTGAAAGAGAGGGAGGCCTGCTGTGCTACAGTCACAAAGGGTTGGACATGACTCAATGAATGAACAACAGCAATTAAAATATCTAGAACTACGCTAGGCTAACAGAGTTTGGCCAGGAGAATGCACTGGTCATAGCAAACACCCTCTTTCAACAACACAAGTGAAGACTCTAACATGAACATCACCAGATGGTCAACACCAAAATCAAATTGATTCTATTCTTTCCAGTCAGAGATGGAGAAGCTCTATACAGTCAGCAAAAACAAGATCAGGAGCTGACTGTGGCTCAGATCATGAACTCCTTATTACCTAATTCAGACTTAAATTCAAGAAAGTAGGGAAAACCAAACTCTGATAGCCTTTTCCCTGCTTTATTCTGTATTAAAGGCTAAATTTGCCTGTTATCACAGGTGTTTCTTGACTTCCTACTTTTGCATTCCAGTCCCTTATAATGAAAAGAATTTCTTTTCGGTTGTTAGTTCTAAAAGGTCTTGTGGTTCTTCATAGAACCATTCAACTTCAGCGTCTTCAGCATTTCTGGCTGGTGCATAGGCTTGGGTTACTGTGATTTTGAATGGTTTGCCTTGGACAAACAGAAATCATTCTGTCGTTTTTGAGATTGCATCCAAGTACTGCATTTTGGACTCTTTTGTTGACCATGATGGCTACTCCATTTCTTCTAAGGGATTCCTGCCCACAGTAGTAGATATCATGGTCATCTGAGTTACATTCACCCATTCCAGTCCATTTTAATTTGCTGATTCCTAGAATGTCGATGATCACTCTTGCCATCTCCTGTTTAACAACTTCCAATTTGCCTTCATTCATGGACCCCATATTCCAGGTTTCTATGCAATATTGCTCTTTGATGCATCGGACCTTGCTTCTGTCACCAGTCACATGCACAACTGGGTATTGTTTTTGCATTGGCTCCATGTCTTCATTCTTTCTGGAGTTCTTTCTCCACTCATCTCCAATAGCATATTGGGCACCTACCGACCTGAATAGTACAGGTTTAAAAGAAACTGGTCCTAAGGGCTTATTTACAAACAATGGGATAACCAATTCAACTTCTTCTTCTTCTTTTTTTTTATTAATCTGTTCGTTTCCCACCCCCCCCCCCCAGTATATAAAATTGTTTTAGTCACTCTGTTATTCTAGCAATTTGACTGCTTCACATAGTTTGAGACTTTTATTGACAGATATTCCTTTTGTAAATACCCAAATTCCTCCTTTTTTAGTATGTTTAGTAGCAATGGCATCTTATTCATTCTCATTTCAGTAACTAAATCTGCTCTTTTCGTTTTTTAGTTTACCTAATATTCTTTTTACTATCTTTGTTTCATGTTCAATTTTCTGTATTCTTTTTCTATTAACTTAAAACCATACTAATATTTGTTCATTTCCTCTTTCTTCTTTCTGTGAAATTAGATTTTTTTCCCAGCTTTTAAAGAAGGCATTACCTTCTCCCCAGAATTGAAGAGCTTTCTTTTTATGTAACCTTAAATATATATGGGTTCTTCTTCTGCTGTATCTGATGACTTTCTACATTGGGTTTTCATTTTAAATCACCTTAGAATATGTTCCCATTTCCCCTGTGAGTTATTCTTCACCTCATCGAGCCCTTCAGAATGTGTTGTTTAATTTTGCATGCATTCAGTTCAGTCGCTCAGTCATGTCCGACTCTTTGTGACCCCATGGATTGCAGCACACCAGGCCTCCCTGTCCATCAAAAACTCCCAGAGTTCACTCAAACTCACATCCATTGAGTCAGTGATGCCATCCAGCCATCTCATCCTCTGTCGTCCCCTTTTCTTTGTGCCCCCAATTTATCTCAGCTTCAGTAGTTTCCAGAGTCAACTCTCGAATGAGATGGCCAAATTACTGGAGTTTCAGCTTTAGCATCATTCCTTCCAAAGAACACCAAGGTCTGATCTCCTTTAGAATGGACTGATTGGACTCCTTGCAGTCTATGTGACTCTCAGGAGTCTTCTCCAATGCCACAGTTCAAAAGTGTCAATTCTTTGGCGCTAAGCTTTCTTCACAGCACAGCTCTCACATCCATACATAACTACTGGAAAAACCACAGTTTTGACTAGACGGTCCTTTGTTGGCAAAGTAATGTTTCTGCTTTTGAATATGCTATCGAGGATGGCCATAACTTTCCTTCCAAGGAGTAAGCGTCTTTTAATTTCATGGCTGCAATCACCATCTGCGGTGATTTTGCAGCACCCTCCCCCCCCCCCCAAATGAAGTATGACTCTGTTTCCACTGTTTTCCCATCTATTTCCCATGAAGTGATGAAAACCGATGCCATGATCTTAGTTTTCTGAATGTTGGCTTTTAAGTCAACTTTTTGAGGTATGACCTAAATCCAATCCTTTATGATTATATAGTAGAAGTGAGAAATAAATTTAAGGGACTAGATCGGATAGAGTGCATGATGAACTATGGACAGAGGTTTGTGACATTGTACAGGAGACAGGTATCACGACTATCCTCATGGAAAAGAAATGCAAAACAGCAAAATAGGTGTCTCTGGAGGCCTTAAAAATAGCTGTGAAAAGAAGAGAAGTGAAAAAGAAAGGAGAAAAGGAGTGATATAAGCATCTGAATGCAGTGTTCTCAAGAGTAGCAAGGAGAGATAAGAAAGCCTTCCTCAGCGATCAATGCAAAGAAATAGAGGAAAGCAAAAGAATGGGAAAGACCATCCCCTCAAGAAAATTAGCGATACTGAAGGAACATTTCATGCAAAGATGGGTTCTATAGAGGACAGAAATTTTACGGACCTAAAAGACTCAGAAAATATTAAGACAAGTGGCAGGAATACAGACTAGAACTGTACAAAATAGATCTTCAAGACCCAGATATTCACGATGGTGTGATCGCTCACCTAGAGCCAGACATCCTGGAATGTCAAGTCAAATGGGCCATAGAAAGAATCACTCCGAATAAAGCTAGTGGAGGTTATGGAATTCTAGCTGAGCTATTACACATCCTGAAAGATGATGCTGTGAAAGTGCTGAACTCAATATGCCAGCAAATTGGAAAACATAGCAGTGGCCATGGGACTGAAAAAGATCGGTTTTCATTCCAACCCCAAAGAAACACAGTGCCCAATAATGCTCAGATTACCACACAATTACACTCATCTCACGTTCTAGTGAAGTAATGCTCAAAGTTCTCCAAGCCAGGTTTCATTAATACAGGAACCGTGAACTTCCAGATGTTCAAACTAGTTTTAGAAAATGCAGAGGAACCAGAGATCCAAATGCCAACAATCTTGGATCATTGAAAAAGCAAGAAGGTTCCAGAAAATTAAAAACAAACAAACCAAAAAACACCTATTTCTGCTTTATTGACTATGCCAAAGCTTGGATTGTGTGGATCACTATAAACTGTGGAAGATTCTGAAAGAGATGGAAATACCAGACCACCTGGCCTGCCTCTGGAGAAACCTATATGCAAGTCAGGAAGCAACAATTAGAAATGGACACGGAACAACAGATGGGTTCCAAATAGAAAGAGGAGGACGTCAAGGTTGTATATTGCCACCCTGCTTATTTGGTATGAATGCAGAGTACATCATGAGAAACTCTAGGCTGGAAGAAGCAGAAGCTGGAGTCCAGATTGCCAGGAGAAATGTCAATAACTTCAGATATGCAGATAACACCACACTTATGGCAGAAAATGAAGAGGAAGTGTCAAGCCTCTTGATGAAAGTGAAACAGGAAAGTGAAAAACTGGGCTTAAAGCACAACATTCTGCAACGAAGATCATGGCATCTGGTCCCATCACATCATGGGAAATAGATGGGAAAACAGTGGAAACTATGTCAGGCTTTATTTTTGGAGCTCCAGAATCACTGCAGATGGTGATTGTAGCCATGAAATTAAAAGACATTTACTCCTTGGAGGGAAAGTTATGTCCAACTTAGATCTCATTTTAAAAAGCAGAGACATTATTTTGCCAACGAAAGTCCATCTAGTCAAGGCTATGTTTTTTTCCAGTGGTCATATATTGATATGAGAGTTGGACTGTGAAGAAAGCTGAGTACCAAAAAATTGATGCTTTTGAACTCTGGTGTTGGAGGAGACTCTTGAGAGTCCCTTGGACTGCAAGCAGATCCCACCAGTCCATCCTTAAGGAGACCAGTCTTGGGTGTTCTTTGGAAAGACTGATGCTAAAGCTGAAATTCCAGTATTTTGGCCACCTCACTCATAGAGTTGACAAATAAAAATCTCTGATGATGGGAGGGATTTGGATCAGGAGGAGAAGGGAACGACAGAGGATGAGATGGCTGGATGGCATCATCGTCTGGATGAACATATGTTTGCCTGAACTCCAGGAGTTAGTAATGGACAGGGAGGCCTGGTGTGGTGTGATTCATGGGGTGACAAAGATTCGGACACGGGCCTGTGACTGAAATGAAATGAGTAAATTAACTGTTTTGTTGTTGTTGTTGTTGTTGAGCATGTCATTGGTAATATATGAAAGGAACAAGTGTAATACATACATACATACCCGTTCAAGTGATATTTCATGTGTTACGTCACTACATTCCTGTCTGACACTCTGTATCACACAGACTGTCACCATAATGTATCCTCAATGCATGGGATTCTCAAGGTGAAAAAGTAGGAATGGGTTGCCATCCTTAGTTCCAGGAGATCTTCCCAACTCAGATCGAACCTGCCTGTCTTATGACCTCTATGTTAGAAGACAGGTTCCTTAGTACTAATACTACCTGGGCAACCATTAGCTTATATATGGCTACACATATACATGCATATGTATATGTTGAAAGTTTGGGTATATAATTTTGCTGTCTACAGGTAGCAGTATATATTTTGCAGGAGGTATATAACTGCAGGTATGTCCTTTTGCAGGATCTAATGATTTGCTAAAAGTGGTTTCACTTACATTCATGTCAGAGAATTATATAATTTCACTTGTGACTTACCCTTTGAAATATTGGTTCTTTAGGAATATCTTGTATAATTTTTCATACATTGACAAATTTGCAAACACATATTCCATTTTTAAATTTTAGCTTCACATCTTGGTTTTCAGAGAATATACTTGGTATTATGTAAAATACTAAGACTTGTTTTATGCCTTAATGTGAAGCATATTTTTGAGAATATTCCAAAGAAAGTTCAGGTACAATTGAAAATATGACATACACACACACACACACACACACAGTATGTGTTTATATGCCTATTTGAACATATCAGTGTAGGTACATAATTTTAAATATATATATATTTTTTTTTACCCTTCTTTGATCTTGAAGTGTTTTGGGTCATGTTCCTCAGATTTATAGTTTGCTTTCAGTCTCCTGTCTTTTTGGCATTTATACTAAACCTGTATTAGGTATTTTCACATTACTTTAGGTCCTCTGACTCTGATGCTGGGAGGGATTGGAGGCAGGAGGAGAATGGGGTGACAGGTGATAAGATGGATGGATAGCATCACCGACTCGATGAACGTGAGAGATGGTGATGGACAGGGAGGCCTGGCGTGCTGCGATTCATGGGGTCGCAAAGAGTTGGACATGACTGAGCGACTGAATTGAACTGAACTGAACTAATGTCCTATTCAGGCAGAAGCCCACAGTCAACTTCTTTGAGAGTGTAAGAATCTTTCTAGAGACAGTATCTTTCTGAGGTTGTAGAGAATAGAGCACACTGTGAACCAAGAAATTTGCCAGCCATATCAGTAAACAAATGATGCTGCAGGCATCAAGTCATAAGCCCTTGAATCTATCCATAAACGTAAAACCTGGGGGAACTCTTGATGAAATCAGTTTGCCCACTATCAAGTCCTTAGTTACTGCACTTGAAGCTGGCATGGCCTGAAGAACTGACTTGAGACAGAAAGAATAGATACTAGCCCTAGTTAAGGTGATTATCAAAGGAATTATTTCAAGGAGCCCAGATTCTTGCATCTACCATAGGTAGAAAATATTTAAATCCATTCACTTGAGGTGTCCAGTTTTTCTTTCGTTAACCATAATATTCAGACATTCTCCATACCTGATCATTGTACCAAAATTTCTGTAAAACTTGGATCCTCCTATCCTTCGTTAGAGCAGTCTTTTTGCGATACTTGAGAAGTCGCTTCTCATGATTAAATCCTTCTTAGAATGAAAGGCTTGATGAAGAAAACATAATTCTCCACGTTTGAACTATGCATTTTTCCCATTAGGTAGCACACATTCTAGAACTGCAATATAAGGGATTCTTGTGCAGCACCTCACTGTTAACCTATGTTTACTAATTCCTACTTCCCAAAGTTTTGAAAGTCAAAGGTCAGCTATTACTTGGGGCTGGTGCACTGGGACGACCCAGAGGGATGGTATGGGGAGGGAGGTGGGAGGAGGGTTCAGGATGGGGAATACATGTATACCTGTGGTGGATTCATTTTGATATATGGCAAAGCCAATACAATATTGTAAAGTTAAAAAATAAAATTAAATTTAAAAAATAAAATTAAACTTGAGGGTATTCATGGTTTCATAAACCGGTGACATCAGTTTATGAAAATATATAACCATATATGTTTACTTTACTTTTAGAAAGCCGTTCTTTACTTTTGGAAACAATGGAAAATTAGGGAAGTGAAGGGACACAAGTGTAGAGTCTGAATTTATTCTGCCCAACATAGCTCTGCATTTAAGTTTGTCTCTTTTTTTTTTTTTTTTTTTTTTTGCTTTTTCTTTGCCTATGCATACTAAAGCCATCCTGGGTACACATTTTAATTGGCATGCAGTGATGCTTTACTTGTCACTAGCACAAATTAGACAAAGACTGGTTTTCTTTCCTTACAATGTTGTGTTAGTGTCTGCTGCCCAGCAAAATAAATCAGTTATTAGTAAATACAGGTGAGCCTCCCTTTTGAGCAGTCCTCCGATCTCCCACTTGGGCCTCCTCTCCCACTCCAAAACCAATTCCACTAGAGCACTGCATAGCAATAGCTATCTACTACATACTTGGTATGTCCTTCCTGCACTGTGTCCACAAGTCTGTTTTCCATGACTGCATCTCTTCCTACACTCCAAATGGTTTACTCAGCATCTGTTTTCTGGATTCCACTTAAATGCATTAATATGCACACACATATATTTATTACTTCTTTATTTGGTTGCCACAAACCTCAATCGCTCTGTGTGGAATTCAATTCCATGACCAGGGATCAAACCTGGGACCCCTGCATAGGGATCATGGTGTCTTAGCCACTGGACCAACAGGGCATTCCCCTGTTGTTGTGTTTTTTTTAAATGATGGCCATTTGGAATGGTGTGAGGTGATATGTTGTTGTACTTTTGATCTGTGTGCCTTTGTTAAGTTGAGGTCGTTTTTTCTATGTTCAGTTTTTGAAGAGCTTCTATCACAAACACTTGTTGAATTATTTCAAAAACTTTCACCAACTATTGAGGTAATCATATGGTTTTAAACCTTGACTATACATTGATATGCAACTATTGAAGAATGTTTCCATATCTTGAATAAACCCCACACTTAATTATGGTGTCCAATCCTTTTATGGTATTGGTGGAATTTTTTGCTCATATTTTGGTAAGGATGTTTGCCTCTGTTCATCTATGAGATATTAGTCTCTAACTTTCTTTTTCTGTGTTATCTCGGGGTTGATATCAGGGTGATGGTGAACTTGTAAGATGACTTCTGGGTTTTCCTTCCACTCTAGAGTTTTGGAAGCGTTTCAGAAGTGCATGTGCCAGCAGTTCTCTGACTGGTTCATAAAATTTCCCTGTGAAGCTTTCTGGAGTTTAAGTTTGCCAACTAGAAATTTTTTCATCACAGTTTCAATCTTAGTGCTTGTAATTGCTCTGTTCATATTTTCTGTTTTTTTTTTTTTTTTCAGCTAAAAAAAATTTAGCTGAATTTCTTAGTATTTGTCCATGGCTCAAATTCTAAATTTTATTGACTTATAGTTGTTTGCTGTAGTCCCTTATGACTCTTTGTTATTTCTGTTATATCAGTCATAATGTCATCCTTTGTCATGTCAAATTGATGGATTTGTTGTCCTCTTTGTCTTGATAAGTCTGTATCATGATTTGTCTATTTTACTTCTCCTCTCCAAGAGACCCTTTTTAGTGATACTGATTTTGGCTATTTTTTTTTTTAATCATTTCTTTTTTTTTAAATTTCTGCTTTGATTTTTATCATTTTTTCCCCTTCTATTCACTTTGGGGAATTTTGCCTGATTTTTCTTCTTTCTCTAAATGCTTTAGATTGTAGGTTATGTTGATTACTTGAGATGTGTACAATTTATCAACTTCACTCTTTTACTGCTTTAGCATGCTCCATAACTTTTGGATAATCATGTTTTAAATATTATTTTCTTCTAAGATTTTTCTTTCATTTTCTCTCACATTTCATGAGTGATCTCTTGGCCATGTACAGTTGTATTTATTCATCTACATGGATTCATGTTTCTCACAGTCCTCACCTGCAAATTCTGCTATGTAAATCATAACATTGTGGTTAAAAAAAAAAAAAAAAAGATTAATACCATTACCACTATCTCAAATTTATCAAGGCTTGATTTGAGATCCATTTTGTGATATATCTTGAAGATATTTTATTTTCACTTTAGAAAAAGTGTGTATTCTGCTCTGCTTCAGTGAAATGTACTATACGTATCAATTAACTTTGTCTGGTCTCGTGTGCCTTTGAACACTTGTGTTTCATTTTAAACTTTATTTCTAAATTGGAGGATAGTTTCTTTCCAGTGTTGTGTTGGCTTCTGCTGTACAACAGTGTGTATTAGCATATAGGAGGCCAAAGTCTTTTTGTGTGTGTGTGTTGTTGAGTGTCTGTTACTTATTCATTTTTCTAGTCCCTATAGAAATGTTTATTGTCTTTTCCCCATTCCATTTCTAGAATGTTTTATCACCTTTACTACCACAACATCCAAGTTATTTTCAAGGAGCCTGCCTACTTTTTCTTTCGTTATGTTTTGAGTTTTTACCACATTCCTTTGCCTACAACATATTTCTCTGACTTCACATTTCCCTACTGCGTTCCTCATCATTTCTTCCCAAACTTCTGCATAATAGTTATTGCTCCTCGTCTCCACTCCAAGTTGATAAAATTAGTTGAGTGTCTAGTGTGGGCTTTGCAGTTGGAGAGACTGACAACTATGTTCTTGAATCTGCAGTTGAGTCTTCCGTCTCTAATGGTGATACCATATCTGTTCATGTCATTTGTAGATGTCTATAGAATTAGTCTGACATTAGGCAGTCTATTTGCTGAAGATTGGTTGCGTTTTTCTGTCTTGCTTGTTGTGTAGTGTGAGGCATCAGCCCTGGGTTGTGTAGGCAGTTGGGTGCCGTACATCTGACATTAAGAAAGAGGCCTTCAACGAGACTGTCACCAGTTAATAATCAGTGTAGACAGGAATTCTCTAGTGTCCCATGATCCTGGTCTCAGTGTGAAAGGTTGTAATGGAATGCAAAGAGCTGGGATTCTTGGCCTCCAGAGGAGAGGAATTCAATCTGGGGCCAGAGATAAGGCTGGATCACTCAGAGCTTTGTATAATAAAATTTTATTAAAATATCAATGAGATAGAGAAAACTTCTCATATAGGCATCAGAATGGGGCAGAAAGAGTACCCTCCTGCTAGTCTTCAGCTGGATATTATATAGTCACTAGTAGTCTGTTAATGAAAGAAAGGAATGTTTTAAAACTCAGAGTGGTACCAGGCCCCCTCACACATAAGATGCATTTTGGGATAATCTTGGCATCAGATGATTCATCCCGGGCCATAAAATGATTGTCTTGAAGAAGGATAGATTATCATACAAATGATTCATTTACATAGATTAGGGAAATATTATCCGAGTATGACATACTGGTTTGTCAAGTAGGTTCTGAGCCATTAGGAGGAACTGACTTAAGAACAGAGTTTGGGGTAAAAGCATAGTACATTAGCATAGTTTAAGACAAACATTTCCATAAGAAAAATGCATTGGTTATCTCAAGGTTTGAGAATAGTTAACTTCAGATGAAACCAGGTGTCATTCTGGCAATATAACATTTTAAGAGAAACCTCCTTTTAAATTTGTATAAAGACAGAAAAAAAAAATATTGCTAGTTTGTTTCCTCCTGCTACTTAAGAGAGATAAAAATGTCTGATACTTTCAGGCCAAATCCTTCATTTGGAGACCCCAGCCTTCCTGCCTGTTACCCTCTCAGATGATGACAGCAGAAAATATCAGGCCCAACTTATGCCCAGAGAACTACAATACCATAGTGATAGATTGAGGAGATTAAAAAAGTAACATAGATAAATGGTAAATAAATAAGTAAAAGGTGCCACAAGCAATAAACACTACAGAGAAGACAACAGATTCATAATGAGAGCCAATCAAGTAAATCTCAAGGCAAAAAACACCACCAGAGTAGAGTGCCAACTGAAAAATAAAGAAAGCAAATCTGACAAGAAGAGCAGGACAGCCCCCACAGAATAACAGAAAACCACAGTTAATATAGAAATGCATACCCATGTTAAAGAATGAAGTGATGCAACAGCAACTAAAGGCACAGAAAATAGGAAACCAAAGTAAAAGTAGAAATAGCTATACAAAAAATAAAAATGTAGTTGAAATAATCTTCAAGATCAAATCAATGTGTAGTAACAAAGAAGCATACAACTGAGAAAAATAGTGCACAAACAACACAACAATTCAATGCATCAAAAGAATAATACATATTTCCTTGTGTCTCATCTGTGAGTGTCCTAGTGCTCAACATGGGCAAGAGGACAATTACACCTCTTTGGGAAGTTCTCCAAAGATGGAGAGAACTGGATTCTGGATATCTCTAAGGGCACCTCAGACTCAAAACTGCTATAATTCCTGTGCGTTCTTATAGCTGCCTGAGCCTGGGCATTTTTTTTTTTTTTTTTTTTTGACCTCTTCTCAGCTTTGGATGTAATCCGTAGACACAGGGTCTGCATCATTAATCCTGTGTATTTAATCTGCAGCATGCACAACTGGATGGAAGATTCATAATCCTCTTTCTTAATGGCTCTGTCCCTGGGCCTCAGGTGTAAATTTCATCCTTCCTCACATGTGGTCACCAAATGTGTCTGACTTGAGACACTTGTGGTGCACTGGGGTCTGCCATGATGAGCACAGAAGGTTAAGGTACAGCTGCTTGGAATTCTGGAAACATGGTGGTGCTAGTTATGAATAGGAGCCAGCAGCCATAGACAGAAGAGGTTTTGCCTGAATGGGATCCTTTTCTAGCCTGTGTTTGCAGGAGCATGAGTGGTACTTCTGCTGGTCTTTCTCTATTGCCTTATAGTAGGTGTTAACAGGTGGGAAGGTGAGGCGCTACCAAGGTATCTCTGCCTCCTGAGTGTGACACAGTACAGTCGCTTTGGCAGTTTGGGAATTCTCAAAAGGTATTCCCTGCTACACAATGACTCGTACCTGCTCCATCAGGCCATTTCCACATAGTCAACAGCAGTCCTCTCCCAGGATCCCTCTAAATCCCTTCTTAATTCCTTTTCACTCAGGTATGTCTGGAACCCACATGGGACACTCTGGTGAGCAGGGTCTTCTGCTATTTGATGCTGTGGGAGAACTATTGTCCTTGCAGAAGTATTATTTGTGATCCATTTATTGAGAGAGTTGCATTTCACATCTGCCTACATTTCTGCCTTCTTGGAACTTCTCAGTTTTTCCTGGAAAGCTCAATTATTATTTTTTTCCTTGACAGAAAAACATGAAACATTAGTTGCCATGAATCAATCTGTTTGATGGGACATTGCTTACCTACACACGTAACTGGTACTACTTTGACTTTCAATATGCAATCAAGCATATTGTGTTGTCTTTTTTTCTTTCCCCCTTGGAAATTTCTCTTAATGAGGAATTGTCATCAGCATGAAGAAATGCAGAACTTTCCACATAAAATATAATAGCAAAATTGGGCTCAAAAAGGCAGCACTTGAATATCTCTAGCTATTTTTTGAACGTTCCTGACATTTTCCCAGCGTACAAATGTCTAACTTCAGATCTCAAAGCGCAATTCCATTCAGTAGATATCAAAGGTGAGACTTCCATGGGCATAATTTAATTATTGTATAATAAGATGGCAAGTTCATAGGAAATTACCAGTTGGTACTTGACTACTTGAAAAAAGAGAGAAAACGACAGCAATGACCAAAAAATAAAATTGAAAAAAAAAAAAACAAAACAGGAATGTGTAGTTAGTTATTTAATTATAAGAGGTACACATGAATTGATGTTTGTATCACAGAATAAGCAAGGAGATAGCATACAATCATCTATATCTGCTTAACTGTCTCTGCTAATGACTTGGACACTGTGGATCACACACAAACCAAAAAAAAAGAAAGAAAGAAAGAAAGAAACATAATTTTGTAAAATTATTAGAGATAAGAATACAAGAATACCTTATATGTCTCCTGGGAATCGTGTGTGCTAGTAAAGGTGCAGCAGTTAGAATTGGACAGGGGACAATGAACTAATTCAAAATTGGGAAAGGAACAAGTCAAAGCTATATATTGTTGTCCTGATTATTTAACTTCTGTGCAGAGAACACCATGAAAAAATAAAAATCTAGATGAATCTCAAGTTAGAAACCGAATTTATGTGGGAGATATGAATAACCTTAGTTATCCCAGTGACAACACCAAAATGACAGAAGAAATATAATAATTAAGGCGCCTGTTGATGAAAGTATTATCTGTTTCAAATATAGACATCTGAAATGAGATAGTCCTACATAAAAGATGAAATTCTCAGTTTCACATATGAAAACCTAGATAAAGATTTCAGGGTGTGAAACATGAAATTCTCCATTATTCACATATACAAATCTGGAGAAAGATTTTCCAACGTAAAGTACGAATTCTCTGTACATCATACATGAATGTATGGACACGAAATATTCTGCAGAAAATGTAGAATTTTTTTACATTAGAGTTATGAAAATATGGATGCAGATTCTTTGACAGGAAATACAAAAATGTCTGTTTCACATATCCACACATGGTCACATGAAACATGAATTTTTTCATATTTGTCATTTGAAAATATTTGTGAGGTCTTTCCTTCATGAAATATTGAATACTGTCTATTTACCATTTGAAAAACCTGTGTTAATTTTCCTACAAGAAATATAGAATTTTCCCACAGATTTTCATGCTTGGGCTCTGAAATTCTCTATCTTTTCATCAAGAATGTTTGGAAGGTATTCTGATATGAGATTCGGAATTCTGTGTATTTCCCATTTGACAATCTGGGGAGAAATGTTCTCATATGAAATATGAATTCTCAATTGTTCACAAGTGAAACATTTTCCAGATTTGTACACATGAAAGAGAATTTCCCGTCATTCAGAAATTAAGATCTGAGCTAAACCGCAAACATCAAACAGCTATATTTCATGTATATCCTGAATACCATATAGAGTTTTCTGTATTTCTTTGATAAAAATCTGGGTGAAGATTTCCCTATAAGAAATAGGGAATAATATACTTTACACATGTAAAATCAAAACCCTTATGATTAGACAGTGGAATTGATAAATAGATGCAGGGGATTCTATCTGACAGATGAGTGCCTGAAGACCTATGGATGGAGGTTAGTGATATCGTATAGGAAAAAGTGATCAAGACCATCCACATGAAAAAGAAATGAAAAATGGTAAAGTTACGAGGCCTCACAAAGAGCTGAGAAGAGGAGCGAAGCTAAACAAAAAGGGGAAAAAGAAAACAATAACCCTGTATCAGATCAGATCAGATCAGTCACTCAGTCATGTCCAACTCTTTGTGACTCCATGAATTGCAGCATGGCAGGCCTCTCTGTCCATCACCAATTCCCGGAGTTCACTGAGAGGAGACAGCAAAAGAGACACAGATGTATATAACTGTCTTTTGGACTCTGTGGGAGAGGGAGAGGGTGGGATGATTTGGGAGAATGGCATTGAAACATGTATAATATCATATATGAAATGAGTCACCAGTCCAGGTTCCATGCACAATACTGGATGCTTGGGGCTGGTGCACTGGGATGACCCAGAGGGATGGTATGGGGATGGAGGAGGGAGGAGGTTTCAGGATGGGGAACACATGTATATCTGTGGAAGATTCATTTTGATATATGGCAAAACTAATATGATATTGTAAAATTAAAAAATAAAATAAAATAAAGCAAACCTTAGAGGGAAAAATGAACATTCACAGTGTTGTGTAACTATTGACACTATTTCTGGAATGTTTTCATCATTCTTCCTGCCAGCCGTGTTAAAGGACAATTTTGCAACACCTATAAATGTTTTTATTTTATTTTAAAATGCAAAATATTTTGATTCATTGTTTTAATCAATTTGGAACATGTGTTCAAATAGAAAATAAATGTTAACTGCTCCCTCTCAATCTGTATTTATATAATAATAAATCTGGATAGCACATAAAAAGAAAAGAAAAGAAAATTTTACACATTTGGATGAAGATCCCCAAAGAATTGCAAGGAGAGGTAAAACCACCCTCAGTTATCAATGTCAATAAATAAAGCAAATCAATAGAACTGGAAAGTCTACTGATCTCTTCAAGAAAATCACAGATACCAAGGGAAAATGTCATGCAATCATGGGCACAATAAAGGACAGAAATGGTATGGATGTAGCCAAAACAGAAACTGTTAAGAAGAGGTGGGAAGAATACATGGATGAAATGTGCACAAAAGATCTTCATGACCCAGTTAAGCACGATGGTGTGATTGTTCACCTGAGGACCCGATGTCCTGGAATGTGAAGTCTAGTGGGACTTAGGAAGCATAACGACAAACAAAGCTTGTGGAGGTGATGGAATTCAGTTGAGATATTTCAAATTCTAAAAGATGATGATATGAGTGTGCTGCCCTCCATATGCCAGCAAATTTGGGAGACTCAGCAGTGGCCAGAGGACTGGAAATGGTCAGTTTTCATTCCAACCACAAAGAAAGGCAATCCAAAGAATGTCCAAACTACCACTTAATTGCACATGTCTGACACACTTGCCCAGAACTGCTCAGAATTCCCCAAGCCAGGCTTCAACAGAATGTGAACCATGAGCTCCCAGATGTTCAAGCTGGATTTATAAAGGGCAGAGGAACCCGAGATTCAATTGTCAACACCCGTTGGGTCCTCCAAAAGGCAAGAGAACTCCAGGAAAGCAGCTACTCTTATTTGACTATGCCAAAGACTTTGACTGACACAACAAAACAACACACACACAAAAAGTCACATCAAAACGTGAAATATTCTTCCAAACATCGGAATACATGCCTCCTGAGAATTCTTACATCCATGTAAATAAAATAAATATTTATCAACTTGGAAAATTTTCTCAGTCAATAGGAAAGGTGAATTATGATAGTAGTGCAGGTTATAGAATGTTGTTGAGTAATGTGTAGAGCATTTGATTGGTTATTACATTTCTTTATTGATAATTCAGTAAGCACTTAAAATGTGTCATTTTCAGGCTCTATGTTTCAGCTGTTGTGAAAGATACATAAAGAGGGTAGACCCAAAACACATTGAAGATATCTGTACTCTCCTTCGTAGGAGGGCAAACAGTAGTTCCTTCCAACCGCAAGAAATAGTTGAGACAAAGTTGTTAGAAGGGGCTTAGCATAAGGTAAGGTAAGGTTAGGTAAGTCACTTCAGTTGTGTTTGACTCTAGGCGACCCCATAGACGGCAGCCCAACAGGCCCCCACATCCCTGGGATTCTCCAGGCAAGGACACTGGAGTGGGTTGCCATTTTCTTCTCCAATGCATGAAAGTGAAAAGTGAAAGTGAAGTCGCTGAGTCGTGTCCAACTCTTAGCGACCCCATGGACTGCAGCCTACCTGGCTCCTCTGACCATAGGATTTTCCAGGCAAGAGTACTGGAGCGTGGTGTCATTGCCCTCTCTGAGGGCTTAGCATGACTGAAAATAATTTGTGATTGTAGCTTCAGAAGAGAAAGATAATGAAATGACTAAGGAAAACAGATATCATGTCTTCCAAGAACTTTGTAACCATGCTGATGTGCTGCAGTAATGACCAGGAATTTATTCTGTCTCTATGGGGACAGATAAGCAACATCTAAACATGCATTTGAAATTATAGGGTGGAATCTTGGTGTCAGGAAATGAAGACGTACCTTAAGGACAGCAGCGCAAATATGACCCTATAGAATACTACTTGTAAAGTACACAACGTGTGCTGACCATGGGCCAGTCACTGATTATATCATGCTATCTTTTCTATCACAGTGATGGTATAATTGTGATCATGATTTTGGATGTACTACAATATCTATATTTTCAGGGACAAAATTAATTTCTATAATGAAAACAATCTGCTGTCTAATCTTTAAGACTCTACCAGTAACTAATAGAATATAATATGTGAATGTGCTGAAGATCATACTGTGTATTTTTATTTATCTAATTTTATTTGCATCTCTTTCTTCACCCATACCATCCTAATTTAGACACCCCTTCATTTCAGCAGGGATGATTTCAGAAATCACTTTACATCCATTACCTCTTTTCCCTTGCTTCTCATTTTCTTGCTTACAAATATTATATCAGGTGTCATTTACCTAGGATGCATAACGAATGCTTTCTTGAACTGAAGAGTTTGGAATACCATGCAGTAAAATAGTAAACCAATGAACTAAAGCCTCATTTTCTCTTCTTTGTTTAAAAATTGAAAATGAAACTATGAAGATGAACATGTAAATTTATTGTTCAAATACAGGAATGGTAGGTATTTGTTGACATCTCCCAAAGTAACGTTCAATCTTCCTTAGGCTCCATAATCTGACACGTATTTGGTAGGTCAGTTTTAATTAGCATGGTTTCCATATAATGGTGATTGTTGATGAGTTGACTTGAAAGAGAGGAAGCAGATGTGTAAGTGCTTGTTGGCACTGAGAACCACGAGTTGCCTGTCTCTTGCAGGTTAGGAAAAGGATTGTCATGGCCTGACATATCGCTATGCCTGACTGGAAATTTAGAAGGCTCCACCATCAGTCCAGAATAAGTGCTCTGTAATGGGGATACAATGTGGTTCTGAGAAGTAGATGTAGTTGTAGTAGCAAAGTCCTCAATGGGGCCATTTACTTGAGTGTAGCTGCTATGTGAATGCCAATTAAAAATGCTCAACTTTTTTAAAACAGCAGGTTGATTTACCAAAATCTGTTCTGTTTGTCTAACCGATATTGGTGATGGGTGGTTAGGTAAGTCACATGGAGATAGGGCATTTGTATAAGTGACAATCTGGATGGTATGAGGCTTTTGTATGAAAGGCACAGGTAAACGTGTGGAGGCTGAAAATGCGCTCTCTCTACTAATTTCTGGAATAAATTCAGAGTTACGATCATCTTCGTTGACACTTGCTTTAACATGCTTCTTGTTATCTTGCACTAATGAAGATATTTGAGACACATTATTAATCCCAACTCTTCTTTGCACTCTTAATAAAAGTTGAGGATGACCTCTTTTGAAATTTGGATTATAGTAGGTCTGTAACTAAAATCAAAGGATTACATTATTTAGTTTCTTTATAAACCAAGGTAAAACTGACAAGCAAAGCTAAGTTATAAAAATGTATTCCTTTAATGAAACCAACTAAATAGCATCAAATAAAACACCTCCATTAGTAGTTTAACAGGTAACATGTTAGAAAGAATATGATCCTCAATGAAAAATATATTTTATATATACAGTAAATACCACTTTAAGTTGCTTCAGGACTTATATCTGGTTTCACAGTGCTAGGAAAGTTTGTCAAACATCCAATATTTTAACATATCCAGCTGTTCTCAACTTCAAAAAATAAAACTTTTTAACGATTTGTTAGCTCAAGTTTAAATTCGGTTTTAGCTACATATGTAAATGTGCTTTCTAGGTCACATGATTTCATCTTACGTATTGCCAATAAGTGAAAATGTTGGAATACCTTACTCAAAAGAGAGATGTTGTTTTCTTCTTCCAGAAAGACAGGTAGTGAAGCAGATCTTTGAAAAGTTTGTCGCTTTTTACTAAATCCATAAAGGTTAAGCTGTCGAATTAAACTCTTCATACTCTTGGTTTCAAATATTCTGAAAGGTGCCTTTCTTTCCAAGACTTCTTTCTTAAAGAGTTCTTCGTGGATCACTATACATGTGCCTCTCTCATCCCACCAAATAGATTCAAACTGATCACTTTCAACTATATTCCAAAGTTTTTGTGGAAAGGTGAGTGAAAGAAAATTAGTCACCTCATCTGTTTCAGATACAGAATATTTGTAGCATGGCCTTTTTATCACAAGATCCTCAGACAAAGCCTGAAAAGCATATTCTTCAATCATAGATCTCAAAACTGAGTCCCTAGTAAGTGTATAATCATACAAAGACCTAATGGAGGTTTCTGAATCAGTTGATTCATCCTTAGGAGGCCCATCTTGAATTTCTGAAGGTATATGTGCCATCTCAGAGAAATCTTTCTTCAGATCCTTTTCTCATTTGTCTGATTTTACTGACCACTACTTCAAAAATTGCTTGGCTGGCCAACAGAGAGAAACTCTCTAGACCATCGCAGAGGTCCTCAAAGTCAAAAGGCTGTGACATCACAAAATCACTTGTCTCCTAGCAATCAAAGGGTAGCTGTGACATCACAAAATCACTGGTCTCCTAGCCATTGAAAGGTGATGTTCAGCTAGGCTTTACTTCAGCATCAACTTAAAAATACAGCCTGCTTACAGAAATAGTAACCAAAACCATGAAGCATGCAAAATCTCATTCCTAAAGAATTTTTACACAGAAAAATCACATCAATAAATCTACTTGGTTTCTGAAATACAAGTGATTTATCACCCTTCTATACACACATTTTTCATATTCAGTACTGTTACCCAAGCAAAATTGGTCTACTGGCCTCTGCAATAAAATCTTTTAACTGTCTGGTTTCAACTACTCTGTGGTCTCTGTACTTAACTTTCAGCCTGGCTGGGGCTTTGGCATCTCTAAAACTGTTCATAGGATAATGCTCAGGATGTTATTGATGGCCCTTGAGGAGGAACTAAAGACCCTTGAATTTGACTAATGGCTAAATCATTATTATTCTCTATCACTTGATTATTATCCTTAGATTCTGTCTTTTCTAGCCTCACTGTTTAAAATTACTTTTTTTTAATTGTTTTGTGTGTATTTTATTTTATTATTTTTTATTTGATTTTTTAACTTTACAATATTGTCCTGGTTTTGCCATACATCAACATGAATCCGCCACAGGTATACATGTGTTCCCCATCCTGAAACCTCCTCCCTCCTCCCTCCCCATACCATCCCTCTGGGTCGTCCCAGCACACCAGCCCCAAACATCCAGTATCGTGCATCGAACCTGAACTGGTGACTCGTTCATACATGATATTATACATGCTTCAATGTCATTCTACCAAATCATCTCACCCTCTACCTCTCCCAAGAGTCCAAAAGACTGTTCTATACATCAGTGTCTCTTTTGCTGTCTCATATACAGAGTTATTGTTACCATCTTTTAAATTCCATATATATGTGTTAGTATACTGTATTGGTGTTTTTCTTTCTGGCTTACTTCACTCTGTATAATAGGTTCCAGTTTCATCCACCTCATTAGAACTGATTGAAATTTATTCTTTTTAATGGCTGAGTAACACTCCATTGTATATATGCACCACAGCTTTCTCATTCATTCATCTGCTGATGGACATCTAGGTTGCTTCCATGTCCTGGCTACTAGAAACAGTGCTGCGATGAACATTGGGGTACACGTGTCTCTTTCAATTCTGGTTTTCTCAGTGTGTATGCCCAGCAGTGGGATTGCTGGATTATAAGGCAGTTCTATTTCCAGTTTTTTAAGGAATCTCCACACTGTTCTCCATAGTGGCTGTACTACTTTGCATTCCCAGCAACAGTGTAAGAGGGTTCCCTTTTCTCCACATCCTCTCCAACATTGATTGCTTGTGGACTTTTGGATCGCACCCATTCTGACTGGTGTGAAATTGAACACCAGGAGGTCTACAATCTCCTACCTCTTTCTCTCGGTTTTCATACTTTTCAGTCTTAAGAAGGGACTGCTTAGAACACGAAAGGAAATAAAGTGTTGGACTTAGAACTCAATCATAAATGTGACAGAAAATCTCAGTTGCAGGTTCGATGTCTTTTTCAGGTTTTCCAGCTCTTGGAGTGTTTCAATCAGCAACAACTTTGGCTATTTCCTGTTGAGATGGAGCCTGGAGTTGGAAATAATTCTGAAATCTAAGCTTGGCATCAATATTTTCTCTTATGAAAATATACTTCTATATTTTATATATGATATATATGTATATATAAGTCTATATCTGTCTATTTTTGTCAAAACTGGACAAAAAATTTGAAAATTGGTAGATCTTTATTAAAAGCAGAGAGGTGAGTGATATAAAAGAGTCCTCATATTTTACATTCAGCCAAGAAAACATATTTTGAAGTATTTCCGCTTACATATATTCAACAACCGAGTCGACTTTTTAATCATTCTTCATTTGGGTTTTAATTTTTTTCCATTTCTATTAAATCTAACAGGAGTTAAAAGCCATTGCACCTTTTTTATACACACACTCATACACACAGGTGTATATATGTCAAAATATAATTTTATGCAACACTATTTAGGTGGCCAAACTCATTGCTTGCTCCCAAGATCTTAAATAAACTGTTTGGGAAGCCTTACATTACTTAATAATTTTCTGGCTGAACAATTCAGATCCTGTTGCTGAAAAGCTCTCCTTTAATCTCGCTCATCTTCCACAATTCTTTCTGTAATAAGAGGTAGGGCTCATACTTATGGGGACACCTTGAACGCATAAAATCACAACTCTCATTTACTTAGATATATTGTTCAAAGAACGCTGTTGCTCTCCTCACATTGGACACAATTTTATTTTATTTATTTTCAATATAAATATATGTATTTTAATTGGAGTCTAATTGCTTTACAATATTGTACTGGTTTTGCCATACATAAATATGAATCTGCCACAGGTATACATGTGTGCCACCTCCCTCCTCATATCATCCCTCCTGGTTATCCCAGTGCACCAGCCCCAAAGCATCCTGTATCATGCATTGAACCTGGACTGCCAGTTTGGTGACCTATGTTATTATACATGTGTCAGTGCCATTCTCCCAAATCATACCACCCTAGCCGTCTCCCAGAGCTCAAAAGACTGTTTTATACATCTGTGTCTTTTTTGCATTCTCACATACATGGTTATCGTTATCATCTTTCTAAATTCCACATATATGTGTTAGTTTATTCTATTGGTGTTTTTCTTTCTGGCTAACTTCATTCTGTATAATAGGCTCCAGTTTCATCCACCCCATTAGAACTGACTGAAATGTATTCCTTTTAATGGTTGAGTAATACTCCATTATGTATATATCCCACAGCTTTCTTATCCATTCATCCACTAATGGACATCTAGGTTGCTTCCATGTCCTGGCTATTAGAAACAGTGCTGTGATGAACATCAGGGTACACATGTCTCTTTCAATTCTGGTTTCCTTGGTGTGTATGCACAGCAGTGGGATTGTTGGGTCTTATGGCAGTTCTATTTGAAGGTTGGTTTTTTTTTTTTTTTTTTTTTTTAAAGAATCTAAACAGTGTTCTCCATAGTGGCTGTACTAGTTTGCATTCCCACCAACAGTGTAAGAGGGTTCCTTTTTCTCCACACCTTATCCAGCATTTATTGCTTGTAGACTTTTGGAGCACAACCAATTTGACTGGCATGAAAAGGTACCTCATTGTGGTTTTGATTTTCATTTCTCTGATAATGAGTGATGTTGAGCATCTTTTCATGTGTTTGTTAGCTATCTGTATGTCTTCTTTGAAGAAATGTCTGTTTAGTTCTTTGGCCAATTTTTTCATTGAGTCGTTTATTTTCCTGGAATTGAGCTTCAGGAGTTGCTTGTATATTTTTGACATTAATTCTTTGTCAGTTGCTTCAGTTCAGTTCAGTTCAGTTGTTCAGTCATGTCCGACTCTTTGCGACCCCATGAATTGCAGCACGACAGGCCTCCCTATCCATCTCCAACTCCTGGAGTTCAACAAACTCACATCCATCGACTCGGTGATGCCAACCACCATCTCATCCTCTCTCGTCCTCTTCTCCTCCTGACCTCAATCCCTCCCAGCATCAGAGTCTTTACCAGTGAGTCAAATCATCACAGGAGGTGGCCAAAGTACTGGAGTTTCAGCTTTAGCATCATTCCTTCCAAGGAACACCCAGGACTAAACTCCTGTAGGATGGACTGGATGGATCTCTTACATCAAGAGTCTTTTCCAGCACTACAGTTCAAAAGCATCAATTCTTCCATGCTCAGCTTTCTTTTTCTTTTTTTTTTAATTTTATTTTATTTTTAAAATTTACATAATTGTATTAGTTTTGCCAAATATCAAAATGAATCCGCCACAGGCATACATGTGTTCCCCATCCTGAACCCTCCTCCCTCCCCACACCATCCCTCTGGGTCGTCCCAGTGCTCCAGCCCCAAGCATCCAGTATCGCGCATCGAACCTGGACTGTCAACTCGTTTCTTGCATGATATTCTACATGTTTCAATGTCACTCTCCCAACTCTTCCCACCCTCTCCCTCTCCCACAGAGTCCATAAGACTGTTCTATACATCAGTGTCTCTTTTGCTGTCTCGTACACCGGGTTATTGTTACCATCTTTCTAAATTCCATATATATGCGTTAGTATACTGTATTTATGTTTTTCCTTCTGGCTTACTTCACTCTGTATAATAGGCTCCAGTTTCATCCACCTCATTAGAACTGATTCAAATGTATTCTTTTTAATGGCTGAGTAATACTCCATTGTGTATATGTACCACAGCTTTCTTATCCATTCATCTGCTGATGGACATCTAGGTTGCTTCCATGTCCTGGCTATTATAAACAGTGCTGCGATGAACATTGGGGTACACGTGTCTTTTTCCCTTCTGGTTTCCTCAGTGTGTATGCCCAGCAGTGGGATTGCTGGATCATAAGGCAGTTCTATTTCCAGTTTTTTAAGGAATCTCCACACTGTTCTCCATAGTGGCTGTACTAGTTTGCATTCCCAGCAACAGTGTAAGAGGGTTCCCTTTTCTCCACACCCTCTCCAGCACTTATTATTTGTAGACTTTTGGATCGCAGCCATTCTGACTGGTGTGAAATGGTATCTCATAGTGGTTTTGATTTGCATTTCTCTGATAATGAGTGATGTTGAGCATCTTTTCATGTGTTTGTTAGCCATCTGTATGTCTTCTTTGGAGAAATGTCTATTTAGTTCTTTGGCCCATTTTTTGATTGGGTCATTTATTTTTCTGGAGTTGAGCTGTAGGAGTTGCTTGTATATTTTTGAGATGAGTTGTTTGTCAGTTGCTTCATTTGCTACTATTTTCTCCCATTCTGAAGGCTGTCTTTTCACCTTGCTAATAGTTTCCTTTGATGTGCAGAAGCTTTTAAGGTTAATTAGGTCCCATTTGTTTATTTTTGCTTTTATTTCCAATATTCTGGGAGGTGGGTCATAGAGGATCCTGCTGTGATGTATGTCAGAGAGTGTTTTGCCTATGTTCTCCTCTAGGAGTTTTATAGTTTCTGGTCTTACGTTTAGATCTTTAATCCATTTTGAGTTTATTTTTGTGTATGGTGTTAGAAAGTGGTCTAGTTTCATTCTTTTACACGTGGTTGACCAGATTTCCCAGCACCACTTGTTAAAGAGATTGCCTTTAATCCATTGTATATTCTTGCCTCCTTTGTCAAAGATAAGGTGTCCATATGTGCGTGGATTTATCTCTGGGCTTTCTATTTTATTCCATTGATCTATATATCTGTCTTTGTGCCAGTACCATACTGTCTTGATAACTGTGGCTTTGTAGTAGAGCCTGAAGTCAGGTAGGTTGATTCCTCCAGTTCCATTCTTCTTTC
This sequence comes from Bos taurus, assembly GCF_002263795.3. Classification (NCBI taxonomy): domain Eukaryota; kingdom Metazoa; phylum Chordata; class Mammalia; order Artiodactyla; family Bovidae; genus Bos; species Bos taurus. The sequence continues at coordinate 54,367,007 of NC_082638.1, forward strand.
TCAAGATCGCTTTGGCTATTCAAGGTTTTTTGTTTTTCCATACAAATTGTGAAATTATTTGTTCCAGCTCTGTGAAGAATACTGTTGGTAGCTTGATAGGGATTGCGTTGAATCTATAAATTGCTTTGGGTAGTATACTCATTTTCACTATATTGATTCTTCCAATCCATGAACATGGTATATTTCTCCATCTATTAGTGTCCTCTTTGATTTCTTTCACCAGTGTTTTATAGTTTTTTATATATAGGTCTTTAGTTTCTTTAGGTAGATATATTCCTAAGTATTTTATTCTTTCCGTTGCAATGGTGAATGGAATTGTTTCCTTAATTTCTCTCTCTGTTTTCTCATTATTAGTGTATAGGAATGCAAGGGATTTCTGTGTGTTGATTTTATATCCTGCAACTTTACTATAATCATTGATTAGTTCTAGTAATTTTCTGGTGGAGTCTTTAGGGTTTTCTATGTAGAGGATCATGTCATCTGCAAATAGTGAGAGTTTTACTTCTTCTTTTCCAATTTGGATTCCTTTTATTTCTTTTTCTGCTCTGATTGCTGTGGCTAAAACTTCCAAAACTATGTTGAATAGTAATGGTGAAAGTGGGCACCCTTGTCTTGTTCCTGACTTTAGAGGAAATGCTTTCAATTTTTCACCATTGAGGATAATGTTTGCTGTGGGTTTGTCATATATAGCTTTTATTATGTTGAGGTATGTTCCTTCTATTCCTGCTTTCTGGAGAGTTTTTATCATAAATGGATGTTGAATTTTGTCAAAGGCTTTCTCTGCATCTATTGAGATAATCATATGGTTTTTATTTTTCAATTTGTTAATGTGGTGTATTACATTGATTGATTTGTGGATATTGAAGAATCCTTGCATCCCTGGGATAAAGCCCTCTTGATCATGGTGTATGATCTTTTTAATGTGTTGTTGGATTCTGATTGCTAGAATTTTGTTAAGGATTTTTGCATCTATGTTCATCAGTGATATTGGCCTGTAGTTTTCTTTTTTTGTGGGATCTTTGTCAGGTTTTGGTATTAGGGTGATGGTGGCCTCATAGAATGAGTTTGGAAGTTTACCTTCCTCTGCAATTTTTTGGAAGAGTTTGAGCAGGATAGGTGTCAGCTCTTCTCTAAATTTTTGGTAGAATTCAGCTGTGAAGCCATCTGGACCGGGGCTTTTGTTTGCTGGAAGATTTTTGATTACAGTTTCAATTTCCGTGCTTGTGATGGGTCTGTTAAGATTTTCTATTTCTTCCTGGTCTAGTTTTGGAAAGTTGTACTTTTCTAAGAATTTGTCCATTTCTTCCACGTTGTCCATTTTATTGGCATATAATTGTTGATAGTAGTCTCTTATGATCCTTTGTATTTCTGTGTTGTCTGTTGTGATCTCTCCATTTTCGTTTCTAATTTTGTTGATTTGATTTTTCTCCCTTTGTTTCTTGATGAGTCTGGCTAATGGTTTGTCAATTTTATTTATCCTTTCAAAGAACCAGCTTTTGGTTTTGTTGATTTTTGCTATGGTCTCTTTTGTTTCTTTTGCATTTATTTCTGCTCTAATTTTTAAGATTCTTTCCTTCTACTAACCCTGGGGTTCTTCATTTCTTCCTTTTCTAGTTGCTTTAGGTGTAGAGTTAGGTTATTTATGTGACTTTTTTCTTGTTTCTTGAGGTGTGCCTGTATTGCTATGAACTTTCCCCTTAGGACTGCTTTTACCGTGTCCCACAGGTTTTGGGTTGTTGTGTTTTCATTTTCATTCGTTTCTATGCAAATTTTGATTTCTTTTTTGATTTCTTCTGTTATTTGTTGGTTATTCAGCAGCGTGTTGTTCAGCCTCCATATGTTGGAATTTTTAATAGTTTTTCTCCTGTAATTGAGATCTAATCTTACTGCATTGTGGTCAGAAAAAATGCTTGGGATGATTTCTATTTTTTTGAATTTACCAAGGCTAGCTTTATGGCCCAGGATGTGATCTATCCTGGAGAAGGTTCCATGTGCGCTTGAGAAAAATGTGAAATTCATTGTTTTCGGATGAAATGTCCTATAGATATCAATTAGGTCTAACTGGTCTATTGTATCATTTAAAGTTTGTGTTTCCTTGTTAATTTTTTGTTTAGTTGATCTATCCATAGGTGTGAGTGGGGTATTAAAGTCTCCCACTATTATTGTGTTATTGTTAATTTCTCCTTTCATACTTGTTAGCATTTGTCTTACGTACTGTGGTGCTCCCGTGTTGGGTGCATATATATTTATAATTGTTATATCTTCTTCTTGGATTGATCCTTTGATCATTATGTAGTGACCTTCTTTGTCTCTTTTCACAGCCTTTGTTTTAAAGTCTATTTTATCTGATATGAGTATTGCCTCTCCTGCTTTCTTTTGGTCCCTATTTGCATGGAAAATCTTTTTCCAGCCCTTCACTTTCAGTCTGTATGTGTCCCCTGTTTTGAGGTGGGTCTCCTGTAGACAACATATGTAGGGGTCTTGTTTTTGTATCCATTCAGCCAGTCTTTGTCTTTTGGTTGGGGCATTCAACCCATTTACGTTTAAGGTAATTACTGATAAGTATGATCCCGTTGCCATTTACTTTATTGTTTTGGGTTCGAGTTTATACACCGTTTTTGTGTTTTTTGTCTAGAGAATATCCTTTAGTATTTGTTGGAGAGCTGGTTTGGTGGTGCAGAATTCTCTCAGCTTTTGCTTGTCTGAAAAGCTTTTGATTTCTCCTTCATACTTGAATGAGTCCTTGCTGGGTACAATAATCTGGGCTGTAGGTTATTTTCTTTCATCATTTTAAGTATGTCTTGCCATTCCCTCCTGGCTTTAAGAGTTTCTATTGAAAGATCAGCTGTTATCCTTATGGGAATTCCCTTGTGTGTTATTTGTTGTTTTTCCCTTGCTGCTTTTAATATTTGTTCTTTGTGTTTGATCTTTGTTAATTTGATTAATATGTGTCTTGGGTGTTTCTCCTTGGGTTTATCCTGTTTGGGACTCTCTGGGATTCTTGGACTTGGGTGATTATTTCCTTCCCCATTTTAGGGAAGTTTTCAACTATTATCTCCTCAAGTATTTTCTCATGGTCTTTCTTTTTGTCTTCTTCTTCTGGAACCCCTATTATTCGAATGTTGTAGCGTTTAATATTGTCCTGGAGGTCTCTGAGATTGTCCTCATTTCTTTTAATTCGTTTTTCTTTTATCCTCTCTGATTCATTTATTTCTACCATTCTATCTTCTAATTCACTAATCCTATCTTCTGCCTCTGTTATTCTACTATTTGTTGCCTCCAGAGTGTTTTTAATTTCATTTACTGCATTATTCATTATATATTGACTCTTTTTTATTTCTTCTAGGTCCTTGTTAAACCTTCTAGCATCTTTTCAATCCTTGTCTCCAGGCTATTTATCTGTGATTCCATTTTAGTTTCAAGATTTTGGATCAATTTCACTATCATTATTCGGAATTCTTTATCAGGTAGATTCCCTATCTCTTCCTCTTTTGTTTGGTTTGTTGGGCATTTATCCTGTTCCTTTATCTGCTGGCTATTCCTCTGTCTCTTCATCTTGTTTAAATTGCTGAGTTTGGGGTGTCCTTTATGTATTCTGGCAGTTTGTGGAGTTCTCTTTATTGTGGCATTTCCTCACTGTGTGTGGGTTTGTACAGGTGGCTTGTCAAGGTTTCCTGGTTGGGGAAGCTTGTGTCGGTGTTCTGGTGGATGGAGCTGTATTTCTTCTCTCTGGAGTGCAATGAAATGTCCAGTAGTGAGTTATGAGATGTCTATAGTTTTGGGGTGACTTTGGGCAGCCTGTATCTTGAAGCTCAGGGCTGTGTTCCTTTGTTGCTGGAGAATTTGCTTGGTATGTCTTGCCCTGGGACTTATTGGCCCTTGTGTGGTGCTTGGTTTCAGTGTCGGTATGGAGGCATTTGATGAGCTCCTGTCAATTAATGTTCCTTGGAGTCAGGAGTTCCCTGGAGTCAGGGTTTGGACTTAAGTCTCCTGCTTCCGGTTATCGGTCTTATTTTTACAGTAGTTTCAAAACTTCTCCTTCTATACAGCACCATTGATAAAACGTTTACATTAAAGATGAAAAGTTTCTCTACGATGAGGGTCACTCAGAGAGGTTCACAGGGTTACATGGAGAAGAGAAGAGGGAGGAGGGAGTTAGAGGTGACCCAAATGAGATGAGGTGAATCAATAATGGAGAGAGTAGGGTAGCCAGTAGTCACTTCCTTATGTGCACTCCACAACTAGACCACTCAGAGATATTCACGGAGTCATACAGAGAAGAGAAGGAGGAAGGTGAAAGAGGTGGCCAGAAGGATAAAAGGGGGGAATGAAAAGGAGGGAGACAGATCCAGCCAGTAATCAGTTCCCTAAGTGTTCTCCACCGTCTGGAACACACAGAAATTCATAGAGTTGGGTAGAGTAGAGGGGTTAGGGAGGAGACACAGGCGACCTGGTGGAGAAAAAGGAGAGTCTAAAGGGAGAGAGAGCAGTCAAGCCAGTATTCTTGCTCCCTAGTGAAAAATGGGTCCTGAAGATTGGGTTCTTAAAGGTACAAAATTGGTAACAAATACATAAAAGCAAGAATTAAAAATCTAGAGTAGAGTTTGGAATTTCAAAAATACGATGTTAAAGAAAAGAAGAAGGAAAAGAAAGAGAGAAAAAACGAACAAACAAAAACAAACAAGGTCGCGAAAATTGTAAAGAAAGTACAGGTACAAAATTGATAACTAATACCAAAAAGCAAAAATTAAAAATCTAGAGTAGAGTTTGGAATTTCAAAAATACAACGTTAAAAAAAAAAAAAAGAAGAAGAAGAAGAAAAATAAAGAGAGAAAACAGACAAATGAAAACAAACAATGTTACAAAAATTATAAAGAAAATACAGGTACAAAATTGATATTATTCAGATATACAATGTTATATAGAAGAAGAAGAGAAAGAAACAAAGAAGAAGAAAAAAAGAAGTCACAGAAATTATATAAAAATAAACTATAGGTACAAAATTGATAACAAATACCAAAAAGCAAAAATTAAAAATCTAGAGTAGAGTTTAGAATTTCAAAAATACAATGTTAAAGAAAAGAAAAAAAAAAAAAAAACAAGGTCAAAAAATTATAAAATATATACATATGAAGTTTGCTGAAGTAGAAAACAATAGGGTCTTTTTTTTTTTTTTTTTTTGCAAAGTAATAGGTTATAAAAGTGAAAATTAAAGGAACAATAGAGGACTTAAAAAAAATTTTTTTTAATTAAAAAAAAAAGAAAGAATGATCGTAAAAATAATAAAAATATATCTAGGACTTTCTTGGTGGTGTTGTGTGTTCAGTTCATTTTTGGCTAGTTCCTTGGTCAGACTTATATTTCTCAAGATCTATAGGCCCCTTCCTATGTAGTCCGTAGTAACCACCGGGTTTTGGTCTATTGCCTGTAGCTTCCAAGGCGTTTCCCTCTGTTATATCTTCTTCTGTTTGCTAGTCTCTTCAGTATCTGGTTTCCGCCCTGACACAAAGGGGACGGTGGAGGACACTTTTTTTTTTTTTTTTTTTTAGGCTTACTTGTTCAGTCGCGCTGTGGGGAGGGAGGGAGGAATGCTGCAAACAAATAACACTGGCGTGGGCTCGCAGTGCCTCAGCCACCTTGGGTCTGCCCCCACTCACGGCGCGTGTAGCCTCCCTGTCCACACTGCTCGGGCTCTAGGTTGTTCCGCCGGGAACAATCCGAGGCTGGCCCTGGGCTGCATGCACCTCCCAGGTCCAAGCCGCTCAGGTTCAGGCACTCGGGTAGTCCTCAGAGGCGCAGACTCAGTTGGGCCTGCGTTTTGTGCTCTTCCCAGGTCCGAGCAGCTCAGGTGATGAGGTATTTGGCGAGCGCCAATGCTGCGACTTACCGCCTCCCTGCCACTCGGTTTTCTGGTTGTAACACCGGCGCACCTTCTCAGGCAGATGTTGACCGTCCAGACCCCCAAGAAGTTTTAGTTAGCAAAGAAGCCAGCTTACAGTTTTATAGATAATGTCTCTCTGGGGCTGCGATTGCCCCCTTCCGGCTCTGGCTGCCTGTCACCGGAGGGGGAAGGTCTGCAGCCGGCTATCTCTGTTCAGTCCTTTGTTCCGTGCGCGGGCCTGACGTTTTTAGGTTAGGACTGGCTTTTCGCGTGGTAGATATCCCACAGTCTGGTTTGCTAACCCAAATTATTTCGCTCAGATAGCGCTCAGGGTATTCAGGTCAGATTCTTACTCTCAGCGATGCAGCCCACGCCGCACCTCCCTGCCCAGCCCCCGCTTGCTAATGGCGGATGCAGGCGTCTGTGCTGCTTCTCCGCTGGGGGAGTTACCGTAGGGCTCGAAATCTGCGAGTTTTAATTGTTTATTTATTTTTCTCCCTGTTATGTTGCCCTCTATGCTTCCAAAGCTCGGCACAGATTCGGCAGTGAGAAGGTTTCCTGGTGTTTGGAAACTTCTCTCTTTTTAAGATTCCCTTCCCGGGACGGAGCTCCGTCCCTCCCTCTTTTGTCTCTTTTTTTTGTCTTTAATATTTTTTCCTACCTCCTTTCGAAGAGTTGGGTTGCTTTTCTGGGTGCCTGATGTCCTCTGCCGGCATTCAGAAGTTGTTTTGTGGAATTTACTCAACGTTTAAATGCTCTTTTGATGAATTTCTGGGGGAGAAAGTGTTCTCCCCGTCCTACTCCTCCGCCATCTTGGCTCCTCCTCCCATGCTCAGCTTTCTTCACAGTCCTACTCTCACATCCATACATGACTACAGGAAAAACCATAGCCCTGACTAGATGGACCATTGTTGGCAAAGTAATGTCTCTGCTTTTGAATATGCTATTAAGGTGGGTCACAACGTTCCTTCCAAGGAGTGTCTTTTAATTTCATGGCTGCAGACACCAACTGCAGTGATTTTGGAGCCCAAAAAAAATAAAGTTTGACACTGTTTCCCCATCTATTTCCCATGACATGATGGGACCAGTTGCCATGATTTTCATTTTCTGAATGTTGAGCTTGAAGCCAACTTTTTCACTCTCCTCTTTCACTTTGATCAAGAGTCATTTTAGTTCCTCTTCACTTTCTGCCAGAAGGATGGTATCATCTGCATATCTGAGGTTATTGATATTTCTCTTGGCAATCTTGATTCCACCTTGTGCTTCCTCCAGCCCTGTGTTTCTCATGATGTACTCTGCATATAAGTTAAACAAGCAGGGTGACAATATACAGCCTAGACATACTCCTTTTCCTATTTGGAACCAGTATGTGTTCCATGTACAGTTCTAACTGTTGCTTCCTGACCTGCATATAGGTTTCTCAAGAGTCAGGTCAGGTGGTCTGGTATTCCCATCTCTTTCAGAATTTTCCACAGTTTATTGTGATCCACACACTCAAAGGCTTCCACATAGACAATAAAGCAGAAACAGATGAATTTCTGGAACTCTCTTGCTTTTTCAATGATCCAGCAGATGTTGGCAACTTGATCTCTGGTTCCTCTGCCTTTTGTAAAACCAGCTTGAACATCTGGAAGTTCACAATTCACATATTGCTGAAGCCTGGCTTGGAGAATTTTGAGCATTTCTTTACTAGCATGTGAGATGAGTGCAATTGCATGGTGATGTGAGAATTCTTTGGCATTGCCTTTCTTTGGGATTGGAATGAAAACTGACCTTTTCGAGTCCTTTGGCCACTGCTGAGTTTTCCAAATATGCTGCCATATTGAGTGCAGCACTTTCACAGTATCATTAAAAGGGGCCAATAGCTCTAAATAGACATTTCTTTAAAGAAGACATATGGATGTCTAATAAACACATGAAATATGCTTAACATCATTCATCATTAGATAAATGAAAATTAAAATTGTAATGAGCAGTCATCTCACACTGTTCAGAGTGGCCATCACCAGAAATTCTACAAGCAAGAAATCCTGGAAAGGCTGTGGAGAAAAGTTTACCCTAATACACTGTTGCCCGTAACACAAACTGGTACAACCTGTATTCAGAACAGTTTGGAGATTCCTTGAGAAACTTGGACTAGACCTGTCATATGACCCAGAAACCCCACTTCTTTGCATATACCCAGAGGGAATTAGGATGGAACATAACACATGTACCCCAATGTTTATTGAAATTGCCTTTACAATAGCTATGACATGGAAGTAATCTAGATGCGCATCAGCAGATGAATATATAAGGAAGTTGTGGTATATATACAAACAAAATATTACTCAGCTACAGAAAGGCATATATTTGTGTCACTTTTAATGAGGCAGTTCAACCTACAGCCTATTGTTCAGAGTGAAAAAAGTTAGAGAGAGGCAAATATTGCACATTAATGCATATAAATTGGATTTAGGAAGACAGTAACAATAACCCTACCCACGTGAAGGCTAGTAAAGAAGATCCACATATAAATAACAGACTCTTAGACTGGGATGATTTGAGAACATAGCATTGGAACAGGTATATTACCATATATAAAAGAGATGATCAGTGCAAGTTCAGCATATGAAAGATGCACCCAACTCTTGTGCTGTGGAAGAACCCAGAATCATGGGGTAATAAGGAAGGTTTGAGTTGTGTTCAGGATAGGGAGATACATATTTTCATGTGGCTGGTTCATGTTGATCTATATGTCAAAAACCATCACAGTAATACATAGTAATTCTATTCCAATTAAATAAATCATTTTTGTAAAAAGAAATTAGAAGAAATTAAAAAAAAATGCATTTAGAAATAGCATGGACATGATCCAGAATACAACCTCAACAGTTGTTTTATACCTACTCAAGAAAGTGCTGTGATGAACATTGGGGCAGCACTGTTTATAATAGCCAGGACATGGAAGCAACCTAGGTGTCCATCAGCAGATGAATGGATAAGAAAGCTGTGGTACATATACACAATGGAGTATTACTCAGCCATTAGAAAGAATAAATTTCAGTCAGTTCTAATGAGGTGGATGAAACTGAAGCCTATTATACAGAGTGAAGTAAGCCAGAAGGAAAAACACCAATACAGTATACTAATGCATATATATGGAATTTAGAAATATGATAACAATAACCCTGTGTACGAGACAGCAAAAGAGACACTGATGTATAGAACAGTCTTATGGACTTTGTGGGAGAGGGAGAGGGTGGGAAGATTTGGGAGAATGGCATTGAAACATGTAAAATATCCTGTAAGAAATGAGATGCCAGTCCAGGTTCGATGCACGATACTGGATGCTTGTGGCTAGTGCACTGGGACGACCCAGAGGGATGGTATGGGGAGGGAGGAGGGAGGAGGGTTCAGGATGGGGAATACATGTATACCTGTAGTGGATTCATTTTGATATTTGGCAAAACTAATACACTTATGTAAAATTTAACAATAAAATAAAATTAAAAAAAAAAAAAAGAAAGTGGACTTAGGGCCCTTCCCCCCTGCCCATGACCCGCCTCCGGCCCCCGCTCTCCAAGTCCAACCTCCGATCTGTTTAATAAGAAGGCGCCTGTGTATGGCAGAGCTGGTGTGAGACGAAGAGTCAATCCTTCCCAGCCACCGGGATAATCAAGAGTTTGGCGGGACCTTCAAGCACACACCGAGATAATGAGGAGCCAGATGAAAAGCACAGACTCTGGCGCTGAAATGGATTAATAAGGAACTTAGTGATTTGGCCCGTGACCCTCCAGCACAATGTTCTGCAGGTCCAGTTGGGGATGATATGTTTCATTGGCAAGCCACAATTATGGGACCTAATGACAGCCCTTATCAAGGCGGTGTATTCTTTTTGACAATTCATTTTCCTACAGACTACCCCTTCAAACTACCTAAGGTTGCATTTACAACAAGAATTTATCATCCAAATATTAACAGTAATGGCAGCATTTGTCTCGATATTCTAAGATCACAGTGGTCTCCTGCTTTAATTATTTCTAAAGTTCTTTTATCCATTTGTTCACTGCTATGTGATCCAAACCCAGATGACCCCCTAGTGCCAGAGATTGCACGGATGTATAAAACAGACAGAGATAAGTACAACAGAGTATCTCGGGAATGGACTCAGAAGTATGCCATGTGATGCTTAAAGTCAGACTAACCTGCATTATAGCTGGAATAAACTTTAAATTACTGTTTGTTTTTTTTTTTTTCTTATCTGGCTGCTCCCTTATCAGACCTCATCATTTTTAATTTTATTTTTTGTTTACCTCCCTCTATTCATTCACATGCTCATCTGAGAAGACTTAAGTTCTTCCAGCTTTGGACAATAACTGCTTTTAGAAACTGTAAAGTAGTTACAAGAGAATAGTTGCACAAGATTCAGAATTAAAAAAAAAAATGGAGCATGTGTATTATGTGGCCAATGTCTTCACTCTAACTTGCTTATGAGACTAAAACCATTCCTCACTGCTCTAACATGCTCAAGAATCATCTGAGAGGGAGGGAGATGGATGCTGAGTTGTCACATCAAAGGAAGCAGCATTATTCTAACAGCATCCATTCTTGTTTAAGCCTTCCACTGTTAGAGATTTGAGGTTACATGATATACTTTATGCTCATAACTGATATGGCTGGAGAATTGGTATTGAATTTATAGCATCAGCAGAACAGAAAATGTGATGTATTTTATGCATGTCAATAAAGGAATGACCTGTTCTTGTTCTACAGAGAATGGAAATTGGAAGTCAAACACCCTTTGTATTCCAAAATAGGGTCTCAAAACATTTTGCAATTTTCATTTAAATTGTTAGGAGGCTTGGAGCTATTAGTTAATCTATCTTCCAATACACTGTTTAATATAGCACTGAATAAATGATGCAAGTTGTCAATGGATGAGTGACCAACTAATAGCTCTGCTAGTAATTGATTTATTTTTCTTCATTAAAGTTGCATAAACCAAAAAACAAAACAATAAAGAAAGAAAGAAAGTGGACGTAGGAGGGGCAGACCATGTGTGCTGGTATAGAGGCTGAAAGTCAAAGAAGATAAGCTTGAGATTGCAACTATGTTTTTGCAGCATGACCTCAGTATCATAGTCTAAGTAGTGGAAGATGCATGTGGCAGAATGCAAGCTTAGTAGATCGGCATGCCTACTCTGGAACAGAGGTTCAGTAGGAGTTAAATGCATGCACTTGAGCGTCGTTTCAGGAGTGACGGTATATGTGTTTCAGAGTGAAGATAAATAGGTGCAGCAAAAGTGCTCTAAAATGTTGGGAAATACTTGTAAGAAGGCAGGTTCAGAGTGGAAGCTCAGTATTTGTGTGACTAATGTTATAGACTTAGACTTCAATTGAAGAAAGTAGAGAAGACCACTAGATGATTCAGTTCAGTTCAGTCGCTTAGTTGTGTCCGACTCTTTGTGACCCCAAGAATCGCAGTATGCCAGGCCTTCCTGTCCATCACAAACTCCCGGAGTTCACTCAGACTTATGTCTATCGAGTCAGTGATGCCATTCAGCCATCTCATCATCTGTCGTCCCCTTCTCCTCCTGCCCCCAATCCCTCCCAGCATCAGAGTCTTTTCCAATGAGTCAGCTCTTCACATGAGGTGGCCAAAGTACTGGAGTTTCAGCTTCAGCATCATTCCCTCCAAAGAAATCCCAGGGCTGATCTCACTCAGAATGGATTGGTTGGATCTCCTTGTAGTCCAAGGGATTTTCAAGAGTCTTCTCCAACACCAGAGTTCAAAAGCATCCATCCTTGGTGCTCAGCCTTCTTCACAGTCCAAGTCTCACATCCATACATGACTACTGGAAAAAGCATAGCCTTGACTAGATGGACCTTTGTTGGCAAAGTAATATCTCTGCTTTTGAATATGCTATCAAGTTTGGTCATAACTTTCCTTCCAAGGAGTAAGCATCTTTTAATTTCATGGCTGCAATCACCCTCTGCAGTGATTTTGGAGCCCCCCCCCCCCAAAATAAAGTCTGACACTGTTTCCATAGTTTCCCCATCAATTTCCCATGAAGTGATGGGACTGGAGGCCATGATCTTTTTTTTTTTTTTTTTCCTGAATGTTGAGCTTTAAGCCAACTTTTTCACTCTCTACTTATGATTCAGGTATGACCTAAATCAGATCCCTTATGATTATACAGTGGACGTGACAAAAGATTTAAGGGAATAGATTTGATAGAGTGCCTGAAGAACTACAGGTGGAGGTTCATGAAATTGTACAGGAGGCAGTGACCAAGAACATCCCCAAGAAAAGTAATGCCAAAAGGCAAAATGGTTGTCTGAGGAGGCCTTACAAATAGTTAAGTAAAGAAGAGAAGCAAAAGGCAAAGGAGAAAAGGGAAGATATACCCATATGACTGCAGATTACCAAAGAATAGCAAGGAGAGATAAAAAAGCCTTCCTCAGTGATCAATGCAAAGAAATAGAGGAAAAAAATAGTTGAGAAAGACTAGCGATTTCTTCAAGGAAATTAGAGATACCAAGGGAATATTTCATGCCAAGATGGACACAATAAAGGACAGAAATTGTATGGACCTAAAAGAAGCAGAAGATATTAAGAAGAGGTAGCGAGAATCTATACAGAAAAGATTGAAGAACTATACAGAAAAAATCTTCATGATCCAGATAATCATGATGATGTGATCACTCACCTACAGCCAGACATCCTGAAACATGAAGTCAAGTCAGCCTTAGGAAGCATCAATACAAACAAAGCTAGTGGAGATATGGAACCCCAGTTGAGCGATTTCAAATCCTAAAAGATAGTTCTGTGAAAGTGCTGAATCCAATGTGCCAGCAAATTTGGAAAATTCAGCAGTGGCAACAAGACTGGAAAAGGTCAGTTGTTCCAGTATATGTATTTTAGAGCTTGTTCTCTGTAGTGGTGAAATGTGTCCCACAAAGTGTTAGACAGGACTGAAGCAAACTAGTGCAAAATGTTGCAAGATTTTTTTTGTTTGTTTTGTTTTGTTTTCACCTGTGGCAGCTTTTCTCCAGTAAGAGTTAATTGTGAAAGTGGAGCAGGTGCTTGGCTTTCAGGGACCCTGGTGGTGCCAAGTGTACAGGGTTCAGGGACACAGAACTGACTAGACCACAGGAGTTATGACCCTATCAGAGTCTTTTTTTGAGCTTCTTGTAGCTGGCGATCAGAAGGCCTCTTTTGCCAGTCTTTCTCCCTAGTTCCACCCATTGAGGCACTTAGAAGGCTTTGTTGCCTGGAATCCTTCCCTGTTGTTCAATGTGTCAGCACATAGAGATACCTCCCTGGCTGGGGTCCTACTCTGTAGATCAGTGCATCAGGCACTTAAAGAAGCATCGTGAGTAGGGTTCGACTCTAGTTTTGTGCATCAGGCACTTAAAGGAGCACCTGGGTGGTGTCCTGCTCTATATTTCAGTGTGTTCAGCATTTGATGGGTCAGCCTCACTATTGTAGTAACTGCTGATGCTATCATGTGGAGAGAGAGAGGCTATGGTGATTGCTCCACCCCCATACATGTGACTCAGTGATATTGCCTTGCTTCCTTGGCTGCCTGGCTTTCCTCCACAGGCATATCCTAGCACAGTTTCCTCCCTCACAGCCCCTCTCTCCATCTCGCCACAGTAAACAGCAGCCTTCGCCCAGGAATCGCTCCAGAATCCCTCAATTCCAGCTCCCAGCCACTGTGCCTTTCAGGGGACACATATCCTTGGCTGGGGTATGTACAGCTGTAGCAAGGACTCACTGATTCTCATTACATCTAGTTATCCACAGATCAGTTGTTCCACTCTCAGCTTTAAATGTTTATTCTATGATTCAGACAAGCCCCCCAATATGGGATTAGACCCCTCCTTCACCCACTCAGGGCTGATTCAGTCCTAATAAGACTCATGATTTTCCCCCCAGTTCTTTCATCCTACTGAGTTTTGCGTGATTCTATATATTCTTTTCCACTGGTCAGGCACTCCTGTCTGCTTTCAGCTGATGTTTTGATTACTTGTCTGTGTCTGAAGATGTATGCCTGATGTATCCACAGAGAGATGTATTCCACATCTACCTACAGCTCCACCATCTTGTTCTCTCATCTCAAGATAGTTTTAGAGCACAGAATCCACAGTGGCAGTAGGTGTGCTATAAAATGTGAGTTCAGACATACACCTGAGGGCAAGCTCAGTGATTTTAGCACAGCTGATCTAAAGCATTGATTTACTATTGGCCAGACACATGGTTCAAATATTACGAAAATTATTTATGGTGTGCCAATTCTAGAGCACAAGATCAGTCGTTGTGTAACATTTGCTGTAGAATGCAAGTTCAGTTGTGGAAAGAGGTATGCTCCACAATGCAACTGAGACGTTTTAGTCATCTTGTGGTAGAGTACATGCTCAGTAATGGTAGGAACTGTGCTCTAGTATTCATTCAGTAGTGGCTGGAAGCATGTTGCCACTGCCAATGGGATAGCTTCAGACAGCCTGTTCTAAAATGCAAGCACACTAGTGGCAGAATGTATGCTCCAGATTGCAAGCTAAGTAGTTTCAGTACTTCTATGCTAGAGCTCAGACACAGTAGTGATGTATGCAGGCTGCAAACTGCCATCCTACTATTTGTGTCATGTCCGCTCTAGAATACAGTCTTAGTACTGGTGGGGAGAATCCTCAAAAGTACAATCTCAGGAGACAAAGAACAAGTTCTCTAAAGCAAAGATTCAGTATTCGAACCATACTTGCTCTAGATCATGGTTCTGTATTACCAGGGGTGTGTCTAAAGTGTGCTTCAATGTTGAGATGCATGCTGAAGAGCTAAGTTCAGCAGATGAAGCATGCCTGCATTACATGTGCTTCAGAGTGTTGTCTCAGGAGTTGCAGTACACTTGCTTAAGAGTGCACACTCAGTAAGTGAGGGACATATTCTCTTGAACGCTGGGTTTTTATTTTTGGATGCATATCCAGAGATCAAACTGAGAAAATGTGATATGCCTGTTCTGCCACACAAGCTCAGTAGTGGGAAGATAAGTCCTCAACAGTGCAAGCACATGGGTTGTGGCATATGTGTGTTGTGACACATGATCAATTGAGGCAGGAAATATGAAGTATACACCAAGTCTCTAGTTGTGGAAGATCATCCATAGATGTAGCTGTGGAACACAGGTACACTACTCACAACTTATACAGTCTAGAGTGCTGGATGGGTAGCAGCATAATGGCTGGTATAAAATGCCACTGGAGTGATGGTTGCACACACCTTCTAGAGCAATACTTCAGGGAAGTGACTTTAATGCTTCAGAATTCAAAGTCACTAGTGGTGACACAGTTGATCTAGAATGACGGTTCACTCGTGGGTAGGATATGTGTTTTATAATGCAACCTCCACTTTCCTGGAATAGGTCCTCCAGAGTGCAAATTCAGTAGTTGGGACACATGCTCTAGAGTACAGGAAGAAGAGTTTGGGGAAATATGCAACAGCGGGCAAGCCAAGTCATTGGCAAATTTCAGCTGCAGAGTGTGGGATCACTACTTTAAGCTCACAGGCCATGGGGCAAGATTAGTAGTAGTGGAACTCATGGTCTATAAGGCAGGCTCAGCAGTGATTAAATAGTGTAACAGGGTGCAAAATCAGTAGCTGAACTGCTTACAAGTGGCAAGACACATGCTTCAGAGTGCAAAATTAGTATTGGCCACACACATGCTCTAGGCCACATGCTCACTAGCTGTGCCATGCCTGCTTAGTGTAAGGACTCAGAAGTGACAGGTGTGCTATAGTACTAGGATTGATACTGCCGGGATGCATGATTCAGTGTGCAGGTGTGTAGCTCAGGCATTCTTACTCTACAGCATAGTCTCTGTAGTGTCAGAACATTGGCTCTTGAAGGCA
Organism: Bos taurus; assembly: GCF_002263795.3. Classification (NCBI taxonomy): domain Eukaryota; kingdom Metazoa; phylum Chordata; class Mammalia; order Artiodactyla; family Bovidae; genus Bos; species Bos taurus. Next base: position 54,382,776 of record NC_082638.1, read on the forward strand.
CACACAGTCATGATGGGAGATATGTTCCTGAGTAAACCGCAGTAGTGCAAAACCCATGATAAAATGTGTGCACTCTGTAGTCATGAGAGCTGTACTCCCAATTGCAAGTTCAGTTACTGTGGAATGTGTGAAACTAGAGCATGTTCTCTGCACAGCCCGGATGCCTGCCCTTGAACTCATGCTCAGTAGAGGTGTACCATGTCCTCCAGTGTTCAAACTCACTATGTCTATAAGAGTGCTGGCTCAGGTGTGTCCAGAAGTAAACAAACATCAGAGTGCAAGTTCAGTAATTGTTTAGGCACACCTGAACTACAGCGCAGGTTGAGTAGTGGCCTGACTTACCTATAAAGCAACAAGCTAATTATTGTGATTTTTATTGTTTAGAGTGAAAATTCAGCAGGCAATGAACTCTTGTTCTGGAAGGCAATTTCAGTAGTGCAGGGATGCAGAATCCAGAGTGTAATATACCAAAAGTGTATGTGTACTTACAACAGGCATGTTTTAGGGACAGGCTCAGTAGTGGCAGGCCATATTCTCAATAACCCGGGTTCAGGAGTGATGGGATGTATGCTCTACTGTGCAGTCTCAGTGACAGCAAGGCACTTGTTCTAAATTTTGTCAATAATCTCAATAGTGGCAGAAAGGGTGATCCAGATTAGAAACTAAGTAGTTCTAGCGTGTGTCCTCTGATGGTGGTCTCAGTATTGACAAGCGCATATTCCAGAGTGCAAAAGTCTTGTTTGTAGCATGTGTGCTTTGAAATCGGAGAAGGAAATCGCAACCCAGTCCAATATTCTTGCCTGGAGAATTCCATGGACAGAGGAACCTGCTGGGCTGCTCTCCATAGGTTCGCACGGAGTCGGACAAGACTAAAGCGACTTAGCATGCATACATGCATTGGAGAAGGAAGTGGCAACCCCCTCCAGTATTCTCGTCTGGAGAATCCCAGGGATACGGAAGCCTGGTGGGCTGCTGTCTATGTGGTCACACAGAGTCGGACACTACTGAAGTGACTTTGTAGCAGCAGCAGCAGTGGTTTGAAATCAGGGGTCAGTAGTTGTGAAAAGCTTCTTGCATTTTCAGTTGTTACGGCATCCCAGGTCCAGAGTGCAGGCACACTTGGTTGTGATACTTATGCTCTAGAGTTGTAATGTATGTTCCAGAGTGCAAGCTAATTAGTATACCTGTTCTAATTCAATTCTCAGTAAAAGCAGAATGCAAAGTCCTGATTTCAACCTCAGTAGTAGCTGCATGCATAATCAGAAGTAGTGCTTCATCACTCATGAGTGCCAGATCATGAGCTGCAGCATAATTGTCACAGAGTGGGGCACAAGTAGTTGCTGGATGCATACTACAGAGGGTGAGCTCAGTAGCTTCGTTACATGCATGTTTCACACTGTGAGCTCAATAGTACTCGATGGTATTACATTGACAGTATTCCTACTTTAGAGTACTTGCTTAACAGGGGCAGAATGCATACCTTTGAATATAAACTCGGTAGACTCGTCCTAAGGTGGCAGTGACATATGAGAAGGAGTTCAATTTTTCCCCAGTAAATACCTCAACGGATTGTCAGGATATGGAGTAACTTTCACTAAACCATTTCTATATGCTGGCAGAGGACACCAGAAAGGCCAATAAATTTGCTCATAATGAGGGAGGAGAAGAGATAAACAAGAAAAGAGAGACAAAGGATTTAGGGATAGAGACTGATTCTAGAACCAGATACGCAACAAGGGACTGGTTCTGAATTGTAACCCTGCTTATTTAAATTAGATGAAGAGCACATCATGTGAAATGCCAGACTGGATGAAGCACAAGCTGGAATCAAAATTGCTGGGAGAAATAGCAATAACCTGAGATACATAGATGACAAAACCCATATAGCAGAAAGTGAAGAGGGACTAAAGAGCCTCTTGATGAAAGTGAAACAGGAGAGTGCAAAAGCCAGCTTAAAGCTCAACATTCAAAAACGAAGATCATGGCTTCTGGCCCCATGATTGAGAGATTTCACTTTCACTTTTCACTTTCCTGCATTGGAGACGGAAATGGCAGCCTACTCCAGTGTTCTTGCCTGGAGAACCCAAGGGGCAGGGGAGCCTGGTGGGCTGACGTCTATGGGGTCACACAGAGTCGGACACGACTGAAGTGACTTAGCAACAGTAGCAGCCGCAGATGGGGAAACAATGGAAAGGCTGAGAGACTTTGTTGTCTTGGCTTCAAAATCACTGTAGATGGTGGCTGCAGCATAAAATTAAAAGATACTTGCTTCTTGGAAGAAAAGCTATGACCAACCTAGGCAGGATATTTAAAAACAGAGATATTACTTTGCCAACAAAAGTCTTTCTAGTCCAAGCTATAATTTGTCCAGTAGTCATATATGGATGTGAGAGTTGGACTATACAGAAAGCTGAGCCCTGAAAAATTGATGCTTTTGAAGTGTGGTGTTGGAGAAGACTCTTGAGAGTCCCTTGGACAGCAGGGAATAAAATTAGTCAGTAAGACATTCAGTCCTGAATATTTATTGGAAGCACTGATGCTAAAGCTGAATTTGGCCACCTGATGCAAATAACTGACTCTTGCAAATGACCCCAGTGTTGAGAAAGATTGAAGGCAGGAGGAGAAGCAGAAGACAGGATGAGATTGAGTCCATCACTAACTCAATGGAGATGAGTTTGAGCAAGCTATGGAAGTTCGTGATGAACAGAGGAGTCTGGTGTGTCACAGTCCTTGGGGTTACAAATAGTTGGACACGACTGAGAAACTGAACTGAACTTGTGTTGGGGAGAGAGAGTCAATTCCTATGCAGATTGATAAGAAGTCTGGCCTACCCAAAGAAGAGAAAAATATCTGGATTCTTGAGGAGGAGATAGGGTTCTGGAATTCTCAAGGAGGAGAATTGCTTGCTTGTTTGTTTTTCTCTATATTCATTAGTCTTAGTCACAGAAAATGTTTTGTTTTGTTTTTTCTTTAAACCTTGAAATGATGATTACACAGCAAACAATTCAGTTTAAACTCTGTAATTAGAATTATATAGCAACAGTGTATCATGCTTGAGGACAGTTTCTCCTCCCTGAAAACCTTCTGACGAATCCTTATATTTTAGAAGCTATATTATGGGAGTGGGTCTGGCAGGATCTTTCTATTGTTAACTTCTAATCCTGTTATCCTAAAATATAAATTGTGGGAGTAGGTCTGGTAAAATTTTCACAAATTTCAGACATGCTTTTGATGTATTATAATAACTAAATTAAAATGTATGTAACTCCCTGGCTAACACTAGCGGGGGGGGGGGGGGGGAGGGGCATTCTCTGGCCCCCTTCTGATGTCCATGTCAGAAGCTTTCTCTGTTCCTTTTCTTACTTTAATAAAACTCTGATATACAAGAACTCTTGAGTGATCAAGCCTGGTCCTTAGTCCTGAAGTTAAATCTTCTTCTCAGAGATCATGAATCCAGCACTATCCATCTTAAGCTTTTAGAGAAGGAGAAGTTTCCATACCACAGGAAACCCTCTCAGAGGTTGATTCAGTGGGCCTCTTTGGAATCTCAGAGGGTGGTATAACCACCCCACACCACCATCTCAGAATTCAAGCCAAAAAAGCAATTATTAGTGGGGAATTGCCTCACAGTCTCGTGTCCACCCACAGTGAGTGGGGGCTTTGTACAGGGGCGCCCTCTGCATCTTCAGTCCTTAGAATAAAGATGGGGTTTGAATGCTCTACAGACACTCTGAGAGAACTAATGTGATGTAGCAGGCGGAAGCACATAATGCCAGAGAGAGAAAAATAAACAAAGAGAAGGAATGTTCCCACGGGAAGGCTCTAAGACCACACTGCAACCCCTGACCTGCTTACAGAACAGACGATGCCCTAGTATTTACTGAAGGAGAGCACGCTAGCTTTCCTTATGGACCTCCCAGGAGGCAAAGATTCAGAATGTTGACAACCAGAGGCAGAAGGCCATAACCTTTTAGGCCCAGGAGACTGCATCTCCTGCCAAGCTGTGAGCAGACTCTATTCATGAGCAGCCACTAACCATGACTTCCTGAGATCTGGGACAGTTTATGGCTGCCAAGAGTGTCATAACCTGAGAGCAACTCCTCTGAGGAGATGCACAGCTCACCATGCATGGACTGTATCCTTGTGGAGTATCTGAGAAACTGACCAGAATGAACCTGAGCAGTGCACGAAAAACATGGTCCACCAGGAACTATGACATCACAGCTATCCTGAAAACCTGAGTGGCTCTCTGGAAGAGTGTACTCTGGAACATCCTGGAACCTGAGAAGCTTGGACCTGGAAAGTGCATTAGATAAAGGGCCCACCCGGGGCTATGCTCTGGCAGAACACCAGGCCACTTTGGCCTGGGAATAGCAGGAGATGCATGGCTCAACTGGGACTGGGCATTCATAGAACACCCAGAAATATGAGCAGCTTGGGCCTTGGAAGTGCAGGAGACAAAGAACCCACCTGGGACTGTGCCCCAAACAGAGAACTGGGGAGTCTGGACTGCTTGGGCCTGGGAAGAGCAAGAGATACATGGTTCAACTGGGGCTGGGCCTTCATACAACACCTGGGAATCTGAGCAGCTTGGACTTGGGAAGTGCAGGAGACACACGGCCAACCTGGGACTTCACGCCTAGCACAGGATGGACCCTAGGTAGCTTGGGCCTGGGAAGTGCGTGAGATCCATGGCCCTTCTGTAACTGTGCCCTCAAGGGACACCCAGGAGCTTGAATGGCTGGATCTGAGAAGTGTACATCACCTTGGACTTTGGCAGACCCTGTGCTGTCCATTCACAACAAAGGCTACCCACAAATCCCAGTGGTATTTGTTTGCAGTGTTCCTGCCTCTCCACAGCAAAACAGAGCAAATGACCGTGAATAAGGGTCTATTGTCACCTCTTCCTATCAGGGCTCAGATTAGACATTGAAGAGACTTGCAAGCAGAGGAGGCCAGCCTAAGTAAAGATAAGACAGGGGAACCACTCAAGAAGTGGCGGGTGCAACAGATTAAAATTAAGCAGTAAAATTGCATTTAAGGACAATTGTGGACTTTGAGAAAAAGTGCAAGCTAGAACAAGGGATAACCTGACACTGAACTGACCCCAGAATATTTTTTCTAATTTTTGTGTTCAATTATGTTTCAGTTTATTTTATATTGTACATTTGGGAGTTCAAATTCTAGTCTAGGTTTTTTAATTTTTGCTTTCTGGAATTTGTTATGCATTTTGTAGTATTAAGAGTCTATTTTTTAATATCCATTTTCACTCAGGGATTTGATTACAGGCTTAATTGCTCTCTTTCCTTTTGACTTTCTTTTCTCCTCCTGATCACCTCTATCTAGCTCTTCCCTCTTCTTTTCTATACATAATGCTGTGGATCTCTTTGACTGTCCAGGATGTGGAGTTATTTCACCACTAACATGGGGTTTTGTCTTCTGTGCAATGTTGAAAGTGTAGTCTTGAGGTTACTGCAAGAGGGGGACCAAAAACCAGAGGCAGGTAGCTCAGCTCCAGAACTTTGGATCATCATAGAACCCCTGGCCCCAGGGAAGAGTGGTAGACAAGATCCCATCCAAAAGGATATATGCCTACACTGAAAGCAAGCTCCATCCAAGAGCAGACAGCTCCAGTGCAAGACAACCCATGCTAATCTTCCAGCAAAACAAGAACACACTCAAGAAAATTACAAGGCACTCTTCTAAATTCAGTCACTCAGTTGTGTCTGACTCTTTGCAACCCCATGGACTGCAGCACACCAGGCCTCCCTGTCAATCACCAACTCCCAAAGTTTACTCAACTCATGTCCACTGAATCAGTGATGCCATCCAACCATCTCATCCTCTGTTATACCTTTCTCCTCTGGACCTCAATCTCTCCCAGCATCAGGGTCATTATAAATGAGTCAACTCTTTGCATCTGGTGGCCAAATTATTGGAGTTTCAGCTTCAGCATCAGTTCTTCCAATGAATACTCAGGACTGATCTCCTTTAGGATGGACTTGTCGGATCTCCTTGAAGTACAAGGGCCTCTCAAGAGACTTCTCCAACAATACAGTTCAAAAGCATCAATTCTTTGATGCTCAACTTTTTTTTTTTTTCAAATTTTATTTTATTTTTAAACTTTACATAATTGTATTAGTTTTGTCAAATATCAAAATGAATCCACCAGTGGTATACAGGTGTTCCCCATCCTGAACCCTCCTCCCTCCTCCCTCCCCATTCCATCCCTCTGGGTCGTCCCAGTGCAGTAGCTCCAAGCATCCAGTATAGTGCATCGAACCTGGACTGGCATCTCGTTTCATAAATGATAGTCCAACTCTCACATCCATACATGACTACTAGAAAATCCATACCTTTGACTAGACAGACCTTTGTCGGCAAGATAATGTCTCTGTTTTTTAGTATGCTGTCTAGGTTGGTCATAACTTTCCTTCCCAGAAGTAAGCATCTTTGAATTTCATGGCTTCAATCACCATCTGCAGTGATTCTGGAGCCCTTCAAAAGAAAGTCAAACATTGATTGCCCTTCAATTTGCCATAAAGTGGTGGGATCAGATGCCATGATCTTAGTTTTCAGCTTTAAGCCAACGTTTCACTCTCCTCTTTTGATTTAATTAAATGACTCTTTAGTTCTTCCCTTTCTGCCATAAGGGTGGTGTCATCTGCATATCTGAGGTTATTTCTCCTGGAAAACTTGATTCCAGCTTGTGCTTCATCCAGCACAATGTTTCTCATGAGGTACTCTGCATAGAAATTAAATAAGCAGAGTGACAATATACAACTTTGACATATTCCTTATCCTATGTGAAGCTAGTCATTCCATGTCCCGTTCAAACTGCTGTTTTCTAGCCTGCATAGAGGCTTCTCAAGAGGCAGGTCAGCTGCTCTGGTATTCCCATCTCTTTCAGAATTTCCCAACGTTTATTGTAATCCACGCAGTCAAAGTCTTTGGAATAGTCAATAAAGCAAAAGTAGATCTTTTTCTGGAACTCCCTTGCTTGATTGATGATCCAGTGGATGTTGGCCATTTGATCTCTGTTTCCTCTGACTTTTCGAAAACCAGCTTGAACATCTTGAAGTTTACGGTTCATGTATTGCTGAAGCATGGCTTGGAGAATTTTTAGCATTACTTTACTAGCATGTGAGATGAATGCAATTGTGCAGTAGTTTGAACGTTCTCTGGCATTGCCTTACTTTGGGATTGGAATGAAAACCAACCTTTTACAGTCGCGAGCCACTGCTGAGTTTTTCAAATTTGCTGACATATTGAGTGCAGCACTTCCATAGCATAATCTTTTAGGATTTTAAATAGCTCAACTGCAATTCTATCACTTCCACTAACTTTGTTCATAGTGATGCTTCTTAAGGCCCACTTGACTTCACATTCCAAGATGTCTGGACCTAGGTGAGAGATCAGATCATCATGATTATTTGGATTGTGAAGATCTTTTATGGACAGTTTTTCTGTGTAATCTTTGCCAACTCTTCTTAATATCTGCTGCTTCTGTTGGGTCCATACCATTTCTGTCCTTATTGTGCCTATCTTTGCATGAAATATTCCCTTGGAACCTCAAATTTTCTTGACGTGATCTCTAGTCTTTCCCATGCTATTACTTTCCTCTATTTCTTTGCACTGATCACTAAGGAAGGCTTTCTTATCTCTCCTTGCTATTCTTTGCAACTCTATATTCAAATGGCTATATCTTTCCTTCTCTCCTTTGCCTTTCCCTTCTCTTCATTTCACAGCTATTTGTAAGGCTTTCTCAGGCACCCATTTTGAGTTTTTGCATTTCTTTTTCTTGGGGATGATCTTGATACCTGTCTCCATCCATGGTTCATCAGGCACTCTATCAGACCTAGTCCCTTAAATTTATTTCTCACTTCCACTGTATAATCATAAGGGATTTGATATAGGTAATTCCTGAATGGTCTAATGGTTTTCCTTACTTTTTTCAATTTAAGTCAATATGTGGAAATAAGGATTTCCTGATCTGAGCCACAGTTAGCTCCTGGTCTTGTTTTATGCTCTCTAGGAGGAGTAAGCATCTTTTAATTTCATGGCTGTAGTCACTATCTGCAGTGATTTTGCAGCCCCCCACCTCCCCAAAATAAAGTCTGCCACCATTTCCTCTGTTTCTGCATATATTTTCCATGAAGTGATGGGGCAGGACGTCATGATTTCAGATTTCCTAATGTAGAGCGTTAAGCCTACTTCTTCACTTTCCTCTTTTATTTTCATCAAGAGATTGTTCAGTTTCTCTTCACTTTCTGCCATAAGGGTGGTTTCATCTGCATATCTGAAGTTATTGACATTTCTCCTGGCAATCTTGATTCCAGTTTTTGTTTCTTCCAGCCCAGCATTTCTCTGCATAGAAGGTAAATAAGCAGTGTGACAATATGTAGCCTTGAGGTACTCCTTTTCCTATTTGGAACCGGTCTGTTATTCAATGTCCAGTCCTAACTGTTGCTTCCTGACCTGCATACAGGCTTCTCAAGAGGCAGGTCCGGTGGTCTGGTATTCCCATCTCTTTCAGAATTTTCCAGTTCATTTTGATCCACACAGTCAAAGGCTTTTGCAGAAGTAGATGTTTTCCTGGAACTTGCTTTTTTTTTTTTTTCAAAGATCCAGCAGATGTTGGGAATTTGATCTCTGGTTCCTCTGTATTTTCTAAAACAAGCTTGAACATCTGGAAGTTAACACTTGATGTATTGCTGAAGCGTGGCTTGGAGAATTTTGAGCATTACTTTGCTAGCATGTGAGATGACTGCAACTGTAGGGCAGTTTGAGCATTCTTTGGCATTCCCTTTCTTTGAGATTGGAATGAAAACTGACCTTTTCCAGTCCCGAGCCACTGCTGAGATTTTCAAATTTCCTGGCATAGTGAGTGCATCACTTCCACAGCATCATCTTCTAGGATTTGAAATAGCTCAACTGGAATCAAAGCCATAATAGAACCCCCTAATTCTCTCATGAACACTGCATTGCCTCTCAGAAAAAAATGAGATCCACAGCCATCTTCTATAACAACAACAAAATAATTCCTTCAACTAGAAAACCTTCACAATCCACTGGTCCCACCACATTCACTGGGAGGAGTCTAACCAATTAACAGCAATGATGACCCTCCCGTTTGCAGAAAATAGACCTCAAAGACAGCCATCTAAACAACATGAAAAGACAGAGACATATCCAGCAAGTGAAGGAACACAATAAAAATCAACAAATCAATGAAAGAGGAGGAGATAAGAAGTCTACAGGAAAAACAATTCAGCATAATAATAGTCAAAGTCTTGGAAATAAATGGAGCTACAGATAAATAGACTTTAGACATGTATTGAGAAGATCAAAGGGGTGTTTTAAAAGGACCTAGAAGAAGTAATGAATAGTCAATCAATAATGAACAATGCAATAACTGAGATAGAAATCACTCTGTACAACAAAAACAGTAGAGTAACTGAAGCAGAAGAAGGACGAAGTGAGCTGGAAGATAGAATGTTGAAAATAAGTGAAGCAGAACAGGAAAAAAAAATAGAGAAATGAAGACAGCCTCAGAGACTTCTGGGACAATGTTAAATGCCCCACATTTAAATCATAGGTTTCTTGGAGAAAGAAGACAAAAGGAAAGGGCATGAGAAAATATTTGAGGAGAAAATAGCTAAAAACTTCCCTGAAATAGGAAAGGGAATAGACATCTAAGATGAAAAACCCCAGAGTGTTCCACAGGGATAAATCCAAGACAAAACATATCAAAATACACATTAATCAAAATAAAAACAAACAAATAAATACACACAATGAACAAATATTCAAGGAAACAAAGGAATAACAACAAATAACATAGACGGGAATCCCCATAAGCATAACAGCTGATCTTACCCTAGAAACTCTTCAGCTTAGAAAGGAATGGCAAGATATACTTAAAGTGATGAAAGGCAAAAACCTACAGCCAAGATTACTCTATTCAACAAGGATAGCATTCTAATTCAAAAGAGGAGTCAAAAGCTTAACAGACAAACAAAAGCAATTAGAATTCAGAACCACCAAACCAGCACTTCAGGAAATGCTGAAGGATCTTATCTAGATTGGAAACAGAAAAGCTTTACAAAATAAATCCACAAAAATATATAGTAAATGGTAACAAGATCATACCTAGCAACAACTACCTTAAACATAAATGGGCTAAAAGCTCCAATGAAAATACAAAGACTGGCTGAATGAATATAAGAATATACTGCCTGCAAGAAAACCACCTCATAATTAGGGACACGTACAGAGTGAAAGTGATGACCAGGAAAAAGCTATTTTGTGAAAATGGAGAGCAAAAGAAAGTGGGAGAAGCAATACTCATATCAGATAAATGGGCTTTAACCAAAGACCACTATAGGAGACAAAGAAGGTTGCATTACCTAATAATCAAGGTATCAATCCAAGAAGAAGCTATATGCACCCCATGTAGGAGCACCTCAATACAAGAGACAAATGCCAACAACTATTAGAGCAGAAATAGACACTAACCAATAGTATTGGGTGATTTTAATACTTCACTCATAACATGGACAGATCATCCGGACAGAAAATCAATAAGGAAAACTCATGTTTTAGATGATACATTAGACGAGTTTGACCTAATTGATATCTACAGGGCATCCCACCCCAAAAGAACAGATTTCACCATTTTCTCCTTATTCTCAAGTGCAAATGGAACATTATCTTAAGACAGATCACATCCAAGGTCACGTCTAACCTTGGTAAACTTCAAAAAATTATAATATTTTCAAGCATATTTTCTGATCACAATGTTGTTAGATCAGATATCAACTGCAGGAGAAAAACATAGAGGAAACACAAATAATTTGGAGGCTAAACAGCTGCTGCTGCTAAGTCACTTCAGTCATGTCTGATTCCGTGCGACCCCATAGACAGCAGCCCACCAGGCTTCCCCGTCCCTGGGATTCTCCAGGCAAGAACACTGGAGTGGGTTGCCGTTTCCTTCTCCAATGCATCAAAGTGAGAAGTGAAAGTGAAGTCACTCAGTCGTGTCCGACTCTTAGGAATGCCATGGACTGCAGCCTTCCAGGCTCCTCTGTCCATGGGATTTTCCAGGCAAGAGTACTGGAGTGGGGTGTCATTGCCTTCTCCAAAACAGAAGAAAATTCAAATTTGAATTCAATAAAATTCATAGATTTTTATGAAAAAAAAAAAAAAAACTCTGCCAAAGTAGTCATAGATGGAACATACCTCAACATAATGAAAGCCTAATATGACAAAACCACTTCAAACATTATTATCAATAATCAAAAACTTATAACATTTCCTTTAAAATCAGCATTAAGACAAGGGTGCCCATACTCATCACTACTAGTTTTGGAAATTCTAGCCACACTTTTCAAAGAAGAAAAAGATATAAAAAGAATCCTGATTGGAAAAGAAGAGGTAAAACTCTCTATATTTGCACATGATATTATCCTTTACACAGAAAACCCAAGAGATGCCACCAGAAAATTACTGGAGTTAATCAATGAATAGAGTAAATGTGCAGGGTATAAAATTAATACACAGAAACCCTTATATTCCTATACACTAACAATGAAAATTCAGAAAGAGAAATTAAGGAATAATCCTGTTCATCATTGCAATGAAAGGAATAAAATAACTAGAAATAAATTTGCATAAAAAGACAAAGGGCTTCCCTGATAGCTCAATTGATAAAGAAGCTACCTTCAATGTCGGAGACTCCTGTTCAATTCCTGGGTCAGGAAGATCCCCTGAAGAAGGGATAGGCTACCCACTGTAGTATTCTTGGGCTTCCCTTGTGGCCAAGCACGTGAAGAATCCTCCTGCAATGTGTGAGACCTGCACACAATGTGTTTGAGCCTTGGGTTGAGAAGATCCTCTGGAGAAGGGAAAGGCTATCTATTCCAGTATTCTGGCCTGAAGAATTACAAATTCCATACACTGTATGATCCATGGGATTGCAAAAAGTCAGACATGACTAAGCAACTTTCACTTACCCAGAGAGATACAAAATAAGCATTGATGAAAGAAAGCAAAACACATATAGATGGAGAAACATACCATGTTCTTAGATTGGATTAATTGATATAGTTAAAATGAGTATACCACCCAAAACAATCAATAGATTCAATGCAATACCTACAATATTTTTCATAAAACTAGAACAAATTATTTTATGATTTGCATGGAAACACATAAGACTTTGAAGAGACAAAGCAATTTTGAGAAAGAAGAATGAAACTAGAAGAGTCAAACTTTTTGATAAGACTACACTACAAAGATATCAAGAGAGTATGAAACTTGCACAAACATAGAAATACAGACCAATGGAACAAAATATAAAATCCAAAGATAAATTCATGCACCCATTATCTTTGACAATGGAGGAAAAAATATGCAACCAAAAAATATATTTTCTTCAAAAAGTGTTACTGGGAAAACTGGACAGCTATGTGTAGAAACTAGAACAGTATCTAACATCAAGTTCAAAATAAACTCAAAATGGATTACAGATGTAAATGTAAGACCAGAAAATATGAAACCCTTAGAGTAAAACATAGGTATAACCACTCTAAAATAAGACACAGCAAGATCCTCTATGACCCATTGCCTAGAGTAAAGGAAATAAAAACAAAATTTAAAAAAAAAAAGCAACCTAATTAAGCTCTATAGCTTGTGTACAACGAGGAAACTATAATTAAGGTGAATATGTAGCCTTCAGTTTTATGTGATTATGGTTTCAGTGTATCTGTCCTCTGATGCCCTCTTGCAACACCTACCATCTTTTTTGGATTTCTCTTACCTTGGTCATGGGGTATCTCTTCACGGCTGCTCCAGCAAAGCGCAGCCATTGCTCCTTACCTTGGATGAGGGGTATCTCCTCACGGCACCTATCCTGAAATTGAACATGGAATAGCTCCTCTAGGCCCTCCTGAGCCCATGCAGCCACCGCTCCTTGGATCTGGGGTTACTCATCTCAGCTGCTGCCCCAACTTTGGGTGTGGGGTAGCTGCTCTTGGCTGCTCTTGTGCTGTCGCAGCCTTGCACTGTCCGCCACAGCCCCTGACCTCTGACACGGTTTAGCTCCTCCCTGCTGTGCCCCTGACCTTTGACACGGGTAAGCTTCTCTCGGCTACAGCCCCTGACCTCGGACGTGGGGTAGCTCCTCCCAGCCATCGCCCCTGACCTCAGACGTGGGGTAGCTCCTATGGGCTGCTCCAGCGCTGTTGTAGCCTTGCTCTCTCAGCTGCTGGCCCTGACCTCGGACATGGGGTAGCTCCTCTGGGCTGCTCCTGCGCTGTTGCAGCCTTGGAATCTTGGCCACCGTCCCTGACCTTGGACATGGGGTAGCTCCTCCCTGCCACCGCCCCTGACCTCAGACGTGGGGTAGCTTGTCTCATCTATCCCTGCACCTTCGCAACCTGGCACTCTCGGCTGCTGTCCCTGACCTCGGACGTGGGGTACCCTCTCCGCCATGCTCTGTGCGCCATTGCAACTGCCGGTGCTCTGTGCCATGCCCATGGGGCCGCCCAAGATGGACGGGTCATGGTGGAGAGGTTTGACAGAATGTGGTCCACTGGAAAAGGGAAAGGCAAACCACTTCAGTATTCTTTCTTTGAGAAACCCATGAACAGTATGAAAAGGCAAACTGATAGGATAATGAAAGAGAAACTCCCCAGGTCAGTAGGGGCCCAATATGCTACTGGAGAGATCAGTGGATTACTAACTCCAGAAAGAATGAAGGGATGGAGCCAAAGCAAAAAAAAAAAAAAATACCCAGTTGTGGATGTGACTGGTGATAGAAGCAAGATACAATGCTGTAAAGAGCAATATTGTATAGGAACCTGGAATGTCAGGTCCATGAATCAAGGCAAATTGGAAGCGGTCAAACAAGAGATGGCAAGAGTGAACATCAACATTCTAGGAATCAGCGAACTAAAATGGATTGGAATGGGTGAATTTAACTCAGATGACCACTATATCTACTACGGTGGGCAGGAATCCTTTAGAGGAAATGGAGTAGCTATCATGGTCAACAAAAGAGCCAAAAATGCAGTACTTGGATGCAATCTCAAAAACGACAGAATGTTCTCTGTTCATTTCCAAGACAAACCATTCAATATCACAGTAATCCAAGTCTAGGCCCCAATCAGTAATGCTGAAGAAGCTGAGGTTGAACGGTTCTATGAAGACCTATGAGACCTTTTAGAACTAATAATCAAAAAAGATGTCCTTTTCATTATAGGGGACTGGAATGCAAAAGTTGGAAGTCAAGAAACACCTGGAGGAATAGGCAAATTTGGCCTTGGAATACAGAATGAAGCAGGGCAAAGACTAATAGAGTTTTGCCAAGAAAATGCACTGGTCATAGCAAACACCTTCTTCCGTCAACACAAGAGAAGACTCTACACATAGACATCACCAAATGTTCAACACCGAAATCAGATTGATATTCTTTGTAGCCAAAGATGGAGAAGCTCTATACTGTCAACAAAAACAAGACCAGGAGCTGACTGTGGCTCAGATCATGAACTGCTTATTACCAAATTCAGACTTAAATTGAAGAAAGTAAGGAAAACCACTAGATCATTCAGGTATGACCTATATCAAAATTACTTATGATTATACAGTGGAAGTGAGAAATAGATTTAATGGAGTAGATCTGATAGATAGAGTGCCTGAAGAACTATGGACAGAGGTTCGTGACACTGTACAGAAGACAGGGATCAAGACCATCCCCATAGAAAAGAACTGCAGAAAAGCAAAATGGCTGTCTGAGTAGGCCTTACAAATAGCTGTGAAAAGAAGAGAAGCAAAAAGCAGAGGAGAAAAGGAAAGATAGAAACATCTGAATGCAGAGTTCCAAAGAATAGCAAGAAGAGATAAGAAAGCTTTCCTCAGCGATCAATGCAAATAAATAAGGAAAACAAGAGAATGGGAAAGACTAGAGATCTCTTCAAGAAAATTAGAGATACCAAGGGAACATTTCATGCAAAGATGCGCTCGATAAAGGACAGAAATATTATGGACCTAACAAAAACAGTAGATATTAAGAAAAGGTGGCAGGAATACACAGAAGAACTGTAGAAAAAAAAAGCTTCTGCACAACAAAGGAAACTATAAGCAAGGTGAAAAGACAACCTTCAGAATGGGAAAAATAATAGCAAATGAAGCACCTGAAAAACAACTAATATCAAAAATATAGAAGCAATTCCTATAGCGCAATTTCAGAAAAATAAATGACCTAATCAAATAATGGGCCAAAGAACTAAATAGACATTTTTCCAAAGAAGACATACAGATGGCTAGCAAACACATGAAAAGATACTCAACATCACACATTATCAGAGAAATGCAAATCAAAACAACAGTGAGGTACCATTTCATGCCAGTCAGAATGGTTGCGATCCAAAAGTCTGCAAGCAATACATACTGGAGACGGTGTGGAGAAAAGAGAACCCTCTTACACTGTTGGTGGGAATGCAAACTAGTATAGCCACTATGAAGAACAGTGTGGAGATTCCTTAAAAAAACTGGAAATAGAACTTCCTTATGACCCAGCAATCCCACTGCTGGGCATACACACCAAGGAAACCAGACTTGAAAGAAACATGTGTTCCCAAATGTTCATCACTGCACTGTCTCTAATAGCCAGGGCATGGAAGCAACCTACATGACCATCAGCAGACAAATGGATAAGAAAGCTGTGGTACATATACACAATGGAGTATTACTCAGCCATTGAAAATAATACATTTGAATCAGTTCTAATGAGATGGATGGAACTGGAGCCTATTATACAGACTGAAGTAACCCAGAAACAAAAACACCAGTACAGTATACTAATGCATATATATGGAATTTAGAAAGATGGTAATGATAACCCTGTACGTGAGACAGCAAAAGAGACGCACATGTATAGAACAGTCTTTTGGACTCTGTGGGAGAGGGAGAGGGTTGGATGATTTGGAAGAAATACTATACATTGAAACATGTATAGTATCATATATGAAACAAATCACCAGTTCAAGTTCGATGCAGGATACTGGTTGCTTGGGACTGGTTGCACGATACTGGTACACGGGGACGACCCAGAGGGATGGTACATGGTGGGAGAAGGGAGGGGGGTACGGGATGGGAACACGCGTATACCTGTGGTGGATTCATGTTGATGTATAGCAAAACCAATACAATATTGTAAAGTAATTTAACTCCAATTAAAATAAATATATTTATACTAAAAATTAAAAGATCTTCACGACCAAGATAATGACTATGGTATGATCATTCACCTAGTGCCAGACATCCTGGAATGTGATGTCAAGTGGGCTTTAGAAAGCAGCACTACGAACAAAGCTAGTAGAGGTGATGGAATTCCAGTTGAGTTACTTCAAATCCTGAAAGATGATGCTGTGAAAGTGCTGTAGCAATATGCCAGCAAATTTGGAAAACTCAGCAGTGGCCACAGGACTGGAAAAGGTCAGTTTTCATTCCAATCCCAAAGGAAGGCAATGCCAACAAATGAGCAAACTACCACACAATTGCACTCATCTCACACGCTAGTAAAGTAATGCTCAAAATTCTCCAAGCCAGGCTTCTGCAATATATGAACCATGAACTTCCATATGTTCAAGCTGGTTTTAGACAAGGCAGAGAAACCAGAGATCAAATTGCCAACATTCGCTGGATCATCAAAAAAGCAAGAGAGGTCCAGAAAAGCATCTAATTCTGTTTTATTGACTGTGCCAAAACCTTTGACTGGGTGGACCACAATAACCTGTGGAAAATTCTGAAAGAGATGGGATTACCAGAGCACCTGACCTGGCTTGGATAAACTTATATGCAGGTCAGGAAGCAACAGTTAGAACTGGACATGGAACAACAGACTGTTTCTAAATAGGAAAAGGAGTACATCAAGGCTGTATATTGTCACCCTGCTTATTTAACTTGTAGGCAGAGTACATCATGAGAAATGCTGGGCTGAAAGAAGCACAAGCTAGAATCAAGATTGCCAAGAGAAATATCAATAACTTCAGATATGGAGATGACATCACCCTTATGGCAGAAAGTGCAGAGGAACAAAAAAGCCTCTCGATGAAAGTGATAGTGGAGAGTGGAAAAAGTTGACATAAAGCCCAACATTCAGAAAACGAAGATCATGGCATCTGGTCCCATCACTTTATGGAAAATAGATAGGTAAACAGTGGAAACAGTGTCAGACTTTATTTTTCTGGGCTGCAGATGGTGACTGCAGCCATGAAATTAGAAGACACTTACTCCTTGGAAGAAAAATTATGACCAACCTAGACAGTATATTGAAAAGCAGAGACATTACTTTGCCAACAAAGGTCCATCTAATCGTGGCTATGGTTTTTCCAGTGGTCATGTATGTGTGTGAGAGTTGGACTGTGAAGAAAGCTGAACGCTGAAGAACTGATGCTTTTGAACTGTGGTGTTGGAGAAGACTCTTGAGAGTCTTTTGGACTCCAAGGAGATCCAACCAGTGCATTGTGAAGGAGATCAACCCTGGGGTCTCTTTGGAAGGACTGATGCTAAAGATGAAACTCCAGTACTTTGGCCACCTCATGTGAAAAGTTGACTCATTCGAAAAGACTCTGCTGCTGGGAGGGATTGGGGGCAGGTGAAGAAGGGGACAACAGAGGATGAGATGGCTGAATGGCATCACTGACTCGATGGACGTTGAGTCTGAGTGAACTCCGGGAGTTGGTGATGGACAGGGAGGCCTGGTGTGCTGTGATTCATGGCGTTGCAAAGAGCCGGACACATCTGAGTGACTGAACTGAACTGAACTGTCGCCTTCAGAATTGGGAGAAAATAATAGCAACTGGAAAACTAACAAAAAAAAATAATCTCCAAAATATGCAAGCTGCTCAAGTATCTCAATACTCAGCTACAAATACTACTCAGAAAAACAAACCAAAGAATCTATACAGATTACTAAGAGACACAGAAAAGCTGCTCAGCATTACTCATCATAAAAGAAGTGCAAATCAAAACCACATTGAGGTATCATTTCACACTGGTCAGATTGGCCATGATTAAAATGTCTACAATGTAATTGCTGCAGAGGCTGTGGAGTAGAGGGAACCTTTTTAAATTGTTGATGGGAATGCAAACTGGCACAACCTTTATAGAGTACTTTGTGGAAACTCCTTAGAAAGTTGAAAATAGAAGTGCCATATGACCCAGCAATCCCACTCCTGGGCATGAACCTCAAGGAAACTAGAATTGAAAGAAACACAGTATTCTAGTGTTTACTGAAGCACTGTTTACAATAGCTAGGACATGGAAGTGACCATGAGGTCCATCAGCAGATGAATGATTAAGGACATTTTGCTACATATGCATATGAAATATTACTCAATAATAAGAAGTCATGCATTCGAGTCAGTTCTAATGAGGTGGAAGAGTGTGAAACCTATTACACAAAGTGAAGGAACTAAGAAAGAGAAAGACAAAGCTGTATATTAATTCATATATGTGGAATTTATAAAGATGGCCTATATGCAGGCCAGGAGAAGAGACAAATATCTAAAGAACAGACTTTTGGACTCAGTGAGAGAAGGTGAAGGTGAAGATTTGAGAACATAGCATTTAAATGTGTACAGTGCTATATGTAAAAAATAGATGACCAGTGTGAGGTTTTATAACATGGGTGCTATATAATACCCATGTCACAACTTCTGAACTTGCAATCTAATACATGCATCAACCACCAATGAGCCCACATTCTAGTGCACATCATGCACGTTCTGAGCTTGCAGCCTGGAGCTCTCATTTTGCCCCTTCCAACCCCACGATCCAGGGTAGGCTCGTAGTAACTGCTGAATTTTCACTTTTGGGGAGGCATCACAAACTTATTAAACCCACATTCTAGTGCAAACATGCTGCATCTTGAACCTGAACTCTGGAGCAGGCATCTTGCCACTGCTAATACTGTTTATCATCATCTACTCTTTCACTGTCATGACATGCTTCCGTTGCTTCTTCATCTCCTCTGGTCAACACACTGAGTTGTTTATCACCATCCAGTGTTTACTTCAGTCCTGTAACCTGTTTTGAGCGCTTGTTCAACCCACTCCAGGTCAAATATATCTAGTATTCAATACTGCGACAGGTTATGTGTTTCTTCATCCTCCTCTGTTTAAACACACTGTAATTTACCACCCTTTGCATTTCAGTTCTGTGACATGCTTCTATCCACTCCAGGTCTAACAGAGTCAGTAGATTATCATCATCCAATGATTTAACTGTGGAACATTCCACAAGTCTTCTTCATGCACCCCATGTCAAACATACCCAGTAGCTTATCACCATCCCGTGTTTCAGTGCAGTGACATGATGTAAGTGTTTCTTCATTTTCTCCAGGTAAAGCACACTCAATAGTCTGTCACCAATGTTTCACCTGTGACATGATTCTTCTTAATTTATTTAGTTGGCTGTGTTGGGTCATAGTTGTGGCACGTAAGATAGTCCTTGAGACAAGCCAACTCTCACCATGGCATGCAGTCTCTGGAGTGTGAGAACTTCAGTGTTTGCAGCTGTGCAGGTTTAGTTACTCTGTAGCATATGGGATGTTAGTTTCCCAGTCAAGGATTGAACCTTCATCCCCTATACTTCAAGGTGGATGCTTAACCACTGAACCACCAGGAAAGGCCCTGTGACATGCTTTAGGTGCTTGCTTTTACACCCTATATCAAAAAGACACATTGTTTGATGGGATTATATCACCATCCAGGGTTGCAAAGCATTTGGCATGCTTCAAGAACTTCTTCATCCACATTGGTCAAATACAACCAGGTGTTTATCACCATGCAGCACCATTCCATGCAATGTGCTTCCTCATTGATTACTCGTTGAACACTTCCAATAGATTATCATGATCTACTGTTTCAGTGCAGTGACACCTCAAGTTATTCTTCACGCACCCTGGGTCAAACACATCCAGTTGTATATCTCCATCCAGTGTTTCTTCATCCAGTGAAAGCTGTGACATGCTTTCAGTGTTTCTTTATCCACCCCAGGTCAAACGTACTCAGGAGCTTATCATTATCCACACTTTAAAGAGGTGATTCAGCCGCCTCTTGGTCCACCTAACCTAAAATAGACTCATCAGCTTATCACCTTTTGTTTTTCACTGCTGTCACAAGTTCAAGTGCATCTTTATCAAACACACCAGTAGTTTATCACCATCCAGTATTTCCAAGCTCTGACACAACTGCTTTATCATCCAGACTATAAAAATACATCCAGTAGCTTATCAACGTCAGTGTTTCAGTGCTGTGATGTGATTCAAGTGCCTATTCATCCACACTCTGGAAATACACACTCTGTAGTTTATTACCATACAGTGCTCAGTGCCTTGACATGTGACATGCTCCAAATGTTTCTTTGTCCACCTGGTGTCAAATACTCAATAGTGTATCAACATCTATATTTCAGCATATGCTTCTTTGTCAATCCTGGCCCATCACTTCTAGGAGTTTACCACCTTCAGGGTTTCAGTGCTGTGATATACTTCATGTGCTTCATCCTCTCCTGTAAAACATACTCATTTGTGTATCATCATCCCGTATTCAGTAGAGTGATATGCTTCAAGTGCTTAATAGTCCATATCAGTCGAACGTTCCCAGCATTTTATCATTCGCCAAGGTTTCAGGGCTGTAACTTGTGGCATATATTAGGTGTTTGTTTGACTCCCAGAGGTCAAACTCAACAAGTGTTTTTTCACCATTCAGTCTATCAGTGCTGTGACATACACCAGTGATTCCTTATCTACTCTGGATTAATACACACATCCATTCTTTCAGTGCTGATTAATTCACAAGGCTTCCTCATCTATCCTATTTCAAATACATACAGTCGTTTATCAACATCCAGTGTTTAAGTGCTGTGACACACTTCAGGTGCTTCCTTATTTACCCATGATTGATGTTTTTCGGTCACACAGCCATGTCCAGCTCTTTGCAATCCCATGAACTACAGCACACCAGGCTTCCCTGTCCTTCACTATCTCCTGGAATTTGCTCAAATTCATGCCCATTGAGACAGTTATGCCAACATTCAACTATTTTATTCTCTGTCACACCCATCCCCACCTGCTTACAATCTTACCCAGCATTAGTGTCTTTTCTAATGATTTGGCTCTTTGCATCAGGTGGCCAACGTATTGCAACTTCAACATCAGTCCTTCCAATTAGTAGTCAGTGTTGATTCTCTTTAGAACTGACTGGTTTGAACTCTTTGCAGTTCAAGGGACTCAAGAGTCTTCTCCAGCACCACAGTTCTAAAACATCAATTATTTGGCATTCAACCTTCTTTATGGTTCAGATCTCACATCCATGCACGACTACTGGGTAAAACCATACCTTGATTATATGGACCTTTGTCAGAAAAGTGATGTCTCTGGTTGCATATGCTGTCTAGGTTTGTCATAGCTTTTCGTCCAAGAAGCAAGTGTCTTTTAACTTCATGGCTTCAGTTACCATGCACAGTGATTTTGGAACTACAAAAATAAAAATCTGTCACAGTTTCCCTTGTGTCTTAATCTATTTGCTATCAAATACTTTGGCCATCTCACATGAAGAGTTGACTCATTGGAAAAGACTCTAATGCTGAGAGGGATTGGGAGCAGGAGGAGAAGGGTACGACAGAGGATGAGATGGCTGGATGGCATCGCTGACCCGATGGACATGAGTCTGAGTAAACTCCGGGAGCTGGTGATGGACAGAGAGGCCTGGCATGCTGCAATTCACGCCGTCACAAAGAATTGGACATGACTGAGTGACTGAACTGAACTGGACTGATGGGACTGGACGACATGATCTTAGTTTATTGAATGTCGAGGTTTAAGCCAGCTTTTTTAATTCCCACTTTCATCTCAGCAAGGAGCTCTAATTCCTATTCTGCTTTCTGTAATCCGCATGTCTGAGTTTATTGATATTTCTCCCAGAAATTTTGATTCCAGCTTGTGCTTCTTCCAGTCTGACATTTTGCATGGTATACCTTGCAGGTAAGTTCAAGACAGTCTTGATGTACTCCTTTACCAATTCTGAACAAGTCCTTTGTTCCTGCCTGATTCTGTTACTTCTTGACCTGCATACAGGTTTCACAGGAACCAGGTAATGTGGTCAAGTATATACATCTCTTTAAGAATTTCCCACATTTTCAGTGACCCTCATATGCAAAGTCTTTAGCATAGTGAGTGAAGCAGAAGTAGATCATTTTCTGGAATTCCATGCTTTGTCTATGATCCAGTGAATGTTGGCAATTTGATCTCTGATTCCTCTGCGTTTCCTAACCCTATTTGTACATTTGAAAGTCCTCAGTTCACATATTGTTGAAAACTAGATTGAGGAATTTTGAGCATTACATTGCCAGCATATGAAATGAGCACGATTGTGCAGTAGTTTGAGCATTCCATCATAATTCCCCTCTTTGGGATCAGAGTGAAACTGACCTTTTCCTGTCCTGTGGTCATTGATGATTTTTCCAAATTTCCTGGCACATTGAGTGCAGCATTTTAACAGCATTATTGTTATTGTTTTAATTTGAAATAGACCAGATCAGCCGCTTAGTCGTGTCCAACTCTTTGCGACGCCATGAATCGCAGCACGCCAGGCCTCCTTGTCCGTCACCAACTTCCGGAGTTCACTGAGACTCTCGTCCATCAAGTCAGTGATGCCATCCAGCCATCTCATCCTCTGCTGTCCCCTTCTCCTCCTGCCCCCAATCCCTCCCAGCATCAGAGTCTTTTCCAATGAGTCAACTCTTCGCATGAGGTGGCCAAAGTACTGGAGTTTCAGCTTTAGCATCATTTCTTCCAAAGAAATCCCAGGGCTGATCTCCTTCAGAATGGACTGGTTGGATCTCCTTGCAGTCCGAGGGATTCTCAAGAGTCTTCTCCAACACCACAATTCAAAAGGATCAATTCTTCGGTGCTCAGCCTTCTTCACAATCCAACTCTCACATCCATACATGACCACAGGTAAAACCATAGCCTTGACTAGAGGAACCTTTGTTGGCATAGGTAAGCTTCAATTCTATCACCTCGACTAGCATTGTTTGTGATAATTCTTCCTAAGATCCACTTGACTTCACACTCCAGGTTGTCTGCTCTATGTGAGTGATCACACCATTATGGTTATCTAGATGATTAAGTGGAGAAGGCAATGGCACCCAGCAGCAGGTGATTAAGACCTTTCTTTGATACAGTTCTCTTATACTCTTGCCAACAATTCATCACATTTTCTGCTTCTGCTAGGCTCATACCACTTCTGTCCTTGATTGTGCCCATGTTTGCAAGAAATATTCCCTTTGTGTCTCTAAGTTCCTTGGCAAGATTTCTAGTCTTTCCTATTCTATTGTTTCCTCTATTTTTACTGGCCTTATACACACACAATATCATGTCCCCATTCAGTGTTTATGTTCAGATATGCTTCAAGTGTTTTTTAATCCACTCCAGAAGAATTTAGTGTGATAGTTTATCAACATTCATTTTTTCTGTATTGTGACATGTTTTGAGCCTCCTTCATTCCCTCCAGGTAAAACACACCCTATAAATTATCATCATTCATTGATGCTGTGCTATTACAGACTTGAAGTGTCCATTTGTCTGATTGAGTCAAACACTCCCTGTAGTTTACCACTATCCAGTGTTCCAGTACTGGGGCATGCCTCATGTACTTCGTTATCCTCTCCAAATAAAATATGGTCAGTAGCTTATCACAATTACTGTTTAGGTTCTATGATGAGTTTCAAGTCCTTCTTTAATTCATTCTAGATAAAACACATTCAGAAGTTTACCATGGTCCCAAGTTTTACTCTGTGTCATGCTTCCAGTTTCTCTTCATTCAACATGTATCAAACACACTCAATAGTTTATCACCATCCAGTGTTTCCGTGCTGTTTACTGCTTCAACTGTTTCTTCATTCTCTGAAGAAAATACACAACCAATAATTTATCACAATCCAGTGTGTTAATTCTGGTATATGTTTCAAAAGATCCTTTGTCCACCCAAGGTTGACCGCACTCTTAGTTTATCACCATCCCTGGATTCAGTGCTGTTACATACTTTCATCAATTTTTCAACTACCACAGGTCATCATACACAATGATTTATCACGATCCAGTTTCAGAGTTGTGACATGCTTCATGTGCTTCTTTCCCTATACAAGATCAAAGAAAGACCGCCTAAAGTGTGAACATACAGTGTTTCAGTCGTGAAACATACTTCAAGTGGTTCTTGATTCACTCCACGTCAAATGCAGCATATAGGTTATCGACATTCATTGTTTCAGTGCTATGACACATTTCACTGGCTGCTTCACTAACTCCCGGTCAAACACATTCAGCATTTTACCACTATCTAGGGTTTCAGATCTGTGACATGCTTCAAGTGCTCCTGAAACTACTCAAGGTCAAATGCATTCAGTAGCTTTGTTGTTGCTGGTTGTTATTTGTTGTTCAGTCACTCAGTCATCTCCAGCTCTTCGTAATCCCATGGACTGCAGCATATCTCGCCTTTTTGTCCTTCACCATCTCCCGGAGCTTGTTCAAACTCAAATTCAATGGGTCAGTAATGCCATCCGACCATTTTGTCCTCTTCCATCTCCTTCTCCTGCTCCAATCTTTTCCAGCATCAGAGTGTTTTCCAATGAGTTGGCTCTTCACATTAGATAGCCATAATATTAGGGCTTCTGCCTCAGCATCAGCCCCTCCAGTGAATTTTCAGGATTGATTTCCTTTAGGGTTGACTGGATTCATTTCCTTGCAGCCCAAGGGACTCACAGGAGTCTTCTCCAAGATTGCAGTTCAAAAGTATCAATTCCTTAATGTTCAGCCTCCTTTATGGTATGGCTTGCTTTGGCACATGACTACTGAAAAATACAAAAACATAGCTCTGACTATATGGGTCCTTGTTGGCAAAGGAATGCCTCTGCTTTTTTACATGCAGCATGGGTTTGTCACAGCTTTTACAAGAAATAAGTGTCATTTAATTTCATAGCTTCAGTCACCATCTGCCATGGTTTTGGAGTCCACAAAAACAGAAGTCTGTCACTGTTTCCATTGTTTTTCCATCTATTTGTATAAAGTGATAGCATTGGATGCCATGATCTAAGTATTTTGAATGTTGAGCTTTAAGCCAACTTATTCAATCTCCCATTTTACTTTCATCAAGAGGCTCTTTAGTTCTTCTTATCTTTCTGCCATAAGGGTGGTGTCCTCTGCATATTTGAAGTTATTGATATTTCTCCATCAATCTTGATTCCACCTTGTGATTCCTCCAGCACAATGTTTCTCATTATGTATTCTATGTAGAAGTTAAATAAGCAGGGTGACAATTATACAGCCTTGAGGTACGCCTTTTCCTATTTGGAACCAGTCTGTAGTTCTATTTCCAGTTCTAACTGTTGCTTCCTGACCTGCATACAGGTTTCTTAAGAGGCAGGTCACGTGGTCTGGTATTCCCATCTGTTTCAGAATTTTCCAACATTTATTGTAATCCACACAGTCAAAGTCTCAATAAAACATAAACAAATTTCTTCTGGAACTGTCCTGGTTTTTCAGTGATCTGGTGGTTGTTGGCAATTTGCTCTTGGTTCCTCTGCCTTTTCGAAAACCAACTTGTATATCTGGAAGTTCACGATTAATGTATCGCTGAAGCATGGCTTGGAGAATTTTGAGCATTAATTTAGTAGCGTGTGAGATGAGTGCAGTAGTTGGAGAATTCTTTGACATTGTCTTTCTTTGGGATTGGAGTGAAAACTGACATTTTTCTGTCCTGTGGTCAGTGCTGAATTCTCCAAATTTGGTGGCATGTTGAGTGCAGAACTTTCATAGCATCATCTTTTGGGATTTGAAAGAGCTCAACTGGAATTCTATCAACTCCACTACCTTTCTTTGTAGTGATGCTTCCTAAGGCCCACTTGAGTTCACATCCCAGGATGTCTGGCTCTAGGTGAATGATCACACCATTGTGATTATCTGGGTCATGAATATCTTTTTTGTACAGTTTTTTCTGTGTATTTTTGCCACCTCTTCTTAAAATCTTCTGCTTCTTTTAGGCCCGTACCATTTCTGTCCTTTATTGAGCCCATTTTTCCATGAAATGTTTGTTTGGTATCTCTAATTTTTTTGAGGAGACCTCTAGTCTTTTCCATTCTATTGTTTTCCTATATTTCTTTGCTTCAATGGGTGTGGCACAATTCAAATGCTTCTCTTTCCACTCTGGCCAGTCATAGCCAATATTTTGTACGAACCAGTGTCCAGTGCTGTGACATATGACTGATTTCAATTCATCAGTGAAGTGAGTAAAAAAAAAAAAAAAACCTCCAGGAGTTTATCAACACAGTGTTTCATGACTGCCACTGGATTCGAGTACTTCTTCACCCACTCCAGGTTAACATAGTCATTTATCACCATCCATTGCTTCACTACACTGACATGTTTCAAATGCTTCTATATTAATCCTGGTGCAAAATTTCTAGTAGTTATAAACAGCCAGTGTTTTAGTTTTGGAGCATGACCCAATGGCTTCTTCATTCTCACCCATAAGCCAAAGTCTAGTGTTTACATATTGTGACATGCTTAAAGAGCTTCATCATCCACCCTAGATCTAGACAGTCAACATTTTATCATCATACCAGCATTTTAGTGGAGTTAAATGATTTTAAATTTTGTTTCCCCACACTGAGGCATACACAGCCAGTACTTCATCATCCTCCAGTGTTTCAGGCTTTGATAAAATTAAATGTGTTCTTGGTCCCACTGACATCAATATACTTACCATTGATTACCATCTGGTTTCACTGTTGTGACATAATGTCAACTGCTTCTTCATCCATTCCTGTGTCAAACAAACCCAGTAGTTTTTTCCCCATCTAGTGTTAGTGTTCAATACTATGAAATGATTTCTGGAGTCTCTGTGTCCATCCCACCTCAAACATAGTCAGTATTATCAATCAATGCTTCAGTGATGTCACATGCTTCAAGTGCTTTCTTCATTCACTCCACATCAAGTACTTTCAGTCATTTATAAGCATCCAATGTTTCAGTTGTGTGACATGCTTCAACTATTTCTCTAAACCACTTGAGCTGAAACATACCCAATATCTTATGACCATCCAGTGTTTCAGTGCTGTGACATGCTTCAAGTGCTTCTTCTACTCCATGTTAAACACAAGCAATAGTTTATCACCATCAATTGTTTCAGTTCTGTAACATTCTTTAAGTCTTTTTCCATGTACTCTGCTTCAAATACACTGGGCAGTTGTTCACCATCAAGTATTTAGTTCTATGATATGTTTCAACGTTTTCTGTACCTACCAATTCATACACACTCATAAATTTATCACCATCCTGTGTTTTAGGGCTGTCATATGGTTAAATGAGTCCCCATCCCCACCCCAGGTCAAACACACCCAGTATTGATCAACATACAGCCTTTCAGCTATGTGATACATTTCAAGTGTTCTATGATCCAATCTTGGAAGATACATCCAATAATTTATCGAATTCCAGTGTTTCAGTGCTCTGAAGTTTTTAAGTGTTTGTGCATCCAAATAGCTCAGGCATGATTAATAGATTATAACCATCACTGTTTCAGTTTTATGACATGACTTGAGTACATCTTCATCTACTTTATACTCAATAATTACCACCATCCTGTAAATCAGAGGTAAAATATTCTTGGAATGCTTCTTTGTCTACTGTGGGTCAAACACACCTAGTAGTTTTTCACCATTCAGTGTTCCAGTGCTGTGACGACTTCCACTGCTTCTTCGTGTACTACAGGTCATCGCACCAAGTTTCTTGTAACTATGAGCTTGCACTCTAGAGAACATATCTCTCCACTACTGAGACTGAATTGTAGAGCATGCATCTCACAACTACTAAGACCCCATTCTAAGTGCACATGACACTTCTGCAGTGCCTAAACTCTGGAGGAAATGTGATGACAGTATTGTCACACAGTATTGATCCTGTATTCTAGAACACACATCTTACCAGAACACACTGAACCAGTGTTCTACAGTAGGCTTAGCACAACTACTTAGCTTCCATTCTGGATGTATCATCCTACCTCTACTGAGTCACTACTATATGGCATACGTGACCCAACTTCTGAGTTTGCACTATGGAATACACATTATGCCACCACTGAGCCAGCTCTAGTGTACACATGACAAAGTACTGATCCCCACATCAAAGGGCAATGCCGAACATTATACAAAGTACTGGACAATTGTGCTCATTTCACATACAAAGCAAGACAATGCTCAAAATTCTTTGAGCTAGGCTTCAAAGTATGTGATCCAATACACTGGATTTAGAAAAAGCAGAGGAATGAGGGCTTATACTGTCCAGCTCTATGGCCTACTAGAAAAAGTAGGAAGTCAAGAGATACCTGGAGTAACAGGCAAGTTTGACCTTGCAGTACACATGAAGCAGGGCAAAGACTAACAGAGTTTCCTAAGAGAACTCACCACTCATAGCAAACACCCTCTTCCAACAACACAAGAGATGAGTCTAGAGATGGTCAGTGCTGAAATCAGATTATGTTCTTTGCAGCCGAAGATGGAGAAGCTCTATACATTCAGCCACAACAAGACTGAGCAGTGACATGGCTCAGATCATGAATGCCTTTAAGCAAAGTTCAAACTTAAATTGAAGAGAGTATGACAAAGCACTAGACCCTTTGGCTTTGACTGAAATCAAACCCTTATGATTACACAGTGGATGTGACAAATCAAATTGAAGGATTTGATCTTATAGACAGACTACAGGGAGAATTAGGGACCAAGTGTCATGACATTCTGCACGAGACAGTGATCAAGAGCATACTTAAGAAAGATAAATTCAAAAAGGCGAAAGGGTTGTCTGAGGAGCCCTTACAAATAGCTTAGAAAAGAAGAGAAGCTAAAGGCATAGGAGAACAAAAAAGATAATCTATTTGAATCCAGTTTCCCAAAGAACACCAAGGAGAGACAAGAAAGCCTTCCTCGGCGGTCAGTGCAAAGAAATAGAGAAAAACAATAGGATGTCAAAGACCAGGTATCGCCTCAAGAATGTTACAGATACCAAGGGAACATTTCATGCAAAATTGGCACAATAAAGGAGAGAAACAATATGGACCTGACAGAAGCAGAATCTATTAAGAAGTGGTGGCAAAAATACGCAGAACTGTACCAAATAATAATAATAATAATAAGATCTTAATGACCCAGTTAGCTGTGATGGTGTCTTTACTCACCTAGAACCAGACATCCTGGAATGTGAAATCAAGTAGCCCTTAGTAAATCACTATGAACAAAGTTACTAGAGGTGATGGGTTTCCAGTCGTGCAGTTTCAAGTCCTATCAGATTATACCATTAAAATCCTGCACTCAATATGCCAGAAACTTTGGAAAACTCGGCATTGGCCACAGAACTGGAAAAGGTTAGTTTAAAGTCCAATCCCAAAGAAAGGCTATGCCAAAGAATGTTCAAACTACGACACAATTACATGTATCTCACATGCAAGCAAAGTGATGCTCAAAGTTCTCCAAGCCAGGCTTCAACAGTACGTGAACCCAGAATTTCCAGATGTTAAGGGTGGATTTAGAAAAGTCAGAGGAACCAGAGATCAAATTGCCAGCATCCATTGGATCAGAGAAAAAGCAAGGGAGTTCAAGATATACATCTACATCTGATTTGGACTATGCCAAAGGTTTTGACTGTGTGGATGACAACAAACTATGGAAAATTCTTGAAAAGATGCAAATATCAGATCTCTTTAGCTGCCTCCTGAGAAATCTGTAGGCAGATTAAGAAGCAAGAGCTAGAACTGGACATGGAACAATGCACTAGATTCAAATTGGGAAAGGAGTACATCAAGGCTGTATATTGCCATGTGGCTTATTTAACTTATATTCAGAGCACATCATGTGAAATGCCAGGCTGGATGAAGCCCAAACTAGAATCAGGATTGCCTGGAGAAATATCAATAACCTCAGATATGCACTTGACACCACATATATGACTGAAAGTGAAGAATAACTAAGGAGCCTGCTGATGAAAAGAAAGAAGAGAGTGAAAAAGCTGGCTCATAACTCAACACTGAAAAAATGAAGATCATGGCATCTGGTCCCATCACTTCATGTCAAATAGGGAAAACATGGAGAAAATGGAAACAGTGATAGACTTTATTTTCTCAGGCTCCAAAATCACTGCAGATGCTGACTGCAGCCATGAAATTAAAAGGTGCTAGATCCTTGGAAGAAAAGCTGTAACCATCTAAAGAGCATATTCAAAAGCAGAGGCATAACTTTGCAATTATGGGAGAGTTGAACTATACAGGAAACTGAGCATGGAATAATCAATGCTTTTGAACTGTGGTGTTGGAGAATACTCTTGTGAGTCCGTTGGACTGCAAGGAGATCAAAGCAGGCAATCCTGATAGAACTCAGCTCTGAATATTCATTGGAAGTACTTTTGCTGAAGCTGAAACTCTGATACTTTGGCCACCTGATGCAAAGAAATGACTATAGGAAAAGGCCCTGATGCTGGGAAATCTTTAGGGGAGAAGGAGAAGGGCCTAACAGAGGATGAGATGGTCAGATGGTACAACTAATTTGATGCACATTAGTTTGAGCAAACTCTGGGTGTTAGTGATAGATAATAAGGCCTCGTGGTGTTGCAGAGAGTTGCTATGACTGAGCAACTAAACAACAGGAGAATAATACATTTCAGTAAGAAGTGAAGACACAACTTTCAAGAAGTTACTCAGAGAAAAATAGAGAAAAATTATCAATCCACTGCTCATACAGCCATTTTTACTGCTATTGAAACAAGTTTTTCCATATTTAAATATGACTTTCCTGAAGCATGTGAATTCTGTTTTTGTTTTTTAATCTCAGAGAGGTGTATTGATGAAATCATGATGAACAGAGAAATGTCAGTTCTCACAGATTCCCTTAATAAAATCATGATGTACTTAAGGAGTTAGCGTTTTTTTTTTCCATGGGAATGAAATGTTTTGATGAGTAACTTTTTAATTCTTTAGAAAACATTAATTACTATGATCAAATTAGTTTGGAATATTTTAGTCTTTCCTTCAGTATCAGAAGATACTACAGCCCTAATAATAATGCAGGATTTTCCAACTGAAATCCTGAAACAGAATAGCTCACCACATTCTAAAAGCACTGCTACCCCTATAAAGCTAACAACAGTATTTTTCACAGAGCTAGAACAAATAATATTTCACAATTCATATGGAAATACAAAAAAACTGGAATAGTCAAAGCAATGTTGACAAAGAAGAATGGAACTGGAAGAATCAACCTGCCTGACTTCAGGCTCTACTACAAAGCCACAGTCATCAAGACAGTATGGTACTGGCACAAAGACAGAAATATAGATCAATGGAACAAAATAGAAAGCCCAGAGATAAATCCACGCACATATGGACACCTTATCTTTGACAAAGGAGGCAAGAATATAAAATGGATTAAAGGCAATCTCTTTGACAAGTGGTGCTGGGAAAACTGGCCAACCAACTACTTGTGAGAGAATGAGATTAGAACACTTTCTAACACCCTACACACAAAAAGACACAAAATGGATTAAAGATCTAAATGTAAGATCGGAAACTATAAAACTTCTAGAGGAGAACATAGGCAAAACACTCTCCGACACAAATCACAGCAGGATCCTCTATGACCCACCTCCCAGAATATTGGAAATAAAAACAAAAATAAACAAATGGGACCTAATTAAACTTAAAACCTTCTGCAGAACAAAGGAAACTACTAGCAAGGTGAAAAGACAGCCTTGAATGGGAGAAAATAATAGCAAATGAAGCAACTGACAAACAACTAATCTCAAAAATATAGAAGCAACTCTTGCAGTGCAATTCCAGAAAAATAAATGACCCAATTAAAAAATGGGCAAAAAAACTAAATAGACTTTTCTCCAAGAAGACATACAGATGGCTAACAAACACATGAGAAGATGCTCAACATCACTCATTATCAGAGAAGTGCAAATCAAAACCACAATGACGTACCATTTCACACCAGTCAGAATGGCTATGATCCAAACACCTACAAGCAATACATGCTGGAGAGGGTGTGGAGAAAAGGGAACCCTCTTACACTGTTCGTGGGAATGCAAACTAGTACAGCCACTATGGAGAACAGTGTGGAGATTCCTTAAAAAACTGGAAATAGAATGGCCATACGACCCAGCGATCCCACTGCTGGGCATACACACCGAGGAAACCAGAATTGAAAGAGACACGTGTACCCCAATGTTCATTGCAACACTATTTATAATAGCCAGGACATGGAAGCAACCTGGATGACTGTCAGCAGATGAATGGATAAGAAAGCTGTGGTACATATACACGATGGAGTATTACTCAGCCATTAAAAATAATACATTTGAATCAGTTCTAATGAGGTGGATGAACTGGAGCCTATTATATAGAGTGAAGTAAGCCAGAAAGAAAAATACCAATACAGCATACACATGCATATATATCGAATTTAGAAAAATGGTAATGATAACCGTGTAAGCGAGACAGTAAAAGTGACACAGAGGTATAGGACAGTCTTTTGGACTCTGTGGGAGAGGGAGAGGGTGGGATGATTTGGGACAATGCCACTGAAACATGTTTAATATCACATATGAAATGAGTCACCAGTCAAGGTTTCATGCATGATACTGAATGCTTGGGGCTGGTGCACTGGGACGACCCAGAAGGATGGATGACCCAGAAGGGTAGCGTGGAGGGGCGGGTGGGTTCAGGATGGGAACATGTGTATACCTGTGGTGGATTCACGTTGATGCATGGAAAAACCAATACAATATTGTAAAGTAATTAACCACCAATTAAAATAAATAAATTTATATAAAAATAATAAAAGCACAGTAGAAAACTGTTAATTTTCTATTAAAATCAGTGAGCATTATATCCAAATTAAAGAATGGCAAAAACAACTTGAAGAACATCACTAAAGCCTGCTGAAAGAAATACAGTACAGGGTTAATGGTATGCAAGTTTAGGGTACACAAAACTTGAACTATAGTAATGGAAAATATATTAAAAGTTTCCTAGTGTGTGGGCAGAATGAGAAGTCTCCTCAGAAACTAAAACAAAGAAAACAAATCTTCACATTCTTTTAGAAAATCCAAATTGCTTCAGAAGGAAATATAAAGACACAGAAGAGAGAGCTAACAGCTTAAGTAGATCTATGTATGCTCGAATTATATAAGCAACATTATGTTTCATAGGCTTTTAGGCATTCATACCACAAATTTGAACTCTGATGGTTGGGATACCCTTACATCTCATCTTGGTGAACTATTGCATAGAATATTTTTATTTTGTGGCAAATTTGTTTTAATCAGTATTGTTCTATCATGTTTTAAAAAATAAGTATTTTTGTGCTTTCAATATTCAAAGTACATTTGCTTGTTGCTGCATATATGTAACTACACTTCTATGTTAAACAAACTCACTTTTTTAAGGAACTTATTTATTTTATTATTTTTTAAATTTTATTTATTTTGGCGGGGCCAGGTATTCATGGATGTTCAAGGGCCTTTTCTAGCTGAGGCAAGTGGTATGGTGCACTTTGATATGGTGCATAGCCTTCCCATTGTGATGGTTTCTTTTGTTGCAGAACACTGGCTCTAGTTTTGGCACATGAGCTCATGAGTTGTGGCCCATGAGTTTAGTTACACTTCGGCATGTGGGATCCTCCCAGACAAGGATCACTGGGAAGCTGACTATTAACCAATGGATCACTAGGGTAGTTCTGAACAAACCCAGACTCTGCAGGCTAGAAGTTTGTTCTACTTATCTACTTAAGTTCTACTTATCTATCTTGAGTAGATACTGTGTTGCTTTGGGGGATTCTCCTGGTGGCTCAGTGGTAAAGAATCCACCTCCCAATGTGGATGACCCAATGTTGAGAAATCCCTGAGTTGCAAAGATAGATCTTCTGGAAGAGAGAATGGAAACCAACCTCAGTATTCTTGCCTGGGTAATCCCACGGGCAGAGAAGCCTGGTAGTCTATGGTCCATGGAGATGAAAAAGAGAAGGAAATAACTTAGCAACTAATCACGACCACTACCACCATATTGTTTTGGGAGATAAAGTAAATAATTTGTTTAAAAGACCTTTTCCTGGAATGTCTGAAAAGTAGTCAGTGTTTTTGATTATTCAAACTATGCATAACTAAAAGGCATTTATTTTTATTGTGTGTAAAAATCTTTTCAATATTGACTGTGATGTTTTATAATGTATTGCCAGAGAATTTAGCCAGTCATTATATACATTTATTTAGCTCTCTTTTGAAGCCATGTCTTACAACAGCAACTGATTTCAATTATGTTCTTGCTTTAATATTCATCTTGAATTAGATTTTTTTTTCATTTTTACAAGCAGCATTTCAGTAGATTTAAATCATTTATTTAATCATTTAATATCTTCACTACAACAACTATCCTCTAAAAAGGGAAATGACACTCCATTTCTCCTGTGATTTTATAGGGACAAGAGAGTAGTAAAGTTCATTGCTTAATGTACTTTTTTCAGGGTTAAAATACTCTTTCTAAGGCAGACCTCCAAACTTCAAGTTTTTCAAGCATTTTTAAAAAATCTATTTTGGTTTCTGGTCTGCTTAGTCTCACAGTTATGTCTGACTTTTTGTGACCTCTGGATTATAGCCCATCAAGCTCCTCTGTCTATGGGGGTTTTCCAGGCAAGAATACTGGAGTGGGTTGTCAGGCCACTCTTCCAGCAGATCTCTTATAGCAGGTGAATTTTTTACTATCTGCACCTCCAAGGAAGCCTAAAGAATATGGGAGTGAGTGACCTGTTGCTTGTCCAGATAATCCTTCCAAACCAGAAATCAAACTGCATTGCAGCAGATTGTTAAGCAGGTGACCTACCAGGGAAGCCTAGTTTCTGCTTAAAAGTTCCAATTGTCATTCCTTATTATGTGGACTCACTGATCATATGTCATGATTAAGTAAGAGATAACTTTCAGTACAACGTTTCATACTTGAAGTCAAACACATTTTTTTTCCTTTGAAGGAAATTATACCATATTGATGAAAATTCCCAACAAATTATATACTAAAATTGGAAAAAATATTCAAACAAACTCAAGGGCCATAGCCTGGTAAATGGTCTTTCATACAGTTTTAAGAGGAGTGTTCTGAAGCTGTAGGGGCAGAGCCAGTATACACAGAAATTTCTTTAAAGTGGAAAATACATGAGTGAAACATATATCGTGGTAAAAAGGATCCTGTTAACCACAAAATACAAACATGGCAAGCAGTGATGTTAGTGTTTTCCTAGGCAAGAATCTGGAATTATTAAACTTCTTAATTATCTTAACTGACTAGGAACACACAACTCCAAAGCACAGAAATGCACAATCTCATTTTCGTATCCTGATTTTCCAGAGGGTACACTGATGACAGACAACTACAGTAGATTTTTACCTCCCCATTCAAGTGAATACCCAGTGACTATTCTCCATGGTTAAAGCAGATGTACAATATTTGTTTCACAGGTCAAAAATAGGGTGTCTAGCATAAAGTTCAAGCAAAATTATATCTAGCTAGAATGTTCACTAATGCTTAAATAGGTGAAAAGGTCTTCCATCACTATGAAAAACAATACTAAACATTTTATTTCCGAAGAGAAGGTATTTTTGTTCGTTTGTTTGTTTGCAGTAACTTTAAACTTTATTCCATCACTCCAACATTGGATACACAGACTAGGGGCTCTACTACCGCCACCACCAGTCCCTAGCTTACTGGACCTAAATATTTCAAATAGAGGGATCTCTAATGAACCACAAGAGGTTCCTGTCTCCCAAACATAAGAACATTTGTCCAGGTCCTCTGATAGATATATAACCTTTCTCTTTAATTCCTCCACCACTTGTATTACGCTAGATTTCTAACAGAAGCATCCTGATGGAATTTGTTTCTCCAAGAAGGAAGACAACGGATACAATTTAAGTGAAGAAATGGTCAGGCAAGAGCACTTATTAACAGGTAGCAGAAGTCTGTTCAGTAGTATGAGTTAGCTCAAGCGGTTTCTAATTAGGGAAATGCACGCAGTCTTCATTACATTGACACATCTCGTTTCAAGCTCAGCGCGGTGTTCTCCAAAAATACATCATTCTTTACTGGCATCGGACACAGCGTCCCTCACAGTGTTGAGTACCAGGAAGTCAGTTGGTTTGGACTACACGTGCTCCGTAGGGCAGAAGAGACTGTGCTTGGGGGATAGGCCGGTAGCGTCATGCGCGAGAAAAGTGACGTTTACACCGTAACACCAGCCGGGTTGCCATTTTGTTGCTGCTAAGAGTGGCCGCGTGCCAATCTCTCCCGAGTTCTCAATTCAGAGAGTGTAACTTAGTACCTTGGAAGCCTCGGAGGATTATCTGGCAGCGGAAGCAGCACAGGAAGCTGCTTGGAAACAGTGAGCCTGCTGCTACAGCTCTGCCCAAGAATAAAGGTAATGACTCAATTTCCAGGAACCACTGATTGCTCAGCCACCATCAGTGGTATTTCCTCCTCCTTCTGGTTGGCTGATGTTTTTGAGTGAACTGCACAGTCCGCATAGGGGCGAGAAGCTGCTCGTGCTTCCTCTCGCTCTGTTCACATAGCGGTATAATTTTCTCTCCCTTTTTGTCAATTTTACACCGCGGGTAAAATACTATTAGTTTGGGATTCATGCCAGTTTAACTGCAGGTGCGTTAGTAAACTGGCAGGAGCCTACTTTTGGTCAGTGGAGGCTTCGCCCCTCTGGCCTTCATCCCTTCCCAGAACTCTCCCTTAGCTGTTGTTTATGACACCCTGATTTTTTCTTTTGCAACTGTTAAATATTTGTCTATACTTTACTTTGTGGACAGTTCACTACTGGTGAAAATAACTGCTTCTTTGTAAGTGAAGTGAAGTGAAGTGAAGTGAAGTTGCTCAGTCGTGTCCAACTCTACAACCCCATGGACTGTAGCCTACCAGGCTCCTCGGTCCATGGGAGTTTCCAGGCAAGAATACTGGTGTGGGTTGCCATTTCTTTCTCCAGGGAATCTTTCTGACCAAGGGATGGAACCCAGGTCTCTCACATTGTAGGCAGACGCTTTACCATCTGAGCTCCCAGGAAAGGGTAAATCCATGTTGCATGTTTAGGTTCATGTCTGCCGGTTTACTTTCCTCTACCTGTCACAAACCTTAACCATTTTTTTTAGAAGGCACACATATCCCAATGTGTTCAGCCTTCTTTTCTCGTAAAATCGATGCTGGCACTATGCGTTTCTACTTATCTTTATTCTGAGGCAGACAGTTCACAAATAATCAGATTTGACAATAACTTTACTTGTAACTTCCAAAACGGTACTTCTAAGCTAATTGAAAGAGGGCAGTGGGACAGTTATTCCTTGAATTCTCCTTTTTACAGACCTGAGTTCTGCTTGGGTCATGGTTAATATCCTTGAAATGCCTCCTGGAAAACTGTAACTGCAAGGAATGAGAATACATCCTTCAGAATAGGACCATATTTCACATTCCACAACAAATCTCTCTTCATAATTCATTCCTTGCACTTCATTTTAGCTTTCAAGGCTTACTTAACCTTTGTCATATTCGGTCACACTTCTTTGCCTTTGACTTCAGTGCTCTCTAGAGTCCCCAAACCGACTGGTACAGCCTTTCTCTAGCAAATGTGTTGCTGCTAACTATTCAGGGAAACTCTAAGAATGTCTTTTTCAGAATGTGTTAGGTAAATTACAAACCACTTCCACTTTTTTTTCCCCTAATTTAATTAACTTTTAACTTACAAATGAGTATACATTTCCATATATTCCTTGTTTCCTCCTCTGTTTCTAGGAAAGAAGTTTCAGGTGCCCATGTTGGCTTGTGTATTCTATAAGAGACTAGTAATTATTTTATGAAAGCAGAATTACCACAACTTGGTGCTTAGTAGATGTTCAACACATTTTTGTTAATGTTATCTTCCTCAGTTTCATTGCAGCCGTGGGTAACTCCCCCTTCCATCTGAGGGAATTTTAAACCAGCTGCTTCCTCTCAGGCCAAACTGAAGACATTTTGACATATGATTTTTCAGTTTTCATTGCTTTATAAATATATGGACTATTTTGGTTTATTAATTTGCAAATGAATTGTAGAAGGGAATGTATAGAACCCGGGTTTAATTGGAAAACATGGATAATAAAAAATGCTACAGGTTATCTCTGGTAATGGGTTATGTGGTTGATTATGTATTTATCTGCTAAGGGATTTAGAAGAAAGCCATCAGCAAATTTGTACGTGGCTAATCAGTAACAAATTAGGTTAAATTGTAAATCTCTTTTGAGGTCTGTTAATATTTTGCTGCTATTTAAATGATAATCTGTTTGTTTCCCTGTTTATATAAAGTTTAACAGCTTATGTTAGCTTGTTTGATGAGTTTGTAAACTATTATACAGATAATTAGATCTCAATATTTATTCACATTTTAATCACTGAAGTAAAGGAGGCAGAAACAGGTGCAAGGTTAAGGGAAACAAATGTGAAAAAAAGATACTTCGTATTTAAAGAAGATGGTCAAAACAAGAATTCTTTAGCTATTTATACCTTTTATAATAATGTGAATTTCAGAGTTTAATCTGAAACATACCTTAGTGAAAGTCCTGAGGAGTTGTCTCATAATCTCACTCTTTTTTTTTTTTTAATCTAAATGCTGTTATTTGCTTATATATATATATATATAATATAATATATATAATATATATATAATATATATATATATAATATATATAATATATATATATATATTTGCTTATATATATAATATATTATATATATTATATATATATATATATTTTTTTTTTTTTTTTGCTGTACTGGGCTTTCATTACTGTGGATGGGCTTTTCATTATTGTGGATGGACTTTTCTCTAGTTGTGGGGAACAGGGGCTTCTCTGTAGTTGCAGTGCACAGGATTCTCATTGGGGTACACTCTCTGCTTGTGGAGCATAGGCTCTAGGGAGACCAGGCTTCAGTAGTTGCAGCACGTGAGCTCAACAATTGCAGCTTCCAGGCTGTAGAACACAGGCTCAGTAGCTGTGGCACAGGGGCTCAGTTGTTCTGAGGCATGTGGATTCATCCTGGAGCAGGGATCAAACTGGTGTCTGCTGTATTGGCAGGTGGATTCCCTACCACTGAGCCACCACCAAAGCCCCACATAGCTCCATCTTTTCCCCATTTTCATTGTCATACATTTTACCAGAATTTCTTTATTAAATAATTCATTTTACACTGTTTCTCATGGATGCTTAATGGCATTTCTGTAAACAAAGTGTTCTGTTTTTATTCTATGGAAAAAGATGGTATAACTGAGAATGAATTTTAAGGTTTAGAGCAGAGTAAGGATGTCTTCCAACATTGAAAATTCCCTACCATCGTAATATTTTTCAATAGACTATGAGACATCCGTGCCAAGACCTCAGACGATCAGTGCTACAATGTCACTAGTGCATGATCATATTTAATAAAGTAACCGAATAACTGACTCTTATTTAAGTAAGTGCAGACTAAACTAAGAGTAAACTAATTGACTGAAGTACCTACATTTTTCCTTTTAATGAAAATTTAAGCCTACAGAAACGTTGAAATGTGAGCACAAATCCCATATGTTTTTCACTTAGACTCACTAATCTTTAATGTTTTCTTTTTGTACTTTTTTTCTGTACATGAACATTTTCCTTCTAACATTTTAAACTTTGTTATAGGCAGGTCTAGATATTTAGTTATAGACTTTAGCCCTAAATATTTCATCTCCTAAGAGCGAAGCCTTTCTTTATATAATTCCAGGAGAATGGTTATAAGAAATTTAACCTTACAATTCTCTTGTCACCTAGTAAACCATAACCTTGACTAGACAGACCTTTCTTGGCAAAGTAATGTCTCTGCTTTTTAATATGCTATCTAGTTTGGTCATAACATTCCTTCCAAGGAGTGTCTTTTCATTTCATGGATGCAGTCACCATCTGCAGTGATTTTGGAGCCACCCAAAATAAAGTTTGTCACTGTTTCCACCATTTCCCCATGTATTTCCCATGAAGTGATGGGACCAAATGCCATAGTGTTAGTTCTCTGAATGTTGAGCTTTAAGCCAAGTTTTTCACTCTCCTATTTCACTTTCATCAAGAGGCTTTTTAGTTCCTCTTCACTTTCTGCCATAAGGATAGTGTCATATGTATATATGAGGTTATTGATATTTCTTCAGGCAATCTTGATTCCAGCTTGTGCTTCTTCCAGCCCAGGGTGTTTCTCATGATGTACTCGCATAGAAGTTAAATAAGCAGGGTGACAATATACAGCCTTGGTGTACTCCTTTTCCTATTTGGAACAAGTCCATGTTCCATGTTCAGTTCTAACTGTTCCTTCCTGACCTGCATATAGGTTTCTCAAGAGGCAGGTCAGGTGGTCTGGTATTATCACTTCTTGACCAACATAGATAGCATATTAAAAAGCAGAGACATTACTTTGCCAACAAAGATTCGTCTAGGCAAGGCTATGGTTTTTCCAGTGGTCATGTACGGAAGTGAGAGTTGGACTGTGAAGAAAGCTGAGCGCTGAAGAATTGATGCTTTTGAACTGTGATGTTGGAGAAGATTCTTGAGAGTCACTTGGGCTGCAAGGAGATCTAACCAGTTCCCTTAAAGGAGATCAGTCCTGGGTATTCATTGAAAGGACTGATGCTGAAGCTGAAACTCCAATATGTTGGCCACCTTATGCGAAGATTTGACTCAGTGGAGAAGACGCTGATGCTGGGAGGGATTGGGGGCAGAAGGAAAAGGGGATTACAGAGGATGAGATGGTTGGATGGCCTCACCGACTCGATGAACATGAGATTGGGTAAACTCCGGGAGCTGGCAATGGGTAGGGAGGACTGGTGTGCTGCTATGCATGGGGTCGCAAAGAGTCAGACATGACTGAGCGACTGAACAGAATTGCACTGAAGTACTTTTCTAGAAATGTTGCTTGTGCTTAGTCATGTCTGATTCTTTTTTGAAATCATGGATTGTGCCCCACCTGGCTCCTGTCTCCATGGGATTTGCAGGAATAATACTGGAATGCGTTGTCCTTTTATTCTCCATGGGATCATCCTGGCCCGGAAGTCAAATGCGTGTCTCCTTTGTCTCTTGCATTTGCAGGTGAATTCTTCATGGCCCAGCCACTGGGGAAACCTGTTTGTTTTTTTTGTTTTTTTTGTTTTTTTTGTATAGCCACTAGCCATATGTGGATGTTGAAATGAATGGAAATTTAAATAGTGTTCAATACACATGTATGCTTTTCTCTTAATTGAAAATTCTATTCTTCATTGTAGAGC
The DNA here is from genome assembly GCF_002263795.3 of Bos taurus. Lineage (NCBI taxonomy): Eukaryota > Metazoa > Chordata > Mammalia > Artiodactyla > Bovidae > Bos > Bos taurus. Next base: position 54,424,224 of record NC_082638.1, read on the forward strand.
TGGTATATAAACTCCATTCACATTTGTCCATTTGTTTCAGTAATTTACAGCACTTCTTAACAAAGCCTTGCAGTTATTCCTGCATACTGAAAGCCATTAAACCCACACACAACACACACACACATACACACACACTAACACACAAGCACAAATAATTTATTATTTGGAACATGATGTGTGGCTAAAGATAATCTGGTCCTTGAACTTCATATTTTTCCTTACATTAGAAGTGTGTTTTCATGGCCAATTTTTAACTTATTGTCTTCTTTTCTTTGCTGTTTTCTTTTGTGTAGTAGTCCTGAGTACTAAGCTGGGTTCATGGCCTTTTATCCAAGGAACTCTCTAGCATGTGAATCCCATTACTTTTCAGGATAATTACAGATTAGACTAGGAGCTCTTTGGTCAAGTTGTTATTCAGTTGATAAGTCATATCTATGACTCTGTGGGACCCCATGAACTGCAGTACACTAGGATTCCCTGTTCTTCACTGTCTCCCTGAGTTTGGTCAGACTCATATACCTTGAATCCTGTGATACCATCCAACCATCTCATCTTCTGTTGTCCTCTTCTCTTGCCCTCCTGCTTTCCCTGCATCAAGGTCTTCTCCTTTCAGTCGTCTCTTTGCATCAGGTGGCCAAAGTATTGGAGCTTTGGCAGCAGAAATTGCAGTGAATGTTCAGGGTTGATCTCCTTTAGGATTGACTTCTTTGATCTCCTTGCCATCCAATGGACTCTCAAGAGTCTTCTCCAGAACTTCCAGTGAAAAGCTTCAACTCTTCAGTGTCCAGCCTTCTTTATGTTCCCAACTGTCACATCCATACGTGACTACTGGAAGAACTAGATATTTGACTATACAGACCTTTGTCAGCAACGTGGTAGCTGCCTTTAACATGTTGTATAGAGTTGCCATAGCTTTTCTTCCAAAGAGCAGTTCAGTTCAGTCACTGAGTTGTGTCCGACTCTGTGATTCCATGGACTGCAGAATGCCAGGCCTCCCCGTCCATCACCAACTCCTGGAGTTTACCCAAACACTTGTTCATTAAGTCGGTGATGCCATTCGTCCATCTCACCCTCTATCGTCCCCACCTCCTGCTGCCCTAAATCTTTCTCAACATCAGAGTCTTTTCAAATGAGTCAGTTTTTTTGGCATCAGGTGGCCATGTATTGAAGTTTCAGCTTCAACATCAGTCTTTCCAATGGACGGCCAGGACTGATCTCCTTTAGGATGAACTGATTGGATGGCCTTGAAGTTCAAGGGACTCTCAAGGCTCTTCTCCAACACTAAGTAAGAAAGCATCACTTTGTTGGCACTCAGCTTTCTTTAGAGTCCAACTCTCACATCCATACATGACTACTGGAAAAACCATAGCCTTTACTAGAAGGAAGTTTGTTGGCAAAGTAATGTCTCTGCTTTTTAATATGCTGTCTAGGTAAGTCATAACTTTCATTCCAAGTAAGTGTCCTTTAATTTCATTGCTGCAATCACCATCAGCAGTGATTTTGGAGCCACCCATAAAATAAAATGTCAGCCACTGTTTCCCCATGTATTCCCCATGAAGTTATGGGACCAGATGCCATGATCTTAGTTTTCTGAATGTTGAGCTTTAAGCCAACTCTTTCACTCTCCTCTTTCACTTTCATGAAGAGAATCTTTAGTTCTTCTTCACTTTCTGCCATAAGGGTGATGTCATCTGCATACCTGAGGTTATTGACATTTCTTCCAGCAATCTTGATTCCATCTTGGGCTTCATCCAGCCCAGCATTTCTCATGATGTACTCTGCATAGAAGTTAAATAAGCAGGGTGAAAATAGACAGCCTTGAGGTACTCCTTTTTCTATTTGGAACCGGTCTGCTGTTCCATTTCCAGTGCTAACTTGCTTTCTGACCTGCATACAGATTTCTCAAGAGGCAGGTCAAGAGGGCTGGTAATCCCATGTCTTTCAGAATTTTCCACAGTTTATTGTGATCCACAGAGTCAAAGGCTTTGGCATAGTCAATAAAGCAAAAATAGATGCTTTTCTGGTACTTGCTTGCTTTTTCAATGGTCCTGTAGATGTTGTCAACTTGATCTCTGGTTTCTCTGCCTTCTTGAACACCAGCTTGAACATCAAGAAGGTCATGGTTCACATATTGCTGAAGCCTGCCTTGGAGAATTTTGAGCATTACCTTTCTAGTGTGTGAGATGAATGCATTTGTGCGGTAGTTTGAGCATTCTTTGGCATTACCTTTCTTTGGGATTGGAATGAAAACTGACCTTTTCCAGTCCCCTGGCCACTGCTGAGTTTTCCAAATGTGCTGGCATATTGAGTGCAGCACTTTCACAGCATCATCTTTCAGGATTTGGGATAGCTCAACTGGAATTCCATCACATCCACTAGCTGTATTCGTAGTGATGCTTTCTAAGGCCCACTTGACTTCACATTCCAGGATGTCTGGCTCTAGGTCAGTGATCACACCACTGTGGTTATCTGAGTCGTGAAGATCTTTTTTGTACAGTTCTTCTCTGTATTCTTGTCATCTCTTCTTAATATCTTGTGCTTCTGTTAGGTCCATACCATTGCTGTCCTTTATCGACCTCATAACATGATAGACTATCTTATTTAGTAACTTTGGCACATTTATTGATCATATTGTTGTAAAGTTCTTTCAACCCTAATTTTTTGGATTAAAAAAAACAGTTTTTTCTCTTGAATCATTCTTTTCCAGTTAGTGATTTGGGTCCTGAATTGATGTAGATTGGTAACTAGATGGCTATATTTGTGTGGATGAATTATTTTCATTTGTTTAAAATAACTAAAAATTCCCAGAGTGATTTGTGAATACAAGTAATTTATGTGACAAAGAACTATGCTTTTGTAATTTTAAAAGACTTTAGTTGAGGTAAAATTACTGTATATTTTAATAGACTACATTAGAAAATTTGACCCAAACTGAACTGCCTAACTTTAGTTTTGCTTAATATACTCTAACTATCTATAACTAGACTTTGTCTCATGGGCATGAACACACACACACATCATACACATATACCTGCACATACACACAAGACACACACACACACCACATGTCTGTAGTTTTGCCCCAATCCTTAGCAGATAGTTTTCACACGCTGTGTGAATTGTATTTTTTGTATCACGTTAAGTATGGCTTAACATCAAACACTATTGTTTGTTTGTATTTTAAATGTAATATACTGTGAGTTTTATTTTATAGATTTGGATAAATACTTCAGATATTATATTGATTGGTCTTTGAGACTATCAGGTAACAATTACATTTAAATTTATAATGTTCTTGAATTTAAAATCATTAATATCATTATTTCACTGATGTGATAAAATGCATTTGACCTGTCCTGGCCAGTTATGATTCTCATCCTTCTGGCATCAAAATTTGTTATGATCCACTTATGTTTAAGATGATAGGATTCTAGCTGACTTACGGTATATGTGTTCTATGGGAAGACTGGTTGTTTCTTATCTTATTTTAATACAATATGCAATACATATTCTCTTATAATTTTGGATAAATACTACAGCTCATCACTCTGTCTTCATTTAAAGTCCAAGTGTATTTAAAGATCTGTGCTAGGTTTTCAGGGTTTATGCTGCAGGCTGACTTTTTCAGTTTTCTGTAGTAAAACGAAGATATCTTTGTATTTTATGAAATATATTTCACAGAGCTAGAGTATTCATTTTCCATTCAATTTTTTTAATTTAATTTTTGATATTACTGCAGCTTGTGGGATCTTAGATCCCCAGTCAGGGATTGAATCCAGAATACTGCTGTGAAAGCCCTGAGTCCTAATCTTTGGACCACCAGAGGACTCCCTACAGTTTTGTTTTTAAATATTTTTTGAAATGAGACCTTTGCTGAAATAAGAACAGTAGCATATGACAGTGATTTTCATTAGTATTCTCTTTCATCAAAAGAAAAAAAAATAGTAAGTTTATATTGGGTTCTCAGTTATGATTTTTAAATTTAAAGATCTCAGATCCAAGTTTGAGAAACCACTGTTGTAGATGATGCAATTAAATAAGGCAAAACCTCTATCTCCAAAAAATGTGGGGTTTTTTTGGCTCATATGACAAAGCTAAGACATAGACTAGGTCTTTTTAAGTGTAAGTTATAAATCTGAAATAAATATTTACAGAAATACTTGGTAGTGGCCCAATATGGTCTTAATGTTTGAAATATGACTTGTGAAATAGAAATCCTTTAGATTTCTGGGTCAAACCCATCACTTGTGCTTAATTAAATTTTGAGTGAAATAATTGCTGTTTCTCTCTATTCTGTTATCAGGTCATGTTTTCTGTAAATACCTAAGACTTTCTGATTTGTAAAGTTTCAGTCTTTTGTTTCTTTGTTGATTTTTTGTTGTTGTTGTTGTTGTTCTATTAGTGATTTACCGTGACAGTTTGAAGTCAACCACTCCACTTTTCATGTCCACTGGTTTTCTTTTAAATAATCTGTATATCCTGATTCTCTAGTGAAATATTCTTGACAATTATATTGTTTCTTGTATTCTTTTTATCTATACTACCTGATGTAAAGTCTCTGTTAAGTCCAGCCTCTGGGCTTTCTGAGCCATGCTTTGTATTACCTACTTATTTCCTTATGTGACCAGACACATCCTATTTCTTTGTGTGTCTCATGTTTTGTTGTTGTTGTTGTTGAAAACTAGAAAATGCAGATATAACATGGTGAAATGGGACATCAGATTTCTTGTCCCAGAGCTTTTACTTGTTGTCATTTGTTGGATGATTTCTGAAACAGATTCTGTATGGTATGTATTTTTTCCTTGTGTGTGGCCACTGATTGCTTGTTTATAACCTAGCAGACAGCCTATGTTTGAGGTTTCATTAAAAACCAGCAGCCCTCTCAACCTCTGTTTTTAGGCTCTGTGCAAGGTGGGGCGTACCTTTAATACTCAGCCAGGCAACTGATAGTTCTTCTTTTCATTTCAGGCTTGTGCAGAAAATCCAGGTCAGTCAAAGCTGAGAGATTAGGAGCATCCCTGAACTTTGATGAGTTTGTATTCAGTCCTGATTCCACATATAAATGAGGTCCTGCAGTGTTTGCTTTCTCTGTGTGACGTGTTTCTCTTAGCAGACTACTCTCCAGGTTCATCCATGTTGTTGCAAATGGCAGGATTTATCTACCTTGGCTGTTAAACCCTTATTAGTCATATCACTTGCAAATATTTTCACCAGTCTGGTACACTGTCTTTTTTGTTGTTGTTGTTGACAGTGTCCTTTTCTGTGAAAAATCAATTTAGTGTGATATAGTTTCACTTACTAGGTTTTGCTTGTGTTGCTTATGGGTTTGGTGGCCTATACCAAAATCAAAGAGCAAGAGTGGCATTTAGTAGTTGTACAATGTGTTTTCTTGCAGTAGTTTTATAGTTTCAGCTCTGTGTTTAAATCTCTGATCTATTTCAGGGTAATTTTAGGTAGATTCTAGTGTAAGAAAGGGGGGTCTACTTTTATGTTAAGTATTGTTTTTCCAGTCCTGTCTATTGGAGAGGATGTGTTTTCTACACTGTGATCTTGGTTCCCTTCATAAGTGTTAGTTGGGTGGTTTTGAAAAATTGTATTTCTGAGTGCTCTGTTTTGTTCCAGGACCTGCATTACTGGTGGAATCCCAGTGCCATATTGTTTGAACAGTTGTGTTTCAAAAGCAGGAAGTATGTGTCCTCAAGCTTTATTCTTTCTTTCTTTCTTTATTTTATTATAATTGTTATTATTATTATTTATTTATTTTACTTTACAATATTGTATTGGTTTTGCCATACATCAACATGCATCCGCTATGGGTGTACACATGTTTCCCATCCTGAATCCCCTCCCACCTGCCTCCCAATACCATCCCTCTGGGTCATCCCAGTGCACCAGCCCCAAGCTTCCTGTATCCTGCATCACCTGGACTGACGATTCGTTTCTTATAGGATATTATACATGTTTTAATGCCATTATTCCAAATCATCCCCTCTCCCTCTCCCACGGGATCCAAAAGATTGTTCTATACATATGTGTCTCTTTTGCTGTCTTGCATACAGGGTTGTTGTTACCATCTTTCTAAATTCTATATATATGCATTAGTATACTGTATTGGTGGTTTTCTTTCTGGCTTATTTCACTCTGTATAATAGGCTCCAGTTCCATCTGCCTCTTTAGAACGGATTCAAATGTATTCTTTTTAATGGCTGAGTAATACTGCATTGTGTATGTGTACCACAGCTTTCTTATCCATTCATCTGCTGATCGACCTCTAGGTTGCTTCCATGTCCTGGCTATTAGAAACAGTGCTGCAATGAACATTGGGGTACACTTGTCTCTTTCTATTCTGGTTTCCTCAGTGTGTATGCCCAGCAGTGGGATTGCTGGGTCATAAGGCATTTCTATTTCCAGTTTTTGAAGGAATCTCCACACTGTTCTCCGTAGTGGCTGTACTACTTTGCATTCCCACCAACAGTGTAAGAGGGTTCCTTTTTCTCCACATCCTCTCCAGCATTTATTGCTTGTAGACTTTTGGATCACAGCCATTCTGACTGAAGTGAAATGGCACCTCATTGTGGTTTTGATTTGCATTTCTCTGATAATGAGTGATGTTCATATCTTTTCATATGTTTGTTAACTCTCAAGATTGCTTTGGCGGTTTGGATTGTTTGAGGTTCCATATAACTTTGTCTGGGGAAAAATAATGCTACTTGAATTGTTATAGGAATTCCATGGAATATGTACATTACTTTGGGTAATATGGATGCATTAATATTACAACAGATTTAAGTATATCCATTTTATATCCTGATGTTTTACTCATTTATTTTTTTTTTTTTGTCATTTATATGTTTTGTTATCTGGAACATCCATTGATAACCTTTCTATTTTTGTATTTGATGACTAAAAACATAGAATCTGTCCATAAAACTGTATCATTTTCATGTCCATTTATTTTGGATTAACTACATAGAAACCTGTAAATGGATCAAATAATAGTTAATTCCCAGTTAAATTCTCTGTTTGATGGGCAGTGTAACCACAATTATATTAATCCCTTAAGCCACAAATAGCTCTTCTGATTTTTAATCTGTTGTGGGTAATTACAAACCCTTGCTACTCAAATCATAATCTAAAGATAATAGCAGCATCACTACTCTATGGAATTGTATAAGCAGGTTATTAGCTTATCTCTTCACTACTGAGTTACACTCAGAGTTTTAACAAAATACGTATGTGTTTTTGGTGCACATTATAGTTTGAGAAGTGTTGGTTTGTATTCCACTGCAGTTTTATGACTGATATTTTCAGTTGTCTTCTTTAGGCCTTTTCTAGGTTAGTTGTAAGCATTCATAATGTTTTCCTCTGTCAGTGACTCAGCTTCTTTAAAATGGAGAAAAGTGAACCCCCTAAAAGGCAGTAATTCTCAGGCATATTTACATCATAAACACACAAAGACTTCACTTCAGGCCTCTCAGGTTTTAGGAAGATAACGGTATCTTTTTTTAAAGCACCACAGAGAATTCAAATCGGTAAGATACTCTAACAACTATGGGTTATAGAAAGGTTTCTCTTGGGTAATAATACCACTTTCAGTTTGAACTACAGTGTTAGAGTGTGAACAAGACCGCATTGCCACCCCACATGTTTCCTTTTCTTTCTTTAATTCAGTGCATTGTATTCATAACTTTCCTAGTCTATACTTTTTTTGGTCATGCATGCAAACTTCATCATGAGGATTGTGTGTGTGTGTGTGTGTGTGTGTGTGTGTGTGTGTGTGTGTGTGTGTGCAGATGACACAAGGAAGGTGAGAGAATAGTGAGGATTTTCTTAAGTGTGTTTAATTTGAAAGGAATTTATGAGACAACTGATGATTCTTTGCCTAACCAGTTTTGATCCTTCCTTGTTTTTCTCCAAGGACCACAAAGCTGATGTAATTTTAAAGTACAAAGCAGATGAAGTTAGAAATCTGAAGGCTTATGGAGAGCTTCTGGAATATGGTAGTTAATATCAAAGTTATTACATTTCCCTGTCTTCTCATAGTGTTTGCTACTTAGTATTTAGGTGAAACAGTCGTTTCAGAATTCTCTCTTTTCTGTATTTTTTCATAGATGCTTAAATTTGCTTTAAGTAGGTATTAAATACTTCAGAATATTAACAACATAGTAATGGATTCTCTTCCTAATATATGTTCCTTTGGTGGGGAATTAAAAAGCTCACAAGTCCTAGACTTGTACATAATAATTGTTAAAGGAATGCCTCTTTTACACTCTTAAAAGTAATTCTTAAGAGATGATACCTGTTTTCAGCTAATCAAGGAAAACATTTATGATACTGGTATTGATGTTTCGGAAAAGAGTATTCAGTTTTCTCATGGAGCTTTGTGGACAGTGTTTCTGAATCCCTTTTATTTCTTAGAGACAAAAGTATTTTATTCATCCTCTAGTAAGCTTGGAAAAATTAAAATAAGTTTCTACTAACAACAAAGAGGAAGTGTACTAAACTCACATTTTGAACATGATAGCAATTTTTAAAAATTCTTTTACAGTGTATTTTATTATATAAAGTTATGAGGTTTTTTGTTTTGTTTTGGGGGTGGGGCTTCCCTTGTAGCTCAGTTGGTAAAGAATCTGCCTGCAGTGCAGGAGACCTGGGTTCGATCCCTAGGTTGGGAAGATCCCCTGGAGAAGGAAATGACAACCCACTAAAGATACTTACAACCAGTATCTTTACCTGGAAAATCCCTTGGCAGAGGAGCCTGGTGGGCTGCAGTCCATGGGGTTGCAAAGAGTCGGGCACAACGGTGCAACTAACACACTAATACCTGAGTTTTTGAGTAAGAGTGAAGATTCTGATGACATATAGGCCTTTTAATAAATACTAAGATAATTGGGAATCAGATAAATACTTACTTGGCAGTGAACTTCTTTTAGCGGTTTCATTGTGAGTTTGTTCCCTGTGATATGTTTGTAGTTAGGAAGATTTTTCTGGAATAAAACTGTTGAACCAAAGATTGATTAAAAGCAGTTTCTTCTACAGTTCAGTGTTTTAGTATTTAGAACTTTAGTATTTAGTATTGAGAAAACTATCTGGTTGGTGTCCTTAACTTCAGTTCAAAAGGATTGATTTTCTAAGTAGTGTAAAGAAGATACCTTATGTATTATTACAAGAATTAATTTTTCTGTAGATCAGATGTTCTTGTCACATCTGAATTGAACTCAGTTGTCTGAAGATTGTTCTACAGTTTGAATTTTGGTCATCACCTTTTAGAAGAGTAAAAAACTACAGTATGAATATAGTTTAAAGCACACTGTGCCTTAATTAAACAATGGTGTATTTTCATTGTTTTAAAGTATCATATTTCTTTTAAAAAGTAATGAGGCTGAATTATTTTGAGGAAAATGTTAACTCTTGGTTCTTTCAATAAAATGGAACTTAGGTGTAAAGACCAAAATATCTGCTGTGAATACACTGGGAAGAAAGAAAGAAGTGAAAAGATTCCTCTCCTGTTTTACCTCCAGTAAACAGATGTTTTGAATAAATTGTCTCACCATCATAAGACGAGTATGAACTTGTCTGTTTGGGAGTCTTTCTATATATTCCACTTATTTAGATATTTTCTTGAGATTTTTGATAGAATTTAAGGAAAGCAGAAATATGCATTTGAGGTTAATAAAAGGGGCTGTTTTCTTACAGACACTGCCCAAGTGTTTTACACCATTTGCTAACATCTATTCTTTTCATCATTTTGTGTTGCCACTACCATAAGAAAGGCGTTTCCAGAGTGAAGCTTTCAGAAGACAGAGTGGAGTCATAATTTTCAATTCATGTGATTAGAAGTTGCAGACTTTCTATACTAAGTAATCCTCAGTTTTCTTAACATTGAAAGTTTTGATCTGTTTGTTGAGAGTGTTTTTACTTAGCATTTTAAATATTTCTCAAGTACAACAACCATTAAGGATAAAATAACTCGATGATCCTTTACAGATAAAATAGTTTTTATGTCATTTCATTCTCTAAAGTTATATGTGTTGTAACCAAATAGTGCTGAATTTGATAAATCATATAATTATGTTGTTTGAGTGAAAATCTAATTTCATAACTAAATTCTATAAACTAAGACCTTCATAAATGTATCCCTTAGCTGACATAAGGGAAAGGAAGGAAGAGCCACTGAAAAATTCGAGAAAGTGTTGCACGCAGTGTATTTTGTCCTTACTCTTTGTCACTGGTGCATATTTGTGTGTGTGTATTTTCCTGCAAATTTAGATACTACCCTTGCTTTTTAACAATGTGCTTTGAATATATCCTCTGTAGTAAGACGAAATGAAGTTCAGGGCTAGTTCATTAAAGTCAATACAATTATACTCGTTTGTAGTGAGAGACCATTCATCAAGTAATTTCTGAAACACATTTCTTCTGAGAATTTATACGGAATACACATTTAGCTGGTTTCTCTAAAATAAAAACAGGGGAGTAAACCCTCAGAGGGTTTCATTTCACTTTGCTAGAGTTTTCTTTCCCAAGTTTATAAGCTGAGTGTATACAGAAATAAATCCAAGAAAAACTTCACCGATGTGGTCTGTGGTGTTTCATCTGTGGAGGTCCTCAACCCTTATATGCTGAATGTATTTGAGATGGAGGATTAGTTTTAGTATGCTGAAGAAAAATCTTGAGAAGTTGACTTCATGGATAAACAAAACTTCCTGGATAGTTAATCTTTTGACATATCTTTCTTCAACCCTTTGCCAAAAATTTCAGAATCTGCACACATGACAACATGAAAAACTTTCTCTGTGGACAAACACATACAGGTTTGTCCAAAGATTTAATCTACACTTAAATTGTGTTCGTTAGTTGTCATGGTCTGACTGTTGTACACTTGTTTTGTTGTTGTTGTTTGTATCTTCCTAAAAATTGTATACTGATGCCCTAACCCCAGAAGATGATAGTATTGGGAAGCAGGCCCTCTGGGATGTCCTTTTGCCACCATAGAGGAACTGTTGGGAAAGGAATCTCTCCGTGTATGAAGGAGACCTCAGAGGGCTCGCCATGAACACAGGCAGCAAGAACCCAGCAGTTTGCAAATCAGAGGAGGATCTACACCAGAACCCTAACCCTACCAGCACACTGATCCTAGACTTACCACAACTGGAAGTGAAACTTTCCATTGTTGAGAAGCCAGTTTGTAGTATTTTGACGTAAGAACTTGAATGAAGTGACACACTGGTGACAACACATTTTATTCTCACTGTTTAGTACCTGTGAGGCATAGTGTTTCATCTTGAGTTGATTATGTGCAATTTTCCATGGAACAGTTATTTTGATGCATGTCATGTAGAAATGGTATAGGTACATTTTTGTCAGGCCTAGAAACTTTATTCAGAATTGATTGCCCCACTTTAATTGGTGCTAAAAAGTGAGTGATGTCTTTTGTTTCCTCTCTAGTCACTTGAAACATTCTGTAAGATGCCCTGGAGGAGAGTACAAAGTAATATTTTAAAGGAAACTTAGCAGTTCTGTTTCGTAGGATGTTAGAATATTGGAACACGGCCCTTGGCATCAAAATTTGACACTGCCCTCATTCAAATCAGACATTGTTACATACGTTCAGAAGATATGCTGTACCATGGACTCCCAACACTGAAATTTCAGAAAGCAACCCTTTCATTTTTTTAAATTATTTTAATGGGAAGATACTCAATTTACAATATTGGGTTAGTTTTTGCCTTACATCAACAAGAGTCAGTCACCGGTACATACGTGTTCCCACATCCAGAACCTTCCTCCCACCTCACTCCCCAGACTATTGTTCTTTGTTGTTCCAGAGCACTGGCTTTGGGTGCCCTGCATCATGCACTGAACTTGCACCAGTTATCTGTTTACGTATGGTCATGTACATGTCTCAGTGCTATTCTCTCAAATCATCCCACCATTGCCCTCTCCACAGAGTCCAAAAGTCTGTTCTTTCCATCTCTGCCTCTTTTTCTGCCCTGCATGTAGGATCATCGTGACGATCTCTCCAAATTGCATACATGTGCATTCCTACACAGTATTTGTATCTCTCTTTCTGACTTTACTTCATTCTGTAGAACAGGCTCCTGTTTCACTCACCTCTCTAGAATGGACTAAAATGCATTCTTTTTCACAGCTGAGTAATAGTCCATCGTGTATATATACCACCACTTTCTTATCCATTCATCTGCAGTGGATATCTAGATTGCTTCCATGTCTTAGCTACTGTAAATAGTTGTGGGACGAATATTGGTGTACACATATCTCTTTCAGTTCTGCTTTCCTTGGGGTGTATGTAAGCAGTGGGATTGCTGGGTCATATGATGGTTCTATTTCCAGGTTTTTAAGAAATCATACGGTTTATTGTGGCTATACCAATTTTCATTCCTACCAACAGTGCAAGCTGGTCAGTTTACCACTCCCTCTCCAGTGTTTCTTGTTTGAAAGTTTGGGTGATGGTCATTGTGACCAGTGTGAGATGGTCTTGACTTTCTGGTATTGACTTTCATCTCTCTGATAATGAGAGATGTTGACCATCTGTCCTGTGTTCATTCAGATCAGATCAGATCAGTCGCTCAGTCGAGTCTGACTCTCTGCGACGCCATGAATCACAGCACGCCAGGCCTCCCCTGTCCATCACCAACTCCCGGAGTTCACTGAGACTCACATCCATCAAGTAAGTGGTGCCATCCAGCCATCTCATCCTCTGTCATCACCTTCTCCTCCTGCCCCTAATCCCTACCAGCATCAGAGTCTTTTCCAATGAGTCAACTCTTCGCATGAGGTGGCCAAAGTACTGGAGTTTCAGCTTTAGCATCATTCCTTCCAAAGAAATCCCAGGGCTGATTTCCTTCAGAATGGACTGGTTGGATCTCCATGCAGTCCAAGGGACTCTCAAGAGTCTTCTCCAACACCACAGTTCAAAAGCATCAATTCTTCGGCACTCAGCCTTGTTCACAGTCCAAATCTCACATCCATGCATGACCACAGGAAAAACCATAGCCTTGACTAGACGAACCTTTGTTGGCAAAGTGATGTCTTCTCTTGAGAAATGTCTATTTAATTCTTCTGCCCACTTTTTGATCGGGTTGTTTGTTTTTCTGGTATTGAGTTGCATGAGCTGCTTGCATATGTGGGAGATTAACTCTTGGGCAGTTGTTTGATTTGTTGTAATATGCTCCACTTCTGAAGCCTGTCTTTTCACCTTGCTTATAATTTCCTTCATTCTGCAGAAGCTTAGAAGTTTCAGTCAGTCGCTTTTATTTCCTTCTGTTTTTATTTCTATTACTCTTGGAGGTGGAACATAGAGGAGAAGATCTTGCTGTGATTTCTGTCAGAGAGTTTTCTGCCCATGTTTTTCTCTAAGAACTTTATAGTTTCTGGTCTTCCACTTAGGTTTTTAATCCATTTTGCATTTATTTTTGTGTGTGCCATTGAAAAACATTTCATTCTTTTAATGTGGTTGACCTGTTTTCCCAGAACTGCTTGTTCACGAGGTTGTCTTTTTCCCATTGCATATTTATGGCCCCTCTGTCAAAGACAAGGTGGCCGTGGGTGTGTGGCTTCATCTCTGGACTTCCTGTTTTGTTCTGTTGATCTGTATTTCTGTCTTTGGCCCAGTATCTTACTATTTTGATGACTGTAGATGTGTAGTATAGTCTGAAGTCAGGAAGTCTGATTCCTCCGTTTCCATTGTTTCTCAAGAGTTATTAACTCATTGGAGGTCTTTTGTGTTTCCACACAAATTGTGAAATTATTTGTTCTAATTCATTGAAAAACACCATTGGTGTTTTTATAGGGATTCCATAGTTGAATCCAAGAATATCAATGGTGAATGAATGTACCAATAGATTGCATTGAGTTGTATACTTACTGATGGTCACTATATTGATTCTTCTAATACAAGAACATGGTATACTTCTTCATCTACTTGTGCTATCTTTGATTTCTTTCAACATGGTTTTAGAGTTTTATGTACCAGGTCCTTGCTTTCTTTGGAGGAATATATTCCTAAATATTTGAGTCTCTTCATTGGATCGTGAATGAGATACTTTTCCTTAAGTTCTCTTTCTCCTTTTTCATTGCTGGTGTATCAGAATGAAAGCGATTCCTGAGTATATATTTTGTATTCTTCAGCTAACTCTATTCATTGATTAGCTCGAGTAATTTTCTGCTGGCATCCTTAGTGTTCACTGTGTGGAGGGTCATGCCATCTTCTAACAGTAATAGTTTGTTTGTGTTCAATCTGTATTCCTTTTATTTGCTTTTCCCCTGATTGTTATGTCTAGGACTAATTTAAAAACTGATTCCAATGTGTTTTTCACCTCAGAAAAGCTTACTGATGAAATTACTAAGCACTGAGGAATCTCAATTCTACCAGATTCCCACAATAGAATCATGAAGATCTTCAGGAGTTAGGGGTAATTTTTTGGGCAGCAGGGAAGCAGAAACTGTTTAAGTCTTTAGAAAAATGTATCATAATCAAATTAGTCGGAATATTTGTAGTCTTTCCTTCAGTTTCAGAAAACTCTACATCCCTAAGTGTAATGCAGGGCTTTCTAACTGAAACCAAGAAACTCACCAAGACCTCACCAAACTCTAACAGTGCAAATTAGAAAAATTGTGTTACTGTGCTGTTAAAATTTGTGAGCTTTATAGCCAAATTAAGAATTTAACCTTCAAGATGGTTGTGCTAAAGATCCTGCTAAAACAGGTGTGGCCACAGGGCAAGGGAAGAGGGAAGGTATGGGTGACCCTTGAATGAAGTGTGGTCTGGGGAAGAGGCAGGCTCCAAAGGCACAGCTGAGAAGAGTCCGGCAGGGCCACACCTGTAAGTGCCACAGCCATGACTTTGGGTGTGTCCCTCAGGCCTGCATCTGAGGAGGAGCAGCACCCGAGTCCAGAAATGACCAGAGACAGTACACCAGAGCAGCCTCGGCAGACAGTTATTGTTGTAAATGTGGATGATCCCGGGAAATATCTGAGAGAGCGGGAGTCCCACTACCCATGCCCATCAGTCAGAATCCCTGTGTTTGCACTCACTAGTGCAGTGAAAAGGCACAAGGTGGAACTGGAAGGAGCTGCTGTTCTCATCTGCTGAGAGTGCCAGACCAATTCAGACACACACCTACCATCCGTTGTGAAGACAGGACACAGGTCAAACACTCAGGGCTTTCTTGTTGAAGGCACACACACACACACACACACACAGGCACATTACCCCCTTGCTTGAGGACACAGTGTGCAACAGGGACTGCAAATCCTGACCAGGTAAGCAGTGACATGACACTACCCAGCACACACAAGTCAGGAGGAGGACAGTAGGTGTGAGAAACAGCCCCTGGTTGGGGGATGCAGACCACCTCAGATGCAAAACACCAGAGGGGACACGGAGCAATGAATGTGTCTGATGGTATGGCAGGGCCGGAGGCATCAGTGTTGGCTGGGCAAGTGGAAGAACCCAGCATCGTTGGAAACTCCTGTTCCAGTGTGCTTCTTCTACCCAAGACTAGGACTGTTGCTATTGGATCTTCTGGCCCAGCATGTGGCCTGAATGGCTCCTTGACCTAAAGCAGATTATGAACCACCCTCAAGTTTCTGTCATGATCAGCAACCAAGATAAAGACTTTCTTAGCTACAAGATTGAAGGTCAGTGAGGGGGACTGAGGATGGGTGGGTATGGGACCTGGCGGGGAGTAGGAGGGTCGTGTTAGCCATGTTCCTGCACTGTGAGACTTTGCAGAGGCATCGTGGAAGCTGTTAATGCCTACCTGGGTGACAAGCTGAGGCACCTAGCAGCTTGCACCTTTACCCTCGTCCCTATCCTGCCAGGTGCAGATGCAGAACCATCCAAAATCCCGCTGCATGCTGATCTTTTCATTTGGGGACAAATCCTACTTCTGGAACACGATGATCGTTAAGGAGTATTACCTTGACATCATTGGTAAAACGTGGCTCCAGGGTGGTGAGTGTAGGTGTGTAAGGAGGTGAATGATCCACCTGCAGAATCCACCCTTGTGTTCGCTTTCTGGAGGTTATAGGGCACGATATTCCACTCCAGTCCACTGGTACTGGGACTGTGAATGAGGAGCACAAGCCACAGGCTAGAAATCAGGAGCCTTAAATTTCTCAGCTGGTTGTCAGGCGACTACTGCCCAGAATCGAACACGATTGCTGAGGTGCGGTTGCTTTGGGCTTGCATACAGGTGACGATTGATGTTGGAGTTCTTGGATGCTCACGGGTGGGTTGCGGGCCTGGTCAGCCCTGGACTGATCTTGCTTGTGCCTCCAGCAGATCATTGACAAAGACATGTGGACGACCCTGTGAAGTATTACCCTAGGAAGGAAGTTTCTGCCATGAGGAGTAACTGGCAGAAACACATGTGGTGAAGGGGTCTGGAGGTGGGCCCTGTAGTGACAGCCATGTAGTGGCCGGGACACTGTCCTTTCCCAAATGGGGATGACTCAGGCACATGCAAGCTGTCTGTGGAGCCAGATTCTGGGCCATGCATGTGGCAGATGACCTGCTGAGACTGGGGGCTTGGGGACTCGGTGTGTCCGTGAGTGAATCAAGTCTCCTTCAATTTAACTGTGGTTGCAGTGCAAGAGGCCTAGGTGATACTACTAGAGGCAGGGTGAATTAAGTATATTTGTCAGAATCATCCTTCCGTGGGTGCTGCCATCCCCCAGCCTCCTGTTGCTCACCGAGTTTAAGATTGCCTGGGCCTACACTCCTGCACCTTACCCTGGGAAGGCCTGTCATTGCAAGGGCATCCTCTCCAGGGTCCCAGTGCACCTCTGTGCTGACTTTGGGATCTTCTGTGATTTTGCACATCCACCAATCAGTGTCTCACCATGACCACACTTGCTGCACTGGAAGAGGCTTCAGGCTGCCTTCAGAAAATAGGGAAGTGTTCGGGGAGGAGGTGGACAGAGAGCTCCAAGTGCAGGACGTGGTGCCTACTGATGCCATCTCAGACATTGCTGGACATGGGCATCTTCAGCTCCTGAAACACCTATGTTCCCTGTTTGTGTTTGTGTCCCCATATCGAGCCTGTGTGTGTATACACATGTGTGCTTGTGTCGCCTGTGTGTGTGTGTGTGTGTGTGTGTGTGTGTGTGTGTGTGTGTGTCTCCAGCCCAGGGAAAAAACAGAGATAAACGCGACAGGAGAGGAAATGCCAAGCAATCAGAAGAGGAGGCACAAGGCGTCCCCAGTCTGAGGGTGATTGATCGCCCTATCTCCGCAGGACCCTGTCCAGGATGGGAATGAGGAAAGGATGGTCAGAGATAACTCAGGACCTTGGCTCCAGAAGTGCGCAATGAGACAAAATGCAAAAACACGCTCACTATTTCTCCGTGTTCTTCTATGTGTTTGGACCAGGAAGAGTGGGTGCATGGTCTGTGGATTCACCCAGGGCATATCAGGTGGGGTGGGCCTTTAAAACCACCGCCTGTGGAGCCCACAGTTTGTGGGGACATAGGCCGTCCTGTGGAAATGGTGGATGTGGATACAGAGGACCTGGGATGTTGAGGAGGCTAAGGTCTTGCTGAGAAGGACAGAGACTCGAAGGAGAAAGAGGCACAGATTGATGTACTGGAGACTTGTTCCGCACATGTGAGAAGGAGACCCAGGAAGGTCCTGGGCGAGTGCTTGCCAGGATCAGCCCATCAGCCAGCACCCTCTCTCCATGAGGGTGGCACACACTGGCACAATGTAACACAAAATGCGAGACATGCTAAGGTAGGCTGTCCGTGCAAAACCACAGGCATCCTAGGAGAGACAAGGCGAGAGCGTGGCATGCCTTCAGTCACTTCTAGCCTCCCTGGCTGTGCAGAACGGCGAAGAAAGTGCAGGTGTTGATGTACGTGTGTGCCCCTCTGCCGGGGTATGCCAATGAGGGAGGGAAAAGGGAGGAAGCAAGGATGGTGGGCTTATTGCATGTCTCATAGGAACTCGAGAGAGTGGGATACAGGGAAGCCCCTGGGGCAGTTCGGGGCCTGCTGGTTTTCAGGGTCCAGGGGAAAGGGAATAGCAGTCCTGCCAAAGATACCCCATGGCTCGTGCAGAAAGCCCTGATATAAATTCCCTCTTTCTTCTGGGTCTTTCCCTTGGCTTTGGGCGCCTAAGGGGCAAAGGTGAGTGTCTGCACCTGGGGGACGATTTTGGCAGTCTCTCTGGATCACAATCTCTGATTTTGTTGTAGGCAATCTGCACCAGGTGACACTCAGAGGGAAGCTGCATTCCAGGTGACAGTCTTGGATGTCCGTGTGCCCAACCAAGGACTGGCTTCCTTGGCACGTGGGCTCTATAGGTAAGCAGGGATGCCTGGCTGTAGGGAGTCCTACCGGGGCTTAATGAACCCAATGAAAGAGAGTATTTGCATTTAGCAAATCAATGAGGCCTGGGTGGAATCAAGCCCTCTTGGTGTTTTTGAGATAGAAAAGCTGCTTTCTGCCCAAGGGAGGGATGAGCTGTGGGCCCAGAAAGGGCAGGATTCCCAGATCATCATCTGTTTGGGGACTCCATGGGTCTGGGTAGGAATAAACAGAAGGGACCACCTGTAGGAATGCCACCTTACCATTATGGCTCGGGTTTCATGCCTTGTATCAGAAGAGACCATCTATCTATGTGCACCTTCTTCACAACATTGGATCACACCCAGGCCTGTCAAAGACTCTGGGGGCCCTTGGAGGCTCGGGCATCTCTTTGGCCTTTTCCTGCTAAAGGGAGGTAGCTCTTGGAGGCACAGTTAGACAGGTGAACACAGAAAGCTACACAGGTAGAAAGAACAGTGGGCCTCACTCAGACTGTTGGGGGTGGTAGGCTAGCAATAGGAGCACAACATTGACCAGGAATGACCTAGATAGGAACACACTGAGAAAGCAGTTCTCCAAGTCAGCTGAGCCCAGACGTCCTTGTTTTCTGGTCTCCTGAAAGAATGCACAGGCAATGGATCAGGCCAGCGTGACTGGTACTGTGAAGCTGTCCAAGGTGATGGGAGAATGCAGAACGCAGGCACAGCTCATTCAGCTCTCCAGGGCGAGCATTTCCAACCCTGCCTGATGCTTTGCAGATCGGTCCCTGTCAGGAGCAAATGCCAAAATTTTGTAACCTTTGAGGCTAAGTCACAGAGCTGGAAGTGCAACCTCACATGTTCAATGAGAAAGTGAAAGAAAATAACCAGGACAAAAAAATAGGGTGCTTACCAAAATTGATGCTTCTGGACAAGAAAGTTTGTACTTCTACATATGTGCAATTCCTCTCAGGGATGTTGGTGTGTACACAAGCATGTGTGTGCATATGTGCATGAAAAGCACCTGACGGTATGTTTGTGGGTATGAGGTGTAGAAACTGACCTAACCAGGTGATGGAAGTTGGATAGCGAAACCGTGAAGGTCATAGGGAAAGTACATACTCTGGCCATCAGAAGCACTGGAGCCAGGGTACCAATCCCTGTTATCTCACTGAGTGAGCAATTTCTAAGTGGAATTACAGTGGTGCACCCAGGATGCCTGGCAGAAAGGAGAGGCAGAAAGAAAGTGCCTGGGGGTGACCAGTGAGAGTGCCGAGGATCTGAGACACAGAACAGGCTGCAATCCCAAGACACAGAAGCCATGGTGGGTGATCCCACAGCCCCTTGGACATGCAGCAACAAGGGCCTTTCTATCCTTATCAAACTCTGGGATTTCTTTCCCTGACATTGCCATGAGACACATAGACACCAGCCCTGGTACATACACAAAAGGATTGCCCCAAACAGTGCTGTGCCAGAAGCAGAGATAAAGAGACACAAAGTGAGCTCTGTACCCTAAGGCTCTGGTGTCCCTGAACAATAGAGATCAACTGCTGCAAACGGTGGGGTTTTTCCCTTCTCCCCTAGCATCTGGACAGCATCAGGTACTCTATCCCATGGAGAAAAGTATCTAGCCACTTGGAGCCCCTGTGTATCATTTGGATACTCATGGAGAGCTCCCAGTTATTGAAGGTCCTGTGGGACACAGGAGTGTGTTGTTCAGATTGTGGAGCAGGAACCCGTGGTTGGAATTTCCAGATCCAGGTCAATGACAGCGCCTGGGGTAGTGGCAGATGCAAAACCTGCTAGCTCCCTAGAGCAGAATCTGGCCATATGGTGCAGCTGGAGCCCAGGAACCGCGGAAGATGTCCTCCGGTCTAGGGGTGTGTCCATAAGTGTGCCGTCCTGTACCCTCTCAGCCATTGGTCTAGATTTCGGCCAGCAGCATGTGCGCTGCTCACAGCCTAGGGCCTGCCTGTTTGGCTGATGTACCAGAGCTTATTCACCCGGTCCTGGGCTCACCACCACCCCTTTCTTCAGCCTCAGGCCACCCCAGACACACCAGCCACTGCCTCCCGATCATACCTCTCACTCCCCACCCCGAAAAAACAAGTGGGTCCCACAGGTTTATTGCAGCCTGGGCCGCCATTGCACACCACTTGCTTTGGTGCTCTTATGTCCCATCCTTTCACATCTGACCCAGTCTGGGGTCATGGCCAGGACCAAGAATAGCACGAGAGGTGGTCAGAGGAATGCGGGAGAGTCTTGGGACCCCGGACCTACTTAGTTGTGAGCCCAGATGCTCAGGGAGATGGGGCCCTGCAGCCTGCCCTTGTGATGCTGTGCACGGCTGCGACCCTGCAGCCACCAGTTGCAACAGCAGGCGACAATGCGACCCACGTCAGCGTGGAGGTGGCAGGGGATGGCGGGGCCCTGGTGGACAGAGACGTGGCGGGGATCAGGCGGGTGTTCCAGCTGCTTGTGGAAGACATCATGGAGGAGGTGGAGGTTTTGGCTGATGAGGAGCAGCAACGGGGGTCCTCGCAAGACCTGAAGGAGAAGGTGTTAGAGGATCAGGGCAAGGAATTGCCGGGAGCCCCAATGAACTTCTGGCACTAGATGCGCTTCAGGCGCTGGCTACCCTGCAAGTGGAACTGAGCTCTGACCATGAGAAAAACTGCAGGGGCTATGTTTCGTTCATGTGCAAGAGCCATCAGAGGAGGAAGTGTGACTTGGCTCAGAGGAGTGCCATTATCCAGGGCATCTCTGGTTTCTGGGCCAAAGTGGTATCCTTTCTGCTGCTTCTTGGGGTCTGCTGCTCAGGAGGAGGAGGAGGTGCAGAAGCAGGAGCAGGAGGATGGTGGGGACGAGGGCGCAGGATGGGTGCTGATGGACCCTGTAGGAAGTGTGGTACTGGGCAATTGGCAGGCTCCAAAGGCACAGCTGAGTAGAGTCCAGGCAGGGCCACACCCCTGAGTGTCGCTGCCATGAATTTGTGTGTCTACTTCAGGCCTGCAATTGAGGAGGAGCAGCTCCAAGGCCTCTAAGTCAGGAATGACCAGAGACAGTACACCAGAGCAGCCTTGGCAGACAGTTATTGTAAATGTGGATGATCCCGAAAATAACTGAGATTTGAGAGTCACACACACGTACACACAGACACACATACACATACACAAACACACACTAACTCCTTTGCTTTTGGACACGATTTGTTTCAATGACTGCAAGTCTGACCATGTAAGCAATGACATGCCACTACTCAGCATACACAGGTCTGAAGAAGAGTAGGGATCAGAAACAGCCCCTTCTTGGGGAATGCAGACCACCTCAGATACAGAACACCACAAGGAACCCAGAGCCATGAGCGTGCCTGATGGTATGGCAGGGCCTGAGGACAACCGTGGTGGCTGGGCAAGCAGAAGTGCCCAGAATCCTTGATGATGCCTGTTCCAGTGTCCTTCCACCCCAGACTAGGGCTGATGTTCCTGGCTCTCCTTGGCTTAGCATGTGGCCGATATGGCTCCTTGACCTAAAGCAGATTATGAACCACCCTTAAGTTTCTGTCATGATCAGCGACTAAGACAAAGACTTTCTCAGCTACATGATCGACTTGAAGGAGGGAGACTGAAGGTGGGTGGGTATGGGACTTGGTGTGGAGTGAGAGGATCATGTTATCCATGTTCCTACAATGTGAATGTTTGCAGAGGCTTCGTGGAAGCTGTTAATGGGAGGCAAGCTGAGGTCCCTAGAAGCTTGCACCTTTCTCTTCTGCCTATCCTAGCATGTACAGGTGCGAGCCATCCCCGGTCCCACAGCAATCTGATCTTTTCCTTTCGGTACCAACCCTACTTCTTGAACACAGTGATCATTAAGAAGTATTACCTTGACATCACTGGTAAAACGTGGCTCCTGGGGTGATGAGTGTGGGTGTGCAAGGGTGTGCATGATTCACCTGTGGGGGTCCACCACACCCGTCTCCCCTGTCTTTCTTCAGGGTAAAGGGCACATCATTCCACACCAGTCCATTGGTTCTGGGACTTTGAACAGGGAGGACTCAGCCACAGGCTGGTCACCAGGAGCCTTAATTTTCTCAACTGGTTGTCAGGCCACAAATGCCCAGAATCAAACAAGATTGTTGAGGTGGACTAGTTTTGGTCCTGCATACAGTTGATGATTGATGTTGGAGTTCTTGGCTGCTCATGGGAAGGTTCGGGTCCTGGTCAGCCCAGAGGTGACATTCCTCGTGTTGCCACCAGATCATCAGCTAAGACGAGTGGGACGATCCCCTGAAGTACTACCCCAGCAGGGAAGATTGTTCCATGAGTGCTAACTGACAGAGACACATGTGGTAAAGGGTCTGGAGGTGGGCCGTGAAGGGACAGCCATGTTGGAGCCGTGACACTGTCCTTCCCCAAATGTGGATGCTCAGGCTCATGCAAGCTGACTGAGGAGCATGGATTTGGGCCATGCATGTAGGAGGTGGCCTGCTGAGACTGGGGCCTGGGCATTCAGTGTGTCCGTGAGTGAAACGAGTCTCCCTCAAATCAGCTGTGGTTGCAGCATGAGACTCCTAGGTGATACTACTAGAGGCAGGGTGAAGTAAGTATCTTTTTCAGAATCATCCTGCTGTGGGTCCTGCCATCACCCGGCCTCCTGTTGCTCACTGAGTTTGACATTGCCTGGGCCCTTCATTCCCGCCCCTTAACCTGGGAAGATCTATCATTGAAAGGGTATTCTCTCTGGGATCCCAGTGCACCTGCGTGCTGACTTTGGGATCTGTGAATTTCCACATGCACCACTTGGTGGCTCACAAGCACCACACATGCTGCGCTGGAAGAGGCTTCAAGCTACCTTGGGAAAATATGAAAGAGCTCGTGGAGGAGGTGAACAGGGAACCACAAGAGCAGGGCATGGTGCCTACCGACTACATCTCTGACATTGCAGAGACAACCCACCCTTAGACTGGGGACGCCTCATTCCTCCACGTATGGTAACTTGGCACCTCCTCTCCTGTCACCTTTATCTGTGTGTCTTCCCTGGGCCACACACACAAACACATACACACACTCACAAACACAGCCGACATAAGCACATGCGTGTATACACACACATGCTTGGCATGGAGACAAAAACACAATCAGGAACACGGGCTTCTGAAACACCTGTGTTTCCTGATTGCATTTGTGTTCCTGTGCCGAGCATCTGTGTGTATACATGTATGTGCTTGTGTCGGCTGTGTTTATGTGTGTGTGTGTGTGTGTGTGTGTGTGTCTGGCCCAGGGCAGACACAGAGATGAAGGCGACAGGAGAGGAGGTGCTGAGCAACCATAAGAGGAGGCACGAGGCGTCCCCAGTCTAAGGGTGGTTGGTCACCGTATCTCTGCAGTACCCTGTACAGGATGGGAACGAGGAAAGGATCGCCAGTGATAACGCCAAACCATGGCTCCAGAAATCTGCAATTAAATGAAACACAAAAACAAGCTCATCATTTCTACCATGTTGCTGTGTGTGTTTGGACCAGGAAGAGGGGGTGCATGGTCTGAGGATTCACCCAGGACAAATCAGGTGGGGTAGGGCTTTGAAACCACTGGCTATAGAGCCCTCAGTCCGCGGTCACATGGGGCAGGCCTTTGGAAATGGTGGATGTGGCTACGGCAGGACTGGGATGGTGAGGAGGCTAAGGTCCTGCAGAAAAGGGCAGAGACCTGAAGGAGAAAGAGCCACAGATTGTCTGCTGCACTGGAGACTTGTTCCACACACGTAAGTAGAACCGAAAAGGTCCTGGGCCTGTGCTGCCCAGGATCAGCCCAAAAGCCAGCACGCTGTCTCCATGAGGGTGGCACACACTGACACGATATGACACAAAACGCAAGATACGCTAAGCTAGGCTATCCGTGCAAAACGACAGGCATCCTAGGAGAGACAGGGTGTGAGTGTGGCATGCCTCCAGACACTTCCAGCCTCCCTGGCAGTGCAGGTAGGCAAAGAAAGTGCAGGGGTGAGTGTACGTGTGTGGCCCTCTGCCGGGATGTGCCTGTGAGGGAGGGAACAGGGAGGAAGCAAGGGTGGTGGGCTTATTGCATGTCCCAAGGGAACTCGGGGGAGTGGGAGAGGGGGAAACCCTGGGGGCAATTTGAAGCCTGCTGGTTTTCAAGGTCCAGGGTCTAGGCAATAGCGGTCCTGCCAAAGATACCCTATGGTGTGTGCTGAAAGTCCTGACGTGAATTCCTTCTTTCTTCTGGGGTCATGCCCCTGACTGTGGGGTTTAGAGGGGCAAAGGTGTGCGTCTGCCTCTGAGGGAGGATTCTGGCTCTCTCCCTGGAGCAGATTCTCTGATTTTGTCATAGGGGATTTGCACCAGGTGACACTCAGAGGGATCCTGCCTTCCAGGTGACTGTCTTGGATGTCTTTGGGCCCAACCAGGGACAGGCTTCATTGGCACTTCGGCTGTGTAGGCAAGCATGTATACCTGATTGTATGAAGACCTACCTGGGCCTAATGAGAGCAACTGAAAGGGAGTCTTGGCATTTAGTCAATCAGTGAAGTCTGGGTGGTTCTAACACTCTTGGTGCTAAGGTACAGAGTCAGAAGTGCAACCTGAGATGAGCAAGTGAAAGAAAATAACCAGGACAAAGAAAGTTGGGTGCTTACCAAAGTTCATGTTCCTGGAGAAGAAAGCGTGTACTTCTGCATATGTGCAAATTTCCTCTCAGGGATGTTACTGTGTACATGCACATGCACACAAAGAACCACCTGCCAGTACGCTTATGAGTATGAGCTGTCGGAAGTGACCTAACCAGGTAATGGGAGTTGAATAGCAAAGCATGAACTTCATAGGGAAAGACTCCACCTAGACTCCAGCCAGCAGAAGCACTGAAGCCAGTGTACCAATCTCTGTTATCTCACCGAGCCAGCAAGTTCTAAGTGGAATCAGAATGGTGCACCAAGGATGCCTGGCAGAAAGGAGAGGCAGGAGGAAAGTGCCTGTGGGCGACCAGTGAGAGTTCAAAGATTCCAAGACACAGAACAGACAGCAACCTCAGACAAAGAAGCCAAAGTGGGTGACCACACAACCCCTTGACCACCCGGCTACAAGGGCCGTTCTGTCCTTCTGAAGTGCCAGGCATACTAGGCTTTCCTTTTTCCTGTGCTTTCAGTGATGGACCAGAAGTGCAGCATCAGGACCTGCTACCTGCAGAGTCTTCCAGTTTGAAACATTACTAATTGTACTCTTTGCAGAACACATATATTGGTATCAGGATTATAGGATGGTTGGCTTAGCTTGATCCTTTTACTGCTTCCGGCCCCACAGGCTTGGGCGACAAGGCAGGCTTTGGTGTGTTCGCACATGGAGAACAGAATCACATTTGCCAGGAGCCAATACGGGAGACCCCATGCATGACAAAGGTCATGCAAAGAATACCTGACAGGCAAAGGCGGATCAGGACTCGAGGGATTCCCTGGACCTGCTCAAGCATCCACCCGAAACCAAAATCTGTGTGTCTGCTGTTTACTATATTATGCCTTTCATCAGTTCTTCTGACATTAACAGGGTGCTCTCCGAGACCATCATTCTCTGAAGAAAATCAACTTAAAGCTCTAGTTAATAAGTCTCCTGGGCTTGAAAGGAGCATTTTAATTCTAACCCCTCTGTTCCTGTTTTAGCTTTCTTGGCAGTTTTATCCACACTCTTTTATCTAATGCACATGATTGTTCACAACACCCCAAGCATAACCTTCGAGTGATAAAACAGTGTTATTAGAATAATACTGCATTGTTGAGCCAATGTTTCCTTCCGAGTTTCCTTGTCCTTTACCCAATTTGCACCTGGAAGTGCATTAGCTAATATAGTTGGTATGTAAGAAAAACAAGCAGTAGCCTTGGTATTAGCAACATAAGACATGCATTGGAGAAGGAAATGGCAACCCACTCCAGTGTTCTTGCCTGGAGAATTCCAGGAACTGAGGAGCCTGGTGGGCTGCCATCTATGGGGTCACACAGAGTTGGACATGACTGAACTGACTTAGCAGCAGTAGCAGCACAGAGTTGGAAGTGCAACGTGACATGATTAATGAGCAAGTGAAAGAAAACAACCAGGACAAAGAAAGTTGGGTGCTTACCAAAATTCATGTTCCTGGAGAAGAAAGCTTGTATTTCTGCATATGTGCAAGTTTCCTCTCAGGGATGTTACTGTGTACACACGCATGTGTGCACATAGAGGTCCCTGCCAGTACGCTTGTGAGTATGAGCTGTCAGAAATGACATGGCCAGGTGATGGAAGTTGGATAATGAAAACATGAAGGTCTTAGGGAAAGGTACATAGACTCTGGCCAGCAGAAGGACTGAAGCCAGGGAATCGATTCCCATTATCTCACTGAGCAAACACACTCTAAATGGAATCACAGTGGTGCACCCTGGATGCCTGGCAGAAAGGAGAGGCAGGGGGAAAGAGCCTAGAGAGTGGGCCGAGGAAAGGCCACTACACCTGCAGTTTATGAAAAGTAGAAAATGTACCTAATGACCTGGAAGGAGAAACTGTATCTTATTTATTGAGATATCTAGCCAAGGAGAATTCCAGCCAAACAGCCAAAAGTGCTTCCTGGTTTCTTCTTGCTGCCTATAGTAAAATATGAAGGGAAATTAAAAAAATAAATAAATAAGAGAAGGACTATTTAAAAAATAAGACAGAACTTGCTGATTTGGAAATATTCCAGTCTTTTAAGATGACAGAAGATGCTAAAATAAATGGCTCTCAAGCAAGGTCATTTCCAGGGCACTGAGATAAGATGGTCTAAATATAACATTTTACATCACCTATAGGTCATTCTTATTATTTTTTTAAAATAAAGGTTGTCTAAAGATGAGTGTGACAGTAAAATTCTTTGTTAAGCCTCAGAAAGCTGGAAGGGGATGCTTCATGACATTATTTAGGCAGGCCAATGCCCTCCAAAGAGTTTAGGGGTGTCACTCAGAGATCATTTCAGTCATACAATAAGACTTCTACCAAGTTTCAGGGTGTTATCTCTCAGCTATCTCAGTAGAAAACCAAGACAGAGGAGGACTTTTTATGAAAACGTGTGATTGTGGCTTTAGAGTGGGTGCTTTGCCATGAACACCAGTAAGATTATCAGGAGGCACACCAAGATTTTAAGATAACATATATATATGTTCAGCTTGGACTGAAAGGACTAGAAATAGTACAAAATAAGAGAGCTCTGGACTTCTACCTTCGACAATCAGGAAGCAGGCTAGGGAGACTGTTTCACTGTAACCATATACTAGCCACCTTTCATGCAATGGAATCATATCAGAGGGCAGAATTAAAAATTCAGAGACTGAAGCCTAGGAAGTTTCCAGGCCTTAAATCCTAATCAAAGGACTGCCAATAAGAACCCGTGGGATTTCAGAACTGCTACTATTGACTCCCACTCCCCTGCCCTTTCTGGAACTGGAGTGTCTATAAAGGTTATCTATGCCTGACACAGCACTGTATGTTGGTTGTGAAAGTGAGCAGATTAACTCAACTCTTTTGTTCACAGATCATCAGATCTAGAGGAATTACACTTGTATAATTTGATCTGGTGTGTTTGAGAAGACTTGAGAGTCTAGTGGACTACAAGGAGATCAAACCAGGCAATCCTAAAGTAAATCAGTCCTGCATATTCATTGGAAGGACTGATGCTGAAGCTGCAGTTCCAATACTTTGGCTACCTGATGTGAAGAACTGACCCATTGGAAAAGAGCCTAATGGGGGAAATATTGAAGGCAGGAGAAGGGGACAGCAGAGGATGAAATGGTTGGATGGCATCACCTACTCAATGGACTTGAGTTTGAGCAAGCTCCTGGAGTTGATGGTGGACAAAGAAGCCTAGCGTGCTGCAGTCTATCGGGTCACAAAGAGTAGAACACAACTGAGCGACTGAACACGTGAGATATTGCACAAGTAGACCCTGATCCATATGTGAAACTGACTTAGATGACAAGGTCCTGAACTACAACTTAATGTTACAGTGCATAAATTATTTGAAAGCATTGGCAAGAAAAAGCATTTTGGACATACAAGTATGTAAACAATTTTGTGGCCATGTGGGTACCACGTGGTTTTAAAGGATGTCCACAAGTCCTTTCTTTCAAGGGTGGATCTTTATACTCCCCTTCACATGTGGGCTGGACTTAGTGGCTCACTTCCAGTGTTAGAATATTGTAGAAATGAAAATGAAGTGTCTGAGACTAGGTCATAAAAGACACTGCAGCCTCCTTGCTCATCCTCTTGGATCACTCTAGAAGCCAGTTTAGTAGTATCTTGACAACACTCATGTAACCCAGTAGAGAGGCCCATGTGAAAGAACTGAGGCTTTCTCCCAATAGCCAGCATGGAAACTGGTTTCAACAGCTATATGAGGAAGCCATCTTGGAAGGAAATCCACCAGCCCATGTCAAGGCTTCAGATAATGACAATCTCATGAAACCCTGAGCCAGAACACTCAACTGAATTACTCCTGGATTCCTTTCAGCAGCAGTATGAGATAATATTGTTTTAAGCTGTTAGTTTGGGGTAATTTGTTATGTAGCAGTAGTTCATTAATGCACTGCCAACCTTGGGCCGTGTATTTATCCCGGGGTGCCTGCCCATTTAGTCCAATCTACGTCAGAATCTGCTAGTTCAGTTTAGAAAACATACCTCACCCTTGATCTGACCACCCTCAGTATCAGATCAAATTCCTTATCACTCACCTCAATATCTTATCAGCCTTGCCTAGCCTCAGCAATGATCTTCTCAGTTGAACCAGAATCCACCCTCACCCTTATGGCCCTCTTAATAAGTTTCCATTCACTGACACCCACTCTGTTGTTGTTGTTCATTGCAGTCTCCCAGTCTCTGTTTGCAATCCCATGGACCCACCCTGTTCCGTAGCTATAAATCCTAGTTGTGTCCCTACTGGAGTCAGACTTAAGCTCAATGTCTCTCCCGTATTATAAGACCCAGCTGTAGTACTCTTACTTTGAATAAAGTTTTTCTTACCACTTTTAGTAAGTGTTATGAATAATTTTTTAACATTTCCAAGTTCTGTTAGTACGGATTATTCTCAAAGGAACACTTTTATACCTTTACTTTTTATACTATATTCATTTGGGAAACAAATTTTTAGAATTAAAGCATTTCATGTTTTTACCATACAAACAGAAAATAGCTTTTAAAATACATTTATATATTCTAAAAAAAATTTAGTAATCTGAAAAGGATGTGTATATAGACATGTCAGTGTATATACACATATACCCTCAGAGCTCCAAGGAAAACTTAATTCTCAGTAAACTATAAATTAAAACATTCAGCCTGCAAAGAGTGAAATCTTTGGAATTAACTTGCCAAAAAATCGTAGAGAATGAAATATTAGTTTAAAAAATGTATACATAAAAATATTTGGGATTTAGATAAAATTTGCTATTTAAATAAAGTTAGGTCAAGCCCTAAACCATCTATTTAAAAAAAAAGAAAGAAAGACTCTGCATCATGTAATAACCTACATTGGAAAAGAACCTAAAAAAGAATAGATATGTATCTGTATAATTAAATCACTGTGATATACATCTGAAACACAACATTGTAAATCAAATATATTTCCATGAAAATTTGTAAAGAAAGCTTTTAAAATACAAGGTTATAAGGAAAAAATCTAAAGAAAGTAGAAGGTATATATGAATTGAAACAAAAATAGAAAACAACAAAAATAAATCTTGTTGGGATAATAAAACAAGAGCTGCTTCTTGGAAAAACAAAATCAGAAACACTGATACAACTGTGGCAATCTAATAAGGGGAAGAGGAGGTTAATTCCAATACTAGAAATGAGAAACGGAATGTGGTTCTGAAAGGATAATGTTCAAAGGATAATGTTCAAGTCTGAATGGAATTACTTTTGTTTCAGGAAAGATCCAGTAAAGTAAAAACCTGGGGAAAGAAAGGGAAAGAAAGAAAGAGGAAGAGAGTCAGGGGAAGAAAGGAAGAAAAGGAAAGGAAGGGAAAAGAAAGAAAAGGAAATGTCTCAACAGATGTTGTAAACTCTCCAATAAAACAATTCTCTTTAAAATCTAAAAACAGAAATAGAAATTCATTAAGCCGTAGCCTCATTGCACTTGATGGTACTAAGAAGAAAAAAACCCATTTACACATCACTGTTTAGAATTTCTGGCAAACACAATATGATTATTTAAAAAAATAGAAATAGAAATATGCCATGTTATTTGTAAAAATATGGACAGCAGAAATATTTTTGTAAAAAACATTTTATTTCTATAAATAGTAATTTTACTTAGAATGTTTTGGCAACATTAATAAAACAATAAATTTTACCTGAAAGAACAAGCAAAGTAGACCATGGAAATTCCCAAAAGCAATTACAAAATAGTGATCTTGACAGATATTCAAACATTTGTAAACAAAACAAAGTGTCATTGCCTGAAAAAAATACAGAGATATCAACAGAAAAACAGAGGAAGCTCCTGAAAGAACTCAACTCGCTATTAACCATATTTTATTTGCAGGCACAGAAACTGACTCAAGTTAATTCTAAGAAGCAAAGCCCTGATGTTATTATCTCTTCTCAGTTTCTGTGTGTGTATGTGTGTGTGTGTGTGTGTGTGTGTGTGTGTAAAGTAGGAAATTTAGGCTGGAGAGGTAAGAAGAGGGTAGAGACTTAAAGTGCCTTTAAGGAGGAGGAGGAAATGAAGAGGGTTGAGGATTTCATTGTGTGATTTGAACAGCACTGGTGAAGCTCAAACAAGGGAGGTAGCAAGCCATGCAGGCCTAGGGGAAGAGCATTTCCAGAAGAACAGCAGTTGCAAAGTTTTTGGATTGGGAAGAAATGTATTTGCTTAAGGAAAAGCAAGGCCAGTGTTGTCAAAAACAGGGCACCAGTGGGGAAAATAGTAGAGTAGAACGACAGAGAATGGAAGAGAGGAAGTAGTCAGGGACCATATCACTGGGACCTTTTTATTTGGCAATAAATACAACTTGTACTCCTTAGGAGCATACTTCAGAGCAAACAACAGTAACTGTATTCAAAATACTAAGCAACAATAAAAACATATAAAGAAAACATTTCATATTTTTACTATAGAAATAGAATAAAGGAGATAAGAATGCAATAGTCTGTACATTTATTTATACATAGAGTTTTCACCTGAGACCAGGACACAAACACACACACACACACACACACACACACACACACACACACACACACACACACTTTATACACCTAAAAGTGGTTTAAGCTGACATTTAGCAAAGTGCGTGGGCCCAAGCAAATTAACTGGAAAGGCTTAGTAATATATTCAAAGTGCAAATCAATCAATGAAGCATTGAATAAATAAATACAATCTACTTGTATTTGAATTTACACTCAGGAAATTACCTAAAATGGAGACAATAGACTTACTACAGCTTAGTCATCTGTAGTCCATCCACTTCATGTCTGAGACGGATGCTAACACCTTGGTGATTACCACTTTCCAGCATTTTGTGAAAGCTTAGAGCATTTAAATAAATTGCGGAGGGGGAAAACAAAAGAGTGGGGAGAGACAAAGAGGAGGAGAAAGGAAGAGGAAACGGAGAGATTTCTCCTGGCATAGATATACAGCCAGGATCCCAGGTTCCTTGAATGGTGCACAGAGATTGCTAGGTACCTGTGCCAAAAGTGGAGAAGGTATGGTATTCAACTCGAGGAGGAGACACACACAAAGAATTAGCTGTTAACTGCAATACATTCGTGTTCAAGGCAAGATAAGATACAAAACTGAAATCTTCACATGTTCAACTAGGGTAAGATACATGTAACTGGGAAAGGTAAGGAAAGGTTCTATAGAGGGTTTAATCACCCTGGACCCTTTGTATCCACTACATTTACTATTCTCAGACAACTCCATTGTAGCCTAAGGATAAGAGAACTAAATTTAGCCCAATTCATAAACTGAACAGATTCCCTGTGTTTGATCCTTTTCAGTTAAAACTATGGGTCCAGTGCAAATCAAACTGGATTTCAAGGCTTTTTTACTTGGGAATCTTAACTGGCTTTATTACAGTGACTGAGACAGATATGGCTACCTCACTGTGACTAAAGGCTAGCCAAATGGGAAAGGGGATGGAATGAATCCAATTCCCCTTTTGATCACTCAACAGGAGGTCCACAGGCACCAGGTCCCATTCTGTTAACTATCTCTGCTTCTCCAACTGCAGTCAATGATAACACAGGGCCTGCTTGATGCTTGCAGGGGCCTCTCACCAAACACAGGCATTTAAATGGTTGGCTTCCTTGAGATGTCCCTGGGCTAGGTAAAGACACTCTGAGACAGTGTTCCTTCTGCCTTGGCTCCATGGCTGGAGTGAATGCATACCTCTTCCTCCAAAGGGACAAGGAGCCACAGCTCTGCATTGACTAAATCCCATGTCTGGTCCAAACTCACATCATAGCTTCTCCATCAACTTCTCCACACCAGGCTTTTGGAGCCAGGGCCCTAGATCAGCAAAACAGAGACACTTCAGAGAGTTCAGCACCACAAGGGACCATACCATAACAAAGCCATTCTAATCTGGCTATACGAACTCTTCCATATTTTCCCAAGGCAGCTTGAAGCTGCTTCCAGTGCAGCGTGTATGGTGGTGGTGAGATGCCGAGTGGTGAATGTGGAAATTCACAGAAGATCCCAAAGTCAGCACAGAGGTGCACTGGGAGCCTGGAGTGGACACCCTTTCAATGATATGCCTTCCCAGGGTAAGGGGAAGGAGTGAAGTGCCCAAGCAATCTCAAACTCAGTGAGTAAAAGGAGCCAGGGGATGGCAGGACCCATGGAACAATGATTCTGAAAAAAGATACTTAATTCACCCTCCCTCTAATTGTATCACCTGGACTTTGGCACTGCAACCACAGCTAATTTGAGGTACACTTGCTTCACTCATGGACACACCGAATCCCCAAATCCACAGTCTCAGGAGGTCACCTGCACATGTCCGACCCAAATTCAGGCTCCACAGCCAGCTTGCATGAGTCTGAGCATCCCCATGGGAAAGGACAGTGTCCTAGATACTACACGACTCTCCCTTCAGGGCCCACCTCCACACCTCCTCTCCACATATGTTTCCGTCAGTTACGCTCATGGAAGAACCTTCCTCCCCAGGGTACTATTTCAGGGGATCATTCCACACATCTTTGCTGATGATCTGCTGGCACAAAGAGTAAGGTGAACCAGCAACCAAGAATTCCATAATCAATCATTAACTGTGCAGGTCTCAAACCACCACTCCTCAACAATCCTGTTCGATTCTGGGCAGTTTTGGCCTGACAATCAGCTGAGAAAGTTAAGGCTCCTAGTGTCCAGCCTGTGGCAGGGTTCTCCCCGTTTGAAGCCCCAGAATCAGTCGACAGGAGTTGAATGACCTGCCCTATACCCTGCAGAAGACAGGGGAGATGGGTGCGGATCCCACAGGTGGATCATCCACACCCTTGCACACCCACACTCTTCACCCCGGGAGCCATGTTTTACAAACAATGTCAAGGTAACCATACGTAGTGATCACCGTGCTCAAGAAGTAGGGGTGGTCCTGAAAGGAGAAGATCACCTTGCAGTGGGACCATGGATGGCTCTGCAACTGCACCTGCCAGGGTAGGGAGGAGGGAAAAGTTTCCTGCTCCTCCTCCTCCTCCTCCTGAGCAGTGGACTCCAAGGAGCAGCAGAAAGGATACAGCTATGGCCCAGAAGCAAGGGATGCCCTGCAAAATGGCGCTCCTCCGAGCCAAGTCAGGCTTCCTCCTCTGATGGTTCTTGCTCATGCACCGAAAGTAGGCCCCACAGTTTTTCTCATGCTCAGACCTCAGTTCCACCTTCAGGGTGGCCAGTGCCTGCAATGCATCTTGCCCCGGAAGCTCAGTCGATCTCCCAGGCCTTTCCTGGCCCTGTTCCTCCACCATCTTCTCTTCAGCTCCTGGGAGGACCCCTATTGCTGCTCTTCATCTGCCAGAATTTCCACCTCCTCCGTGATGTATTCTGCAGGCAGCTGGACCCCCTGCCCAATACCCGCTGCATCTCCATCCACCAGGGGCTCAGTGTCTTCCACCGCCTCCAACCTGAAGAGGGTGGCCTCTTTTCCTGGCATTACAACTGGTAGCTCCAAGGTCCCAGCCACGAAAAGCATCAGGAAGGCAGGCCATGGGCCCCAGCACCCTGAACACCAGGGCTTACAACTAAGATGGCCTGGGGCCCCAGGACACTCCTGCATTCCTCTGAACGCCTCTGACGCTCCTCTTGGCCCTGGTCGCGAACCCAGGCTGGGGCAGATACAAAGGGATGGGTCATAATAGCACAACAAGTGGTGCACAAATGCGGATCAGGCTGCAGTAATCCTGTGGGACCCACTAGCTCTTTGGGCGCACAGAGTGAGGGGGATGGTAGGGAGGTGGGGCTGGTGTGTGTAGGGTGGACTGAGGCTGAAGAATGGGTTGGCAGACAGCACAGGACATAGTGAAAGGGCCCTGGGGAGATCAGCCAAATAGGCGGGGCACAAGGCTATGAGCCATTCTCTGGCTGCTGGCCCAAATTAGTGCAAAGGCTGAGAGTGTGGTGGGCGGCACCCTTATGGACATGTTCCTAGACCAGACGGCATCTTCGACGGTCCCTGGGCTCCAGCCCACCGATGTGAAATATTCTGCTCCAGGGGGGTAGTGGGTTTTGCATCTGCCACTAGCCCAGGCGCAGTCATTGATCAGGCTCTGGAAATTCCAACCACAGGTTCCTGCTCCACAGTCCAAACAACACACTCCCGTGTCCCTCGGGCCCGTTAATAACTGGGAACTCTCCCTGAGTATCCAAAGGTTAAGCAGGGGCGCCACGTGCCTGGATACTTTTCTCCATGGGATAGAGAACCTGTTGCTGTCCGGATGCTAGAGAAGTAGGGAAAAACCCCACTGTTTGCTACAGTTGATTTTCACTGTTCAGGGACACCAGAGTCTTAGGGTACAGAGCTCAATCTGTGTCTCTTTATCTCTGCTTCTGGTACAGCACTGTTTTGGGCAATCTTTCTATGTATGTACCAAGGGCTGGTGTCTGTGTGTCTCCGTCTCTCCATGTTGTGCTGTTGCTGTCTGGCACTCTCTGGACACCAGCGCTCATATGAGAAGCTAATCCATGGTGTGAAGGCAAGCTCTTCTCCTTCTTAGTGAGTTGCACCAATGGGAGATCCAATTTTTTTAGTCCACGCGTTCAGATAGTTCTTTCTCAAACTTGAAAGCCAACAGTCGGTGGTCAATGCTGAACTGCAGAAGGGGCTTGGACCTTCCTTCCTTTGCTGGACAGATGTGAATGCTGCACAGGCCTGAGGTGGCTTGGCCACTCTTGGCACAGATTGAGAAATGGGGCATGCTCTCCTGGCATAAGGGAACTCCATGAACATCACTTGAAAACCTGCCAGGCAGACGGTAAGGACAGCTCCCCTTTAAGTTCCACGACCCACCGGTGCCAGAGACATGCATGGCTACCCATTTACACTATCGAGGCCCTTTCAACTTGTGCCGGTGTCCAGCTCCAGCACCATTCAGGGATACCCTCAGGAAAAAATGGTGTCAGCAAGAGAGAAAAGTAAAGGAGAGAAAAAGAGGCTGATATTCCCTGGTTTACACAGAAAGCCAATAAACCCCTTACACAGGACTTGCTGTGTTCACAGAGGCCACAGGCGCCCTCTAAATGGAGCGAAGATGCAGAGCGCCTTCTCTATTGGGTTTTAGATGCCCAGGCAAAAAAGTGAACTCAGAGAGCCTCTGTGCTCACGGGAATCTGCCTGAGAAAAAGAGAGAAAGAGAAAGAAAGAATGTCTCAGGGAGACTCAGCTTAGGTGAAATGGGTCTGCAGCTTTATTTTCAAAAGGGGCTTTTATACCCCGAGTTACACATTTCCAGGAGTGAAAGATACAAAGTCATGCAGAATCAGCTCAACATTCCATCAGTTTTACCTTTAACGAAACCAGGACATTTTCTGCATAACTTTCCCCAAAAAAGGGTCTTATGTTATGTACATTATCTTCTGGCCCTGTGGCCTGTTAACATTTTGTGACTCTTTCTTGATAAAGTTTGGTCAACCAGAAAACCTGATTTCCCTTTATCTTTCCAGTTTGCAGTCCCCCTCAGGAAACAGAGTTACATTCTCATGAAGCAAAGGTGCAGTGGGTTACAACAAAGAAAGTACTTATTAACTCAAGGGTTTTATGTTGCTAATACCAAGGCTACTGCTTGTTTTTCTTGCATACCAACTATACTAGCTAATGCACTTCCGGCTGCACACTGGGTAAAGGACAAGGAAACTTGGCAACAAACATTGGCTCAACAATGCAGTATTATTCTAATAAAGCTTTTTTTTTAAATAACTCGAAGGTTAGGCTTGGGGTGTTGTGAACAATCATGTACGTTAGTTACAAGAGTCTGGATAAAACTGCCAAGCAAGCTTAAATAGTAACAGAGGGGTTAGAATTAAAATGTTCCTTTCAAGCCCAGGAGAACTATTAACTAGAGCCTTAAATTGATTTTCTTCAGAGAAAGGTGGTCGGGGAGAGCCCCCTGTTAATGTCAAAAGAATTGGTGAAAGGCATGATATAATAAACAGTAGACAGACAGATTTTGGTTTCGGGACAGATGGTTTAGCAGGTCCAGGCAATCCCTCGAGTCCTGATCTGCCTTTGCCTGTCAGATCTTCTCCGCATGACCTTTGTCATGGGTGGGATCTCCCGTTGTGGCTCCTGACATCTCTCCTTTTTGTATTTTTTAAAACAGCCAGATGTAACTCAGTCGCGAGCTTCTGAGTACTCTGACAAAGAGTTCTGACAATACAAGGAAGAATAATTATGAGAAGCAGAATTAGAGTGGCCACAGTGGCATAGCTAAAAATCGTAGACAGAATGTTGTTTTCCTGAAATAAGGTTTGAAAATGTATGAAAAATGGTCATTTGCTGCTCCTGTGGCAGTAAAATCCAATCGGGAATGTCCCATGGTCTTTATCTTAGTGTGAAGTTTTCCTAAATCTACACTAATGCTGGAGCTATTCCATACCCCCGAAATATGATTTCTAATTTTCTCCCAGTTATAATCTGTCTCGTTTACTTTCAGGGGTGTTACAAAAATCCACAGGTAGTTGGCATG
Source organism: Bos taurus (assembly GCF_002263795.3). NCBI lineage: Eukaryota > Metazoa > Chordata > Mammalia > Artiodactyla > Bovidae > Bos > Bos taurus. Next base: position 54,461,718 of record NC_082638.1, read on the forward strand.
ATAGGACAATGACAATTTTTCTTTAATGCCTGTAATTCAGTCCCAATATGCATTACAACTTCAGGGCATCTACCTCCATTTCTAGTTTCCTATCTATAACTTCCTGACAAAGCTAAAGAGCCATTTTTAGACATGAATGTGAATGTGAACGTGAAGTCGCTCAGTCGTGTCCGACTCTTTGTGATGCCATGGACTGTAGCCTACCAGGCTCCTCTGTCCATGGGATTTTTCCAGGCAATTTTAGACATAATATTAAAATATTGAGCAGTATGCACTTTTTGAGTCAATGATATTGACGCCACAGTGACAGAGGTAATTGCAGTTATTAAAGCTGATATTCTCAAGAAAAGCAAGCTCACAAACCTTCACGATCACATCAAATCTTGTAATCGTTGCAACACAGCAAGACTGCAGTTATCATACCAATAAGTGATTACAGTCACCGGCACTATAAGATAGGGTGGACTTTGCAACACTGCAGAGGAGCAAACATTATATTGAGGGTTCAAACAAGATGAGAGCATACATTGTTCACAAGATACTATGTTAGGTCCACCTGAATAATTTATTTGTATATTAAGTCCTTTGGAGTCATTAGTGAAGAGAAAAACATAGGGAGAGGGTAGGCAAGCTAAAATAAAATAAGTAGACTCATTTTTTGGTCGGGATAGGGTTACATCAATTTGCCAGAGAGCATTAGGCTTAAGGCCTCGGAGATTTACTCCTAACGGTGGATATGGATTAAATAGTGGGCAATTTGAACATAACTTAACTCTTTGTCTAGCTGTTTCTTTTAGGGATATGAAATTCATACCTTAAACCAGCTGCATTTTGATGGTGAATTTTGTGAGAATTTTTGGCTTTGTCCATCTTTTTCTGTAAGTTTAAAGCAATTAATTTAGTCAATGCATCTGCCAAAGCATTTCCTTCATGTAAAGGGCCAGACAAGCCAGAATGGGCTCTAATATGTCCCACAAAATATTTGTTATCTCTGTGTTTAATCTATTTCTGTAAATCAGATAACAAGGAGAATATAGTAGTTTTTTTTTTTTTTTTGGAATATTAACAGTCCCTATATGAGGAAACAACCCTACAATATATTGGCAGTCAGTCAAAAAATTGAAGGTGTGGTCTCTTAAATGTTGAAGAGCCCAAATAACTGTTCATAACTCAGCTCTCTGGACAGATGTCTCTTCAGTTACCTGAACATGGGATATTTTATCAATAATTGTGTCTGCTTTAACGTTAGAGGAATCATCTGTGAAAACGAAAATTGTCCCTTCTAAAGGTTAAAGTCCAGCAATGGTAGAGACGTCTGCTCCAGTATCTAACAACCCTATTTCATTTCCTTGAATTAAAAGGTCTTTTGAAGGCCTAGAAGCTATAATTTCCTGAACCCAAAAAGCTAGATCACTAGGTCCAAATACTCTGTGGCCTCTAGCTTGAGAAGTCAAGTTTTTTACCTTTCTGATAATAACTTAAAAGCAAAAGCTGTGTTATTCTTTGACCTTTATTAATTTGCACAGTTTTGGTAAGTGGCAAGATCAAAACTTTAATTTCCCCAATATAATCAGAACCTACTACAACAGGCACCAGTGAAATTCCTTGAAAAGACAGCGAGCTACGCCCAAGCACAAATCGTACAATACCCTCAGGTAGGGGGCCAGCCACTCCCGTTGCAATTGGAGTAACCAGCATGTCCGGGGTTAATATTGTTGTTAAAACCCCTTACCATTCCGCTTCTCTCCTAGCCTGGGTGAGGCCCCCCTGAGGGGTTTTCTCCAAGGAGTATGCTCTGCATATTGTGTATGCGTATGCTTTAATAGTTCTGTTGTGCAAAACACTTTTTATCTTCTTCAGCTTTAGACAAGACCTTTGCAGGCTTTGGGAGGCGCAAACGGAAGGTGGCGGCGATCACCTTAAATCAGAAAGTGGTAGATAAGTCTTTAAAGGTTTGTGCAGAGGGGGAGGGGGCTCACCAGGGCGCCTGACCGTAGGGTCCTGTAAGCCCCCTCCTGTTCATCAATGGCAGAAAATATGATCTGCGCAAAAGTGGAGACCCACCACCGACCGCTATAGCCTCCCATATAGGCTGTCTAACAGCCTCATGACAAGGGTCCAGGACATTTCTAATCATGTTTCACAGAGCAAACGCATCTAAAGGAATATTTTCTGGCCTATGCAAAGTATAAAACAAACATAGAAATTTAGACAGTCTTCCTGTGGTTTTTTTAATGCCTCTATTGGCCAACATGTGAAGTAATACTTCAATAAACATTTGTCTATTCTTAGATGCAGAGAAACCTATTTTTCTAGATAATATTCTTATTCATTCTGTACCCTCTTCACCCTGCTGGCAGTTAGGCAGGTACAATCCTAACCGCCCCACATTATGGTCTCAAATTATTTACTCTTCAGATTTATGAGCATGATCTAAAGCATCCTTAATCATATTAAAAAGAGAAAGGGTGTCAGTGGTTACCTTTTCTGGGCAATGCAAAGTGTAATAAATTTTTACCTGTTTCCCTACATTTTCCCAGGTATCTAGGTTATCAGTGCCCTCTTCTGGAAATCAAAGACATTGCTCTTGTACAAATGTAAAAAAGGATTGAATACTAGCCTTCTTAACTTTAATTCCTCTTTTATTTAACAATTGCAAGATTACTCCTATAAAGGGTTGTTGTTCTTTTGATTTGTTGTTACCCGTGTCAGTGATTTCTGTCTTCAAGGAAAGATTCAACACTACCCACTCTTCCTCACCCTACCTATCTTATGCAAAGTGGTTTGCAGCACCCTAAGTGGAGTCCTAGCTGCCCCAAAACTGGACAATGGGGAGACTTAATTTCAGGTTCCTGTTCTGGGCGCCACTTGCTGGGGTCCAGCCCCAGCAGGATTCAGGGATACCCTCAGCAAGAGAGAAAGTAAAGGAGAGAAAAAGAGGCTGATACTCCTTGGTTTACACAGAAAGGCAATAAAGCCCCTGACACAGCACTTGCTGTGTTCATGGAGGTCACAGGCACCCTCTCGATGGAGCAAAGTTGCAGAGCACCTTCTCGATTGGGTGTTAGAGGCCCGGGCAAAAAGAGAGAACGTAAAGGAGAGAAAAAGAGGCTGATATTCCTTGGTTTACACAGAAAGGCAATAAAGCCCTTGACACAGCACTTGCTGTGTTCATGGAGGTCACAGGCACCCTCTCGATGGAGCGAAGTTGCAGAGCACCTTCCCGATTGGGTGTTAGAAGCCTGGGCAAAAAAGTGAACTCAGAGAGCCTCTGTGCTCTAGGGAATCTGGCTGAGAAAAAGAGAGAGAGAGAAAGAGAGAGAGAGAGAAGAGAGACAGAATGACACAGGGGAGACCCAGCTTAGGTGAAACGGGTCTTGCAGCTTTATTTTCAAAAGGGGCTTTTATACTCTGAGTTACATATTTCCAGAAGTGAAAGATACAAAGTCATGCAGAATCAGCTCAACATTCCATCAGTTTTACCTTTATCGAAACCAGGACATTTTTTGCAAAGCTTTCACAAACAAGGGTCTTATGTTATGTACATTATCTTCTGGCCCCATGGCCTGTTAACATTTTGTGACTCTTTCTTGATAAATGTTGGTCAACCTGAAAACCTACTTTCCCTTTATCTTTCCAGTCTGTAGTCCCCCTCAGGAAACAGAGTTACATTCTTATGAAGCAAAGGTGCAGTGGGTTACAACAAAGAAAGTACTTATTAACTCAAGGGTCTTATGTTGCTAATACCAAGGCTACTGCTTGTTTTTCTTGCATACCAACTATATTAGCTAATATCCTCCCAGGCGCAAATTGGGTAAAGGACAAGGAAATTCGGGAGGAAACATTGGCTCAACAATGCAGTATTATTCTAATAAAGTTTTTTTTTTTTTTTTTTTACTAAAATATTATGCTTGGGGTGTTGTGAACAATCATGTGCATTAGTTACAAGAGTGTAGATCAACCTGCCAAGGAAGCCAAAATAGTAACAGAGGGGTTAGAATTAAAATGTTCCTTTCAAGCCCAGGAGACTTATTAACTAGAGCCTTACGTTGATTTTCTTCAGAGAAAGGTGGTCGGGGAGAGCCCCCTGTTAATGTCAAAATAATTGGTGAAAGGCATAATATAGTAAACAGTAGAGACAGATTTTGGTTTCGGGCAGATGCTTGAGCAGGTCCAGGTAATCCCTCGAGTCCTGATCCACCTTTGCCTGTCAGGTCTTCTCTGCATGACCTTTGCATGCATGGGATCTCCTGAGGTGGTTCACAGCAAATGTGGTTCTGTTCTCCATGTGAGAACACACCCAAGCCTGCCTAGTCGCCCAAGCCTGTGGGGCCAGGAGCAGTAAGAGGATCAAGCTAAGCCATCCATCCTGTAGTCCTGATACCAATATATGTGTTCTGCAAAGAGTTCAATTAGTGATGTTTCAAACTGGAAGACTCTGCAGGTAGCAGGTCCTTATGCTGCACTTCTGGTCCATCACTGAAAGCACACAAAAAAGGCAAACCTTAATCATGCTCATGGCAATGTCAGGGAAAGTATGCCTGGCACTTCAGAAGGACAGAACGGCCCTTGTAGCCGGGTGGTCAAGGGGTTGTGTGGTCACCCACTTTGGCTTCTTTGTCTGAGGTTGCTGATTGTTCTGTGTCTTGGAATCTTTGAACTCTCACTGGTCGCCCACAGGCACTTTCCTCCTGCCTCTCCTTTCTGCCAGGCATCCTTGGTGCACCATTCTGATTCCACTTAGAACTTGCTTGCTCGGTGGGATAACAGAGATTGGTACCCTGACTTCAGTGCTTTTGCTGGCTGGAGTCTAGGTGGAGTCTTTCCCTATGACGTTCATGCTTTGCTGTTCAACTCCCATTACCTGGTTAGGTCACTTCCGACAGCTCATACTCATAAACGTACTGGCAGGTGGTTCTTTGTGTGCATGTGCATGTACACAGTAACATCCCTGAGAGGAAATTTGCACATATGCAGAAGTACACGCTTTCTTCTCCAGGAACATGAACTTTGGTAAGCACCCAACTTTCTTTGTCCTGGTTATTTTCTTTCACTTGCTCATCTCAGGTTGCACTTCTGACTCTGTAACTTAGCACCAACTGTGTTAGAACCACCCAGACATCACTGATTGACTAAATGCCAAGACTCCCTTTCAGTTGCTCTCATTAGGCCCAGGTAGGTCTTCATACAATCAGGTATATCTGCTTTCCTAACAGCCAAAGTGCCAAAGAAGCCTGTCCCTGGTTGGGCCCAAAGACATCCAAGACAGTCACCTGGAAGGCAGGGTCCCACTGAGTGTCACCTGGTGCAAATCCCCTATGACAAAATCAGAGAATCTGCTCCAGAGAGAGAGCCACAATCCTCTCTCAGATGCAGATGCACACCTTTACCCCTCTAGACCCCAGAGCCAGGGGCATTACCCTAGAGGAAAGAAGGAATTCACGTCAGGACTTTCAGCACACACCATGGGGTATCTTTGGCAGGACCGCTATTGCCTAGACCCTGGACCCTGAAAACCAGCAGGCTTCAAATTACCCCCAGGGGCTTCCCCATCTCCCCTCCCCTGAGTTCCCTTGGGACATGCAATAAGCCCACCACCCTTGCTTCCTCCCTGTTCCCTCCCTCACAGGCACAACCCAGCGGAGGGCCACACACGTACACTAGGCCCTGCACTTTCTTTGCCTACCTGCACTGCCAGGGAGGCTGGAAGTGCCTGGAGGCATGCCACGCTCACATCCTGTCTCTCCTAGGAGGCCTGTCATTTTGCACAGAGAGCCTGCCTTACCTTATCTTCCATTTTGTGTCACATTGTGTCAGTGTGTGCCACTCTCATGGACATAGCATGCTGGCTTTTGGGCTGATCCTGGGCAGTACAGCCCAGGACCTTTCCAGTTCTCCTTACGTGTGTGGAACAAGTCTCCAGTGCAGCAGACAATCTGTGGCTCTTTCTCCTTCAGGTCTCTGCCCTTTTCTGCAGGACCTTAGCCTCCTCACCATCCCAGTCCTGCCATAGCCACATCCACCATTTCCAAAGGCCGGCCCATGTGACCACAGGCTGAGGGCTCCAAAGCCAGTGGTCCAAAGCCCTACCCCACCTGATTTGTCCTGGGTGAATCCTCAGGCCATGCATCCCCTCTTCCCGGTCCAAACACACACAACAACACAGTAGAAATGGTGAGCTTGTTTTATATTTGGTCTAATTGCAGATTTCTGGAGCCACGGTCTGGAGTTATCACTGGCCATCCTTTCCCCGTTCCCATCCTGTACAGGGTACTGCAGAGATACGGCGACCGACCACCCTTAGACTGGGGACGCCTCGTGCCTCCTCTTTTGGTTGCTTGGCACCTCCTCTCCTGTCTCCTTCATCTCTGTGTCTGCCCTGGGCCAGACACACACACACACACACACACACACACACACACACACACATAAACACAGCCGACACAAGCACACACATGTATACACACAAATGCTCGGCACAGGAACACAAATGCAAACAGGAAACTCATGTGTTTCAGAAGCCCGTGTTCCCTGATTGTGTTTGTGTCTCCGTGCCGAGCATGTGTGTGTATACACGCATGTGCCTATGTCGGCTGTGTTTGTGAGTGTGTGTGTTTGTGTGTGTAGCCCAGGGAAGACACAGAGATGAAGGTGACAGGAGAGGAGGAGCCTAGTTACCATAAGTGGAGGCATGAGGTGTCCCCAGTCTAAGGGTGGGTGGTCTCTGCAATATCAGGGATGTAGTCGGTGGGCACCATGCCCTGCCCTTGTGGCTCCCTGTTCATGTCCTCCACGAGCTCTTTCCTGTTCACCTCCTCCACGAGCTCTTTCATATTTTCCCAAGGTAGCCTGAAGCCGCTTCCAGCGCAGCATGTGTGGTGCTTGTGAGCCACCAAGCGGTGCATGTGGAAATTCACAGAAGAACCCAAAGTCAGCACACAGGTGCACTGGGATCCCAGACAGGATGCCCTTTCAATGATAGACCTTCCCAGGTTAAGGGACAGGAATGAAGGGCCCAAGCAATGTCAAACTCAGTGAGCAACAGGAGGCCAGAAGATGGGAGGACCCACAACAGGATGATTCTGAAAAAGAAACTTACTTCACCCTGCCTATAGTAGTATCACCTAGGAGTCTTATGCTACAACCACAACTGATTTGAGGGAGACTTGTTTCACTCACAGACACACTGAATGCTCAGGCCCTAGCCTCAGCAGGCGACCTGCTATATGCATGGCCCAAATTCATGCTCCTCAGCCAGCTTGCATGAGCCTGAGCATCCCCATTTGGGAAAGGACAGTGTCACGACTCCAACATGGCTGTCCCTTCACGGCCCACCTCCAGACCCTTTACCACATGTGTCTCTGTCAGTTACCACTCACGGCAGAATCTTCCCTGCTGGGGTAGTACTTCAGGGGATCACCCTACTCGTCTTAGCTGATTATCTGGTGGCAACACAAGGAATGTCACCTCTGGGCTGACCAGGACCCGAACCTTCCCATGAGCAGCCAAGAACTCCAACATCAAGCATCAACTGTATGCAGGACCAAAACTAGTCCACCTCAACAACCCTGTTTGATTCTGGGCAGTTGTGGCCTGACAACCAGTTGAGAAAATTAAGGTTCCTGGTGACCAGCCTGCAGCTGGGTCCTCCCTGTTCAAAGTCCCAGAACCAATGGACTGGTGTGGAATGATGTGCCCTTTACCCTGAAGAAAGACAGGGGAGACAGGTGCGGATCCCGCAGGTGAATCATGCACACCCTTGCACACCCACACTCATCACCCCAGGAGCCACGTTTTATCAGTGATGTCAAGGTAATACTCCTTAATGATCACTGTGTTCAAAAAGTAGGGGTTATACCTAAAGGAAAAGATCAACTTGCTGTGGGACCAGGGATGGCTCGCACCTGTACCTGCTAGGATAGGGAGAAGAGAAAGGTGCAAGCTTCTAGGGACCTCAGCTTGCCTCCCATTAACAGCTTCCACGAAGCCTCTCCAAACTCTCACAGTGTAGGAACATGGATAACATGATCCTCCCACTCCCCACCAAGTCCCATACCCACCCATCTTCAGTCTCCCTCACTGACCTGCAAATTGATCAGGTAGCTGAGAAAGTCTTTATCTTGGTCGCTGATGATGACAGAAACTTGAGGGTGGTTCATAATCTGCTTTAGGTTAAGGAGCCATATTAGCCACATACTAGGCCAAGAAGAGCCAGGAACATCAGCCCTAGTCTGGGGTGGAAGGACACTGGAACAGTCATCATCAAGGATTCTGGGCACTTCTGCTTGCCCAGCCACCACGGTTGTCCTCAGGCCCTGCCATACCATCAGGCACGCTCATGGCTCTGGGTTCCTTGTGGTGTTCTGTATCTGAGGTGGTCTGCATTCCCCAAGAAGGGGCTGTTTCTGATCCCTACTCTTCTCCAGACTTGTGTATGCTGAGTAGTGGCATGTCATTGCTTACGTGGTCAAACAACTTGCAGTCGTTGTAACAAATCATGTCCGAAAGCAAAGGAGTTGGTGTGTGTTTGTGTATGTTTATGTGTGTGTGTGTGTGACTCCCATGTCAGTTATTTTTGGGATCATCCACATTTATAATAACTGTCTGCTGAGGCTGCTCTGGGGTACTGACTCTGGTCATTCCTGACTTAGAGGCTTCGGAGCTGCTCCTCCTCAGATGCAGGCCTGAAGTAGACACACAAAGTCATGACTGCAACACTCACAGGTGAGGCCCTGCCTGAACTCTACTCAGCTGTACCTGTGGAGCCTGCCAATTGCCCAGTACCACACTTCCTTCAGGGTCCACCAGCACGCATCCTGCGCCCTCGCCCCCACCCATCCTCCTGCTCCTGCCCCTGCACCTCCTCCTCCTCCTGAGCAGCAGACCCCAAGGAGCAGCAGAAAGGATACCACTTTGACCCAGAAGCCAGGGATGCCCTGGATAATGGCACTCCTCTGAGCCAAGTCACACTTCCTCCTCTGATGGCTCTTGCACATGAACTAAACTTAGGCCCTGCAGTTTTTCTCATGGTCAGAGCTCAGTTCCACTTGCAGGGTGGCCAGAGCCCGAAGCGCATCTAGCGCCAGAAGTTCATTCAGGCCTCCCGGCCGTTGCTGGCCTTGTTCCTCTAATATCTTCTCATCCAAGTCTTGGGAGGACCCCTGTTGCTGCTTCTCATCAGCCAAAACCTCCACCTCCTCCATGATGTCTTCCACAAGCAGCTGGAACATCCGCCTGATCTGCGCCATGTCTCTGTCCACCAGGGCAGAGGTCCTGTCCAGCAGGTCCCCTGCTGCCTCCACACTGAAGAGAGTGGCATCTTCGCCTGGTGTGACAACTGGTGGCTGCAAGGTCGCAGCCATGCACAGCATCACAAGGGCAGGCTTCAGGGCCCCATCCCCATGAGCACCCGGGCTCACAATTAAGAAGGTCTGGGGTCCCAGGACACTCCGACATTCCTCTGACCACCTCTCATGCTCTTCTTGGCCCTGACCATGACCCCAGGCTGGGTCAGATATGAAAGGATGGGACATAAGAGCACCAAAGCAAGTGGTGTGCAATGGCGGCCCAGGCTGCAAAAAACCTGTGGGGCCAACTTGCTTTTTCGGGGTGGGGAGTGAGAGGCATGGTCGGGAGGCAGTGGTTGGTGTGTCTGTGGTGGACTGAGGCTGAAGAAAGGGGTGGTGGTCAGCCCAGGACGGGGTGAACAGGCTCTGGTACATCAGCCAAACAGGCACTGCCCTAGGCTGTGAGCCACGCACATGCTGCTGGCCCAAATCTAGACCAATGGCTGAGAGGGTACTGGACGGCACCCTTATGGACATGCCCCTAGACCGGAGGACATCTTCCGCGGTTCCTGGGCTCCAGCTCCACCACGTGGCCAGATTCTGCTTTAGGGAGATAGCAGATTTTGCATCTGCCGCTACCCCAGGTGCTGTCATTGACCTGCATTTGGAAATTTCAACCACGGATTCCTGCTCCGCAATCTGAACAACACACTCCTGTGTCCCACAGGACCTTCAATAACCGAGAGCTCTCCCTGAGTATCCAAATGATAGACAGGGGCTCCAAGTGGCTGGATACTTTTCTCCATGGGACAGAGTACCTGTTGCTGTCCAGATGCTAGCGGAGTGGGGAAAAACCCGACGGTTTGCAACAGTTGATCCCCATTGTTCAGGGACACCAGAGCCTTAGGGTACAGAGCTCACTCTGTGTTTCTTTATCTCTGCTTCTGGCATAGCACTGTTTTGGGCAATCCTTCTATGTATGTACCAGGGCTGGTGTATATGAGTCTCTGTCTCTTTAAGTGGTGCTGTTCCCCTTTGCCACTGTCTGGACACCAGCACTCATACAAGAAGCTTATCCTTGCCGTGAAGGCAAGCCCTTCTCCTCCTGAGTGATTTGCACTAACCTGAGATCCGACTTTTTTTTTTTTTTTAATGTATTTAAGAAAACAAGAGCTGCTTCTTGGAAAAACAAAATCAGAAACACTGATACAACTGTGGCAATCTAATAAGGGGAAGAGGAGGTTAATTCCAGTACTAGAAATGAGAAATGGAATGTGGTTCTGAAACGATAATGTTCAAATCTGAGTGGAATTACTTTTGTTTCAGGAAAGATCCAGTCAAGCAAAACCCTGGGGAATGAAAAGGAAGGAAAGAAAGAGGAAGAGAGTCAGGGGAAGAAAGGAAGAAAAGGAAAGGAAGGGAGAAAGATAGAAAAGGAAATGTCTCAACAGATATTGTAAACTTCCCAATAAAACAATTCTCTTTAAAATCTAAAAACAGAAATAGAAATTCATTAAGCCATATCCTCATTGCCCTTGATGGTACTAAGAACAAGAAAACCCATTTACACATCAGTGTTTAGAATTTGTGGCAAACACAATAAGATTATGAAAAAAAAATAGAAATATGCCATGTTATTTGTAAAAATATGGACAGCAGAAATATTTTTGTAAAAAACATTTTATTTCTATAAATAGTAATTTTACTTAGGATGTTTTGGCAACATTAATAAAACAATAAATTTTACCTGAAAGAACAAGCAAAGTAGACAAGGAATTCACAAAGGGCAATAACAAAATAGTGATCTTGACAGATATTCAATACATTTGTAAACAAAACAAAGTGTCATTGCCTGAAAAAAATACAGAGGTATCAACAGAAAAACAGAGGAAGCTCCTGAAAGAACTCAACTCACTATTAACTATATTTTATTTGCAGGCACAGAAACTGACTCAAGCTAATTATAAGAAGCAAAGCCCTGATGTTATTATCTCTTCTCAGTTTGTGTGTGTGTGTGTGTGTGTGTGTGTGTGTGTGTGTGTGTGTGTGTAAAGTAGGAAATTTAGGCTGGAGAGGTAAGCAGAGAGTAGAGACTTAAAGTGCCTTTAAGGAGGAGGAGGAAATGGAGGGGGTTGAGGATTTCATTGTGTGATTTGAACACCACTGGTGTAGCTCAAACAAGGGAGGTAGCAAGCCATGCAGGCCTAGGGGAAGAGCATTTCCAGAAGAACAGCAGTTGCAAAGTTTTTGGGTTGGGAAGAAATGTATTTGCTTAAGGAAAAGCAAGGCCAGTGTTGTCAAAAACAGGGCACCAGTGGGGAAAATAGTAGAGTAGAACGACAGAGAATGGAAGAGAGGAAGTAGTCAGGGACCATATCACTGGGACCTTTTTATTTGGCAATAAATACAACTTGTACTCCTTAGGAGCATACTTCAGAGCAAACAACAGTAACTGTGTTCAAAATACTAAGCAACAATAAAAACATATAAAGAAAACATTTCATATTTTTACTATAGAAATAGAATAAAGGAGATAAGAATGCAATAGTCTGTACATTTATTTATACATAGAGTTCTCACATAAGATCAGAACACACACACACACACACACACACACTTTATACACCTAAAAGTGGTTTAAGCTGACACTTTGCAAAGTGCGTGGGCCCAAGAAAATTAACTGGAAAGGCCTAGTAATATATTCAAAGTGCAAACCAATCAATCAAGCATTGAATAAATAAATACAATCTACTTGTATTTGAATTTACACTCAAGAAATTACCTAAAATGGAGACAATAGGCTTACTCTAGTTTAGTCATCTGTAGTCCTTCCTCTTCCGTTCTGAGATGGATGCTAATACCTTGGTGATTACCACTTTCCAGGGTTCTGTGAAAGCTTAGAGCATTTAAATAAATTGTGGAGGGGGAAAAATAGTGGGGAGAGACAAAGAGGAGGAGAAAGGAAGAGGAAATGGAGAGATTTCTCCTGGCATAGGTATACAGCCAGGATCCCAGTTTCCTTGAATGGTGCACAGAGATTGCTAGGTAACTGTGCCAGAAGTGGAGAAAGTATGGCATTCAACTCCAGGAGGAGACTCAACTCCAGGAACACACAGAGGAAGCCAAGTGTGCTGATGTTCAGGAACCAATATTTAGAGGGTACCCTGCAGGTCTGTGAAAGAGCTCTTGGAGACCGCAAGAAAAAAGGTTTCCACAAGTATAATCACAGACTAGATAGCTGGATAGAGTAGAGGAAGGATAATAATTCTATGACGTGATAATTACACAAATAAATGAGACAATTCCTGCACATCAGACGGTGTCAAGAAAGACTGAAAATCAGTATTAGTTTGATAAAATGGGAAATTACCCACACAAAGAATTAGCTGTTAACTGCAATACATTCGTGTTCAAGGCAAGATAAGATACAAAACTGAAATCTTCACATGTTCAACTAGGGTAAGATACATGTAACTGGAAAAGGTAAGGAAAAGTTCTATAGAGGGTTTAATCACCCTGGACCCTCTGTATCCACTACATTTACTATTCTCACACAACTCCATTGTAGCTTAAGGGTAAGAGAACTAAATTTAGCCCAATTCAGAAACTGAACAGATTCCCTGTGTTTGATCCTTTTCAGTTAAAACTATGGGTCCAGTACAAATCAAACTGGATGTCAAGGCTTTTTTACTTGGGAATCTTAACTTGCTTTACTTTTGTGACTGAGACAGATATGGCTACTTTACTGTGACTAAAGGCTAGCCAAATGGGAAAGGGGATGGAATGAATCAAATTCCCCTTTTGATCACTCAACAGGAGGTCCACAGGAACCATGCCTCATTCTATTAACTATCTCTGCTTCCCCAACTGCAGTCAATGATAACACAGGGGCTGCTTGATGCTTGCAGGGGCCTCTCACCAAACACAGGCATTTAAATGGTTGGCTTCCTTGAGATGTCCCTGGGCTAGGTAAAGACACTCTGAGACAGTGTTCCTTCTGCCTTGGCTCCATGCCTGGAGGGAATGCATACCTCTTCCTCCAATGGGACAAGAAGCCACAGCTCTCGACTGACTAAATCCCATGTCTGGTCCCAACTCACATCATAGCTTCTCCATCAACTTCTCCACACCAGGCTTTTGGAGCCAGGTTATCGTAGATCAGCACAACAGAGGCACTTCGGAGAGTTCAGCAGCACAAGGGAACATACAATAACAAAGCCATTCCAATCTGGCTATATAGTTAATATTGAGATAGTCAAGGCATGAAAACAGTTGAAAATTACGTTGCTAAAACACTCTACAGATTATACGTATAGCAGAGCTTTCAAACTTACAAATAACATGAAATACCAAAATAGGCTGTTACTTTTCCTTTCGCCACCTCTCTCGTTCTCTCTCTCTCTCTCACGCACACACGCACACATACTTTTTAGTGCTAAGACAACTGTATGAAAAAGAGGTAACATATTTTTAAATAACATCTCAATATTCAAACAAAACTATACTTCATGTATTTAAAACAAAAACACATAAATTACACATTGGTTTCTCTGTATTTATTATTGAATAATGCTATAGTTGAATTTTTTGTTTTTAATGGAGTTTATAACTTTGAAATACTTGCTTCAGACTTACTTAAAGTAGACTTAACCGGGTTTTTTTGACCTCCTACTTTTAGATTTGGGGGGTGATGGTTCATAATCAGATGCGTTCACAGTAATGGATGCTACTTCCACCAATCCTGGTTGAAGGGGTTCCAGTGATACCTGAATAACAACTTTTGTTTTAGGAGGTAATCCTTCTAGCTGCTTAGGCTTCTTAAACATTTGATGACACTGGGTCTTGTGCTCCCTTTTCTCTTTACAAGTTAAAAATTGTAGCCGACATTTGGAACACTGGTGAAAACGCTTTGCCCAGTGCTGTCTATAATGACATATGTATAGTGCTTCAGTTTTAAAAATTTGGAGACAAAAGGGGAAAAGTAAGTTCTTAGTGTTACCATGGTATGCTCTGAAATGTGCATCCACATCTGCAAAGAATGATGATCTGTAACTGCAAACCTGGCATACATAGGGCATTTCACCAGGCTTATGATTATCTTTCATGTGCTGTAAGAGAATCTGATCTGCCTCAAAGGACAATTCACAGATTTTACAGACTGTGCAGGGCTCCTGGGAAGTGTGGACACTTTCAATATGACACTGCAGCTGGAAGGGCGTAGGAAACTGGCGGTGGCAGTGCTGGCAGGTGGTGTGGTATTTCCAGCTGTCACCTCTCAGCCTCTCAAGTTCCAAATGGTGCTTCATGTGATTCATAAACTCAACATTTTTTAGAACCTTCAAGCAGCTGTGGCATTTAAAGGCTGTGTGAGTTTTTGGTTCTGGCTGCCCATCTCCTATATGCTGTCCATAGTAGAAGTCACGAAGTAACACAATCAGATTGCCTTCTGTGGGATCAGCAAACTTATTTTGACTTGATACACTTGGAAAGTCAGTTTTTGTCAATACATTTCCCCCTACAGGACTTACAGGCTTGCAATGAACATTGTCCTTTGGAAAAGCTGTTGGACAAGGTTCTCCACTCTGAACATGGCTTAATGAGTTATGAACACTGTCTGGTGTGCTTTGCTGAGTAGTCACTGTATGAAAAGTACCTGAAAGGGACAAAGCTAAAGAATGTTCTCCTATAACTCCATCACTGAGTGTAGACCTTTTGGGACTTGTGCTATTTGTTTCAGAAGTGGAAAGTCGCTTTGATACACGAGGACTTTTATCCATATCTCCTGCAGAAACTGCTGTTTCTACTGGATGCTGCAATGAACTTGTGAAGGTAATCAAAGGAGAACATAACTCTGAAAAGCTATTAGGCATTATTTGTGGTGAAATATTTTTAGAATCTGCTTTGGACAAAGGCTCAATAATAATAGGACTATCTGTTGATCTTGATTCAGAGACAGAAAGTGGCAAGACAGTCTTTGCTTCTGATGTAGGAGTCACATGACTAACAGGCTGTAATTTCTGAGCATTATCTTTCCTGAAGTGACCATACCTATTTCTCCTTGAACAAGAACCTGGGGTAACTCTGTTCAGTATGTTTGAAATGACTGGTTTTGAATTTGAGGTCATCCCAACAAAGATCACATCATCATCCTCATGTACATGTTCCACTCCAACCAAGATGAGTTCAGCATCTTCATCATTTACTAGTTTGGTTTCTCCCTCGCTTTTCTGTGGTTCTGGCTCTTGTTCTTCTTCACATGACATCCATGGTGGTTCCATATTTTAAATACTTTTTTGTTCTTGGAGGGTGTGACCACAAGTCCCAGTGCTTCCTTTAAATAAACTGCCACCTAGGTATAAATATACTACATATTAGTTAAGTACAGAAAAATGTGCTATTTGGTTATCTCCAAAACTCTATGGTAGTTATAAACACCCTTATCTTACAAATAAAGATACTGAGCATCAAAGAGACTAAATGAAAGATGAATAACCTATGACTACAAGTCTACATGACTCAAGAATAATAGCTTTGTTCCATGTTGATTTTAATCTCTTCTAATTAAAAAAAAAAAAAAAGAAAGAAAAAGAAAAAACAGAATACCACCACTGATCATTAGGAGAAATCACATGTAAAGCACGAGTATTTTTACAACTGCACTATTGTACAGTGTTTAGAAACATGGACTTTGGAGTCAAAGAAGATTAAGCTGGAATTCTAAGTTAATCACACACCAGCTGCATCTTTTTGGGCAAATTTATAACTTTTAAATGTGTTTCCGCACCTTAAAGACAAACATGCTTATTTCTTAGACTTAAGGTTAAGCTCTTTTTAAAAAGCGTCAGCTATTTAATGGCATCTTGTTTTGTAGTAAAATTGGAAAAAAAGTTATCTTAAATGCACATTACAACTGATTCACACATACTAATTTCATAAATGTTAATACAGAAAATAGGTAGCAAATTCAAATATAAAGTATCTATACACAGTTAACAAACAGCATAATTCAATGTCAAGCACTTAACACAGGCCTAGAAAATTGAGAATGAACTCTCTTGATAATCTCACCCCCAAAGCCACACTTATACATCCTAAATTTCTCCCTCTAATCCTGACTAAACTTAAATCCAACAATGCTTCATCCTTCATTCCACATTTCTCTTCCCCACATATCAGGCAAAGTCATGACAGTATTTCTCTAATACCAATATCAGACAGAGACATCAAACACACACACACACACACACACACACACACACAACGGATATTCTGTATGAATACAGATGCAAGAGTCCTCAACAAAATACTTGCAAACAAAACCTAACAACATATAAAAAAGATTATATACCATGATCACGTGGGATTTATGGAGGTATGCAAAGTTGGTTCATTATATGAAAGTCAATCGACATTATGCCATTTTAACACAATAAAGGACAAAAAACACATCTGCCTGCAGAAAAAGCATTTCCCTGAATCTAGCACCTTTTCATAATAGGGGTTAAAGTAAACCACTTAATAACTAAGAACAGAAGAGAACTTTCTCAAAGGGTACCTATAAACGACCCACAGCTAAATCATACTTAATAATGAAACACTGAAAGCTTTCCCTATAAGATTGGGAACAACATAAGGAAGTCTATTCCACACTTTGGTTCAATATTATACTGGCAGTTCTATAACCAGAGCAATCAGGTAAGAAAAAGGAATTGTTGTTGTTGCTTAAAACAAACAAACAAACAAAAAAACAGCCTTCAGAATGGAAAGGAAAAAGTCAAAGTATATTGGAGATACCATACTTTTATATATAGAAAATCCCAAAGAAACCACAGGTATTAGAATTAATAAAAAGCTTGAAGAATATAAGATAAATATTTTAAAAGTCAATCACATTTCTATACAGTAGCAACAAATGTTCTGAAAATGAAGTCAAGTAAACACTTGACTCTACATTAGCATTAAAAATAATACTTAGGATGTCAGAAAGAGAAAGACAAATATCATATGGTATCACTTACATGTGGACTATAAACTATAACACAAATGAACTTATCTGTGAAACAGAAACAGACTCACAGACATAGTGAGCAGACTATGTGATTACCAAGAGAGGAAGGGTGGGAGAGGCATAGACTGGGAGCTGGTGACTAGCAGATGCAAACTATAATGTTAATATATAGAATAGATAAAAAAAGATCCTACTGTGTAGCACAAGGAACTATATTCATAATTTGTGATAAACAGTAATGGGAAAGGATATGAAAAAAATTGTTCGTGCATGTGTGTGTGTTTACATATGAAGGAAAGGAAAGGTAAAAGGAAGGAAAGGAAAGGAAAACTCTTGGCAAGTATGTACAGAAACTGGACCTTGTGTGTTATGGATAGATTTTAAAATGGTGCAACTGCTACAGAAAACAGTCTAAAGCCTCCTCAAAAAATTAAAACTAGAACTACCACATGATTCATCAATTCCACTTCTGAATATAAATTCAAAAGAAGTTAACATGGGGTCTTGAGATATTTGCATAGCCATGCTCAAAGCAGCACTAATCACAACAACTAAGAGGTGGAAGCATCTAAACATCTATCAAATGTGATACATACATATAATGGAACATTATTAAGCCATATAAAGGAAATTCTGCCCCAAGCTACAACTTCATGATCACTTAAGACATCAAGCCAAAGGAAATAAGCCAGTCATAAAAAAGACAAAAGTGTATGTTTCCACTTATATGAAATATCTAATATAGTCAAGCAATAGAAAGGAACAAAGTGGAATGATGGAGTCCAGGGTCCATGGAAACAGGGAAGAAAAGAGGAGTTGTTGTTTAATGGGACAGGTGATGGGTACAGAGTTTCAATTTTGCAAGATGAAAAGGTGTAGAGATCTATTTCATAGCAATGTGATAAGGAATTCCATGATATTTCAGAGGTTAGGACTCCAAACTTTCCTATCAGGGGCCTGGGTATGATTCTCAACCAGGAAACTGTCATTTAAGCTGCATAGAACAGCTAAAAAAATGACAACAACAACAACAAAACAACACTGTGACTCTGTGTGTGTGTGTGTGTGTGTGTGTGTGTGTGTACTTGTGTGAGTTGCTCAGTCGTGTATGACTCATTGTGTCCCCATGGACTGTAGCCCACCAGGCTCCTTTGTCGATGGGATTCTCCAGGCAAGAATACTGGAGTGGGCTGCCATTTCTTTCTCCAAAAAGGCTGATGAAATTGTGTGATATACTTAGCATGTAAAAATGGTTAAAATGGTAAAAATTTAAGTTAGATGTTTGGTTTTTTTACAACAATTAAAAAAAAAATCTAACAACCAGGAAAATAATTTGAATGGACTTTTCACCAAATATGATATGCAAATGGCCAACAATCACAAAAAATACTGCTTAACATGATTGAAAGTGAAAGAAAGTGAAGTCACTCAGTCATGTCTGACTCTTTGCGACCCCATGGATGGTAGCCTATAACGCTCCTCCATCCATGGGATTTTCCAGGCAAGAATGCTGGAGTGGATTGTCATTTCCTTCTCCAGAGGATCTTCCCAACCCAGGAATCGAACCCAGGTCTCCTGCATTGCAGGCAGACATCTTACCTTCTGAGCCACCAAGGAAGCCCGTAACAAAATGTAAATCAGTCTCAGTGAGATACTACTTCACACCTATTAGGTTGCTGCTGCTGCTAAGTCGCTTCAGTCCTGTCTGACTCTGTGCGACCCCA
The DNA here is from genome assembly GCF_002263795.3 of Bos taurus. Lineage (NCBI taxonomy): Eukaryota > Metazoa > Chordata > Mammalia > Artiodactyla > Bovidae > Bos > Bos taurus. The sequence goes on from NC_082638.1 coordinate 54,480,737, forward strand.
TAGACGGCAGCCCACCAGGCTCCCCTGTCCCTGGGATTCTCCAGGTAAGAACACTTGAGTGGGTTGTCATTTCCTTCTCCGATGCATGAAAGTGAAAAGTGAAAGTGAAGTCGCTCAGCCATGTCTGACTCTTAGTGACCCCATGGACTGTAGCCCACCAGGCTACTCCATCCATGGGATTTTCCAGGCAAGAGTACTGGAGTGGGGTGCCATTGCCTTCTCCTACCATTAGGTTGGCTGTAATCAAAAAGAGGAATAATAACAAGTGCTGCAGAGGATGTGGAGAAAAGGAATCTTCATATATTGTTGATGTAATTGCTGTAAAATAGTACAATCACTTTGGAAAAGTGTTTTGTCAGTACCTCAAAAATTAATATAGAGTAGCCATATGATCCAGAAATTTCACTCTTTTGTATATATCCATAAAAAATGAAAATGTTGAGTCCATGCAAAAACAGTGTTCACAGCAACATTATTCACAATAGCCACAAAGAATACACCATCTAAATATTATCCATTAGTTGATGAATGGATAAATAAATGGTGGTATATGCTCACAATGGACTACAGGTAAGCCACATACCATATTGTTATACCATATTCAGCCATAAAAAAAAATGTGCTGCTATACAGCCAAGAAATGGATGAATCTTGAAAATACACAAACTAGGGGACTTTCCTGGAGATCCAGTGTTTAAGACTCTGCACAGGTTCCATCCCTGGGCTAGGAACTAAGATCCCACATGCCACATAGCTAGATAAATAAATATTTGAAAAGAAAACATGGCATCTGAATAAAGCCAGACACAAAGGTCACACATTGTATCTGGAAGAACTGTACATAGAAGAGAAGCAGGAAAGACAAGCATTCTATAATCCAAATGAAACATTTTTTTTTTTCCCAGGGAGGAGGAAATGAACTGCTCTAATAAAGGCTGCCAATAAATTAAATAAAATAACAACCTCAGGCTCTACTACAAAGCCACAATCATCAAGACAATATGGTACTGGCACAGAGACAGAAATATAGATCAATGGAAAAAAAACCAGAAAGCCCAGAGGTAAACCCACACACCTATGGACACCTTATCTTTGACAAAGGAGGCAAGAATATACAATGGAGAAAAGACGATCTCTTTAACAAGTGGTGCTGGAAAACTTGTCAATCACTTGTAAAAGAATGAAAGCAGAACACTTTTTGGAGAAGGCAATGGCACCTGACTCCAGTACTCTTGCCTGGAAAATACCATGGACAGAGGAGCCTGGAAGGCTGCAGTTCATGGGGTCGCTAAGGGTCAGCCATGACTGAGTGATTTCACTTTCACTTTTCACTTTCATGCACTGGAGAAGAAAATGGCAACCAACTCCAGTGTTCTTGCCTCGAGAATCCCAGGGCCTGTGGAGCTTGGTGGGCTGTCGTCTATGGGGTCGCACAGAGTCGGACACGACTGAAGTGACTTAGCAGCAGTAGCAGAACACTTTTTAACACCATACACAAAAATAAACTCAAAATGGATTAAAGATCTAAACATAAGACCAGAAATTATAAAACTCCTAGAGGAGAACATAGGCAAAACACTCGCTGACATACATCACAGCAGGATTCTCTATGACCCACATCCCAGAATATTGGAAGTCAAAGCAAAAATAAACAAATGGGACCTAATTAAACTTAAAAGCTTCAGCACAACAAAGGAAACTATAAGCAAGGTGAAAAGGCAGCCCTCAGAATGGGAGAAAATAATAGCACATGAAGAAACTGACAAACAGCTAATCTCAAAAATATACAAGCAACTCCTGCAGCTCAATTCCAGAAAAATAAACATCCCAATCAAAAAATGGGCCAAAGAACTAAATATACATTTCTCCAAAGAAGACATACAGATGGCTAACAAACACATGAAAAAATGCTCAACAATCACTCATTATCAGAGAAATGCAAATCAAAATCCACAATGAGGTACCATGTTATGCCAGTCAGAATGACTGCAATTCAAAAGTCTACAAGCAATACATGCTGGAGAGGGTGTGGAGAAAAGGGAACCCTCCTACACTATTGATGGGAATGCAAATTAATACAGCCACTATGGAGAACAGTGTGGAGATTCCTTAAAAAAAATAAGAAAAAAAAAAACCTGGAAATAGAACTGCCATACAACCCAGTGATCCCACTGCTGGGCACACACACTGAGGAAACCAGAATTGAAAGAGACATGTGTACCCCAATGTTCATCGCAGCACTGTTTCTAATAGCCAGGACATGGAAGCAGCCTAGATGACCATCAGCAGATGAATGAATCAGAAAGCCATGGTACGTATAAACAATGGAGTATTACTCAGCCATTTAAAAGAATACATTTGAATCAGTTCTAATGAGGTGAATTAAACTGGAGCCTATTATAAAGACTGAAGTAAGCCAGAAAGAAAAACACCAATACAGTATACTAACACATATATATGGAATTTAGAATGATGTAACAACAACACTGTATGCAAGACAGCAAAAGAGACACAGATGTATAGTGTTTTGGACTGTGTGGGAGAGGGAGGGGAGAATGATTTGGGAGAATGGCATTAAAACATGTATAATATCATATTCGAAATGAATCACCAGTCCAGGTTGAATGCAGGATACAGGAGGCTTGGGGCTGCTGCACTGGGATGACCCAGAGGAATGGTATGGGGTGGGAGGTGGGAGGAGGGTTCAGGATGGGGAATACGTGTACACCCATGATGGGTTCATGTTGATATGGCAAAACCAATACAATATTGTAAATTTAAAATAATAATAATAATAATAAAAATTTTTTAAAATAAAAAAAAATAAAAATTGACCACTGAGTTAAACATTTGGAATTCACTGGTGACCTTGACAAGAGTGGATTTAAAGGAAAATGAGAGAAATGGAGATAAAAAATTCTACAAACAACTCTGCAGAAGTCCATAATAAGAAAACATAAAATAAAAAAAAGCAGAAGCAGGATGTGTCACAAAAGACAAATTTTTAATGAGAGGTGACATTATAGTCAGTCTGTTTGCTGATGGGAACCGTCCAGAGAAACAGAAAACTTAATCCAGGACAAAGAAGAGACTTGCTAGAATATCACTGAATAAACAAGAATTGAGTAGAAAATGGCAACCCACACCAGTACTCTTGCCTGGAAAATCCCATGGACGGAGGAGCCTGGTAGGCCACAGTCCTGGGGTTTTCGAAGAGTCAGACAGGGCTAAGAGACTTCACTTTCACTTTTCACTCTCAGGAATTGGAGAAGGAAATGCCAACCCACTCCAGTGTTCTTGCCTGGAGAATCCCAGGGCTGGGGGACCCTGGTGGGCTGCTGTCTATGGGATTGCACAGAGTCAGACATGACTGAAGTGACTTAGCAGCAGAAGCAGCAGCACACAAGAAGTGAACACAAGCCAAATAATTTGCTCACAGTAACAAGACTGAGATCATATGCAGAAAGGCTGTCATGGTGGATTACTGGGTATGGTCACCAGCCTTCAAGATGACCCTGTGAATCACATGTCCTGATATTCCCACCCCTATGTAGTTCTCTCTCAAACTATCACAGGGTTGACCTGTGAGACTAAGCAAATACAGAAGTGAAGATGTGTAACGTCTGAAAAAAGACTGCACTTTATCATGGGTGCAAGTTCTTTCCTGAATCACTCATTCTGGGAAAAGACAGCAGCCTCCACACGAGCAGCCCCTTGGAGAGGCCCACAGAAGGAGGAACTGAGGCCTCATGAGTACAGCCAAGTGAGAGAACTTACATTCAATAAGCCAAGTTTTCAGAGGTTGCCAAACCAGATAAAAGCTTGACTACCACCTCAGGAGGGACCCTGAGGCTAAACTACCCAACTGGATTCTAGACCAATAGATATCAAGTGTAAGTTTTTTCAAACTATTCAATTTTGAGATAATATGTACAACACAAACAGTTCGAGGTATAATATCATTCACATCATACTTACACACAGAAGAGTTCTCCTATAAATATGGTAAAACTTAAAAAACACAAAAAAAACCAAAACACCTAAAAACAGGAGTTGCCTGGCAGTCCAGTGGTTTGATTAGGACTCAGCTCTCTCACTGCCAGGATCCTGTGTTCGATCCCTGGTTGGGGAACTAATATCCTATGAAGCCACATGTTGTGACCAAAACCAAACATGCTGTCAAGTTCAAAGCTGTACCAGCAATAGATAACTATGCAACAGAGCTGTAGGCACAAGTTGCTGGGCATAAAGCTACCTATCATCTTGTTTACTGGCATGAAATGAACTCAGATGCTCCCCCACCCCCATCCAGTGGAGTTCAATTACTTAATGAAATAAAGCTCTTACAGGTGCAAAAATGAGCAAGTAATCCCATGTAAACATGTTAAATCACAACACATTTTCTCTGAATGAACCACTTTATTCATTTGGCCACGCTGCTTGGCTTGTGGGGTCCCAGTTCCCTGACCAGAAATTAAATCCAGACCACTGCAGTGAAAGCCAAGAATCCTAATCTCCAGGCCACAAGGGAATTCCCATACCTTCATTACTTTGCTTTTGTAGCTAAAACCTTAGGATATGTGCATTGCCCCATTTTAGCCTCACCAAGTGGTAGGAGTCAGCTCTACACAGCTTAAAACCCATGGTGCTCTTACTTTTTTTTTCTTTCAAGAATGCAGGAGAAAGCAAGCCAGTAGCCTCCCTGCCTGCTTTTAATGTTTCAACTCAGAGAGCTTCAGAGTGACCTGAAACCATGATTGCCCTGAAGTCACCACCCGCAATCAGGGTCAGCTAATCCCCAGGAGAACTCTCTCTCCACAGCAACATGTCAGCCCATGAATGAAAGGAGAAAAACGGAAGGCAAGAAAGACACAACTTTGTTCCTTATTGTAAAAATGTCTGTCACCTTACCTCAGGGGCACACTGAAAACCTGAGTGCCCTTCCCAGGCAAGAGAAGGTCACATCCTGGGGTTGGGCAGAGGGAAAGGTCAGGGTGAGTCACGTCTTCCTGAAACATTCTATCCCCCAGGCCCTACCTGGTCCTATCCTACAGATGCTGACCAGGTGTCTCACACTCAACCAGAGCAAGTGATTGAACTCCTCTTCCCTGAGCTTCTTCCTCCCACCTCCCTTCTCTCAGTAACAAACAAACAAACAAACAAACAAACAAACAAACACCTCATCTGCCACCTTTCCGAACCAAAGGCCTGAATCTCGGGGCCCCCAGGGACAGGGGCAGCCCTGGAGTCCGAGGAGAGGCAGAGCAAACAGGAAAACGACCAAAGCGCCGCGGCAGTGGAGAGGCCACTAGATTGATTTTTTTTTTTTTTTTGCTGTGCCCGCCTGACTGTGTCTGGTTGCAGAACCGGGTTGGGCCCGAGTCATAAACCCGCGTGAAGATTTGTATATGTGTGTGTGTTTAAATATATTAAGTTCCACAGGAGACCTGGGAGGGGCGGGGGGCTGGGGGCATGACAGGCCCTTTCCGCGAGCTGGCTCGTCCCACCCCTAGGACAGGAAGGCTGCTGGAGAGCTGCTCACACCCAGACTAGAGAGGGGAGAGGGCGAAAGGGGCCTGGGGCCTGTAGGCCCGGCCTCAAACTCCCTCCTGGGCCCTCAGAGGCCGTCCCGCCGAGCAAGGCCCCGCCAGATTGGGGATCTGAGAAACCTTTCCCTGGGCACTCCGGCACTGCTTTGGCCGCACCAGGCCCCAGTCCTTACCGGTCCCCGTGGGCGGCGATGCCAGAACTGCCGGCAGCTCACCTGCACCTAAACAGTCCCTGGGTTAAGTCTGAGGAGGCAGGCCCGAGGGAACAACGCCTCCTCAGGCCTGGGACTCCGCTTCAACTGCCGGCGTGTCCACTGCCAAGGACGATTGGTTGCCAGGTGTTGACGCCTGCAATCGGATTGGCCGCTAGGCCGAGTTACGCGCATGCGCGCGCGGTGGCCCCCTCTGGAGGCAACTGCTGGGGGTGTAGTCAGGCTGAACCTGAATCTGAAGTGTCTTGGGTCTGTCAAGATTGCGCAGCTCACCAAAGGGGAAAAAAGAAAAACAATAGATTGCACAGTCGCCAGGGCACAGGGCTGAGAACGACCTCCGAGTCTACCAGGGGACTTCAATGATGGTGTCTAGCACTCACAGCCCTCAGGGGTGACTTGCCCCTTGCTTAAGAAACTTGACCGTACACCTGGATCTTGAAGCCCCTTCTCTTGGAATTCCATTTTGCTCAATGCAGGGCAGCCTGCCCCCGATTTTGCACAGCTAGAGTGAGCTGAGCCGAGAAGACAACGGCAACCCACTCCAGTACTCTTGCCTGGAAAATCCCATGGACGGAGGAGCCTGGTAGGCTGCAGCGCATGCGGTCGCTACGAGTCGGGCACGACTGAGCGATTTCACTTTCACTTTTCATTTTCATGCATTGGAGAAGGGAAGGGCAACCCACTCCAATATTCCTGCCTAGAGAATCCCAGGGACAGAGGAGCCTAGTGGGCTGCTGTCTATGGGGTCGCACAGAGTCAGACGGGACTGAAGCGACTTAGCAGCAGCCTAGTGAGCTGAGAATGAGCTTTAATTCTTTTTCTTTTTTTTTTAATTTTAGAGCCTACACTTTTTAATGGCTGAGGAAAACCGAAAAGCATATTATTTTCTGACGTGAAAATTGTGTGAAGTTCAATTTTTGGTGTCCTTAAAGTTGAAACAGGGACTTGCCAGTTCCTTTGGTTATTGTCTATGACTGAAAACTTGATCAATCGTCAAAAATCGTATTCGCAAAGCCTAAAATAGTTCTTTTTGGGCCCTTTACAGAGTCTTTTTAAAATGCTCTGTTCTGCTGGAAGTCTCCTAGCAGTCATATGGGGGAATAAAGTCTTGGTTTTGTTACAGTATTTTCTTCTCTATTATATTCATATTTCATTCTTTATTAATTGCATTCCTTCTTATCGCTATAAGTTTGTTCTGTTGCGCATCTTTACAACTTTTTGAGATAGTTATTTGTAACTCTCATTTCTCTTATATGTAATACTATAAGTTTACTTTAATTTGTTGTCGTTGTTGTTCAGTCCGTCAATCATGTAGGACTCTTTGCAACCCCATGCACTGCACGCAGCACACCAGGCTTCGCTGTCCTTCACTATCTCCTGGAGTTTGCTCAGACTCATGTCCATTTAGTTGGTGATACTATCCAACCATCTCATCCTTTGCTGCCCACTTCTTCCTGCCCTCAGTCTTTCCCAGCATCAAGGTCTTTTCCAATGAGTTGGCTTTTCACATCAGGTGGCCAAACTATTGGATCTTCAGCTTCAGCATCAGTCCTTCCAGTGAATATTCAGAGTTGATTTCCTTTACGATTGACTGCTGAATCTTGCTGTCCAAGGGACTCTCAAGAGTCTTCGCCAACACCACAGATCAAGAGCATCAATTCTTTGGCACTCAGCCTTCTTTATGATCCAACTGTCACATCCATACATGACTGCTGGAAAAACCATAGCTGTGACCAGATGGACTTTGTCAGCAAAGTAATGTCTCTGTGTTTTAATATGCTGTCCAGGTTTGTCATAGCTTTTCTTCCAAGGGGCAAATATCTTTTAATTCCGTGGCTGCAGTCACCACCCACAATCATTTTGGACCCCAGGAAAATAAAGTCTGTCACTGTTTCCATCGTTTCTCCATACAACTTTAACTGTGTCTCACAATTTTTGCTGCATAGTTTGTTCATTATCATTCACTTCAAGTATATCCTAATATTCTCTTCTTAAGACAAAGATTATATATTGTATGGGCTTCCCTGGTACCTCAACTGATAAAGAACTTTCCAGCCAATGCTGGAGACACAAGAGGCCTGGGTTTGATCCTGGGTCAGGAAGATTCCCCTGGAGAAAATAATGGCAATCTGCTCCAGTAGTCTTGCCTGAAAATTCCATGGAGATATATATTATGGATTAATGTAGTTAGTGATATTTTCCAAATGAATGGCATTTTAAAAGATGTTTCTTTGTCAATTTCTCATGATTGCATATGGTCAGATCACACAATATAAATATTATTGATCCTTTGTATTTGAAGATTTCAATTCAGTTAAGTGTACCATACTTTAGATTTCCATTCCAGTGAAGTCAAAATGAAGAGGGTGTGATGTAGACAAAATACTTGCAATGTCTAAAATATATATCTGTGAAATGACCTCCATTAAGCCTCACAATTATTCCAGCATCTTTCAGTAGGGTACCTTTAACTAAGTTCCAGGTTTTATGCAAATTTTACCAGCTTTTCCAAAAATGTTCTTTTCCAGTTTCATATTCCCATACAGGATACTGAACTGCATGAGGATATATAGCCAAAAGCTACAGATACCTCCCTTAGTTTACTCTGGTCTATAGCAGTTTCCTAAACTTTCCTTGCTTTACATGACTTTTGACAATTCTCAGGAGTCCTTCAGGGACAGGCATTTTGCACAATGACTCTCAATATGGGTTTGATATGTTTCTCCTGGTTGCACTGGGGTTTATATATTTTTAGAACTATACCTCCAAGGCAAAATATCTTTCTTATCACTTCCCATCAAGGATTCATACTATCAATATGACTTACCACTAGTTCCTCTGCTATAAAGTTATCTCCTTCCCTCTGACATATTCTGTTCTTTAGAAACAAGTCACTAAACCCAGCCTACACTTGGGGAGGGGCATGGACTCTCATCTTGAGGAAAATATCTAAGAGAAACACAAGTTACTGAGTATACAAATTAATTGAAACTCATTTATAAGGAAGATCTGGTTCTTCTAGCCATATCTTTTCATTTTAAATTAATTTAATTAAAGTAAAGTAAAGATTTAAGAGGTTTCCCAGGTGGTGCTAGTGGTAAAGAACTTGCCTCCCAATGCAGGAGATGTAAAAGACACCCAGGTTCAGGAAGATCCCCTGGAAAGGGAAATGGCGACCCCTGCCCATATTATTGCCTCGATAATCCCATGGAGAGAGGAGCCTGGCAGGCTGCACTGATGAGGTCACAAAGAGTCAGACAGGACTGAAGCTGCTGAACACACACAAAGATTTAATACCTCAGTCACACTAGCTACATTTTAACATCTCCAAAGTGGCATATTAGACAAGGACATAGAAAACATATTCATTGAGAATTCCCTAGTGATCTGGTTGTTAGGGCTTTGTGCTTCCACTGCAGGGGGCAGAGATTCCATCCCTGGTTGAAGATCTAAATCCCTTAATCCTCACAGCAAAGCCAAAAAAAAAAAAAATCCTACCAGATGAACACTCCATCTGAAAATTCAGATAAAGGATATAAACAGGTAACCTCAGAGAAGAGAAACATACACATTTATATATGTGAAAAGCTGGTTGTCCTTATTAGGGCATACATGTAAGAATTATTTAAAAGTTTTCTATTGCTGCAGAAACTTCTGGGAATAGCACTGACTTAGATCATTGTTTTGCCAACCTTTCTTCTTTTCAAATGTAATGCACATTAACACATGAAACTGCTTTATCTCCATCTCACAATTTTTCTGTTTTCAATATCATTCAGCTTAAATATTTTATTTTTCCCATAACAATTTCTCTCAGGACCAGTAAGTTATTCAGGTTCAGAAGCAGGAGTAGGAGGAGCCTAAACCACAATATTAAAGAAGCTTGTGAGTTACAGATGGAGATGGTAATGGCACCCCACTCCAGTACTCTTGCCTGGAAAACCCCATGGACAGAGGAGCCTGGTAGGCTGCAGTCCATGGGATCCCTAAGAATCTGACATGACTGAGCGACTTCACTTTCACTTTTCTCTTTCATGCATTGGAGAAGGAAATGGCAACCCACTCCAGTGTTCCCAGGGATGGGGGAACCTGGTGGGCTGTGCGACCTATGGGGTTGCACAGAGTCAAACACGACTGAAGTGACTTAGAAGCAGTAGTGAATTACAGAGGTGCCACTTTCACACTTTGGGTTCCTGGCAATCCTTAATCTATCCTCAGCCTGGGTGAAGTTATATTGCTTCATTTTCAAACTTTGGGAGTTATTTCCTCCGTATTTATCTTTCTAGGTTTTTGTTTGGCCATGCCACGGAACCTGTGGGATCTTAGTTCCATAACCAGGGTGTTGAACCCTGGCCATTGGCAGTGAAAGCATCAAGTCCTAACCACTGAACCACCAGGGAATTCTCATATCTTTTTCTTTCTTTCTTTCAAATATTTATTCATTTACTTGGCTGTGCTTGGTTTTAGTTCCAGCACAAGGACTCTTCAGTCTTCACTGTAGCATGTGGGAGGCAGGATTTTTAACTCTCACATGCAGTATTTTTAGTAGCAGTATGTGGGATCTAATGCCCTGACCAGGGAATGAATTTGGACTCCCTAATTGGGGAGCACTGAGTCTTACTACTGGACTACAGAGATGTCCTTCCCATGGTCAAACCCAGGTCTCCCACATTACAAGTGAATTCCTTACTGTCTGAGCCACTGTGGCTTTGACTATAACAACTTTGGTCAGCAGAGTGATGCCTTTGCTTTTTTTTTAATGCTATCTATGTTTGTCATAGCTTTTCTTCCAAGAAGCTAGCTACTTTTAATTTTGTGGTTACATTCACCATCCACAGTGATTTTGGAGTTCAAGAAAATAAGATCTGCTGTTATTTTCACTTTTTCTCCATTTGTTTGCCATGAAGTGATGGGACCAGATGTCACAATGTTCATTTTTTGAATATTGAGTTTTAAGCCTGCCTTTTCACTCTCCTCTTTCCCTGTCATCAAGAGGATCTTCATTTTCTGTTATTAGTGTGGCAGCATCTGCATGTCTGAGATTGTCGCTATTTCTCCTAGAAATCTTGATTCCAGATTGTGCTTCATCCAGCCCAGCATTTTTAATGATGTACTCTGCATATAAGTTAAATAAGTAGGGCAACAGTACACAATCTTGACATACTCCTTTCCCTATTCAGAACCAGTCTCTTGTTCCATGTCCAGTTCTAACTGTTGCTTCTTGACCTGCATACAGATTTCTCAAAAGGCATGTCAGATGGTCTGGTATTCCCATCTCTTTAAGAATTTTCCAGAGTTTGTTGTGGTCCACACAGTCAAAGGTCTCATCACTTCATGGCAAATAGACGAGGAAACAAAGAATCAGTGACAGACTTTATTTTCTTGAGCTCCAAAATCACTGCAGACGTTGACTGCAGCCACGAATTTAAAAGATGCTTGCTCCTTGGAATAAAAGCTGTGACAAACCTAGATGGCATATTAAAAAGCAGAGACATTACTTTGCCAACAAAGGTCAGTGGAGTCAAGGCTATGGTTCTTCCAGTAGTCATGTATGGATGTGAGAGTTGGACCATAAAGAAGCCTGAGCACAAAAGACTGGACACTTTTGAACTGTGATGTTGGACAAGACTCTTGAGAGTCCCTTGGACTGCAAGGAGATCCAACCAGTCAATCCTAAGGGAAATCAACCCTGAATATTCAGTGGAAGAACTGATGCTGAAAGTCCAATACTTTGGCCTCCTGATGGGAAGAGTCAACTCATTGGGAAAAAAAACAAACAAACAAACCTGATACTGGGAACTATTGAAGGCAGGAGCAGAAGGTGTGACAGAGGACACGATGGTTGGATGGCATCAGCAACCCAACGGAACGAGTTTGAGCAAGCTTCGGGGAAATGGTGATGGACAGGGAAGCCTGGCATACTGAAGTTCATAGGGTCACAGGGAGTCAGACACGACTGAGAAACTGAACAACAAAAGCCAGGCAGGGTCTCTATGTACAGCTGGCTGAACCTCAATAGGGCTTTTTTGAATTTCTGGAGGTGGGTAGAACTTAATTTTTAGCCAGATCCCTTGCTGCAACACGTCTGGAATATTTTGTGTTTGTAGTCAATCTTCTTTGTAGTTTTTCTGGGTGACACTTGGGAGTCAGTGTTCCTCACAATGATGGATGCTGTCTCTCTCAGTCCCAGCTGAACTGAAGTTTGGATCATGACCTCTGTTTCAGGAGGCAACCCTCACAATTGCTCTGGCTTTTTGAAAGACTGATGATTCTTTGTTTGGTGCTCTGTCTTTTCCTTCATTTTCAAACACTGTAGCCAGCACTTGGAATATGGAAAGACCCTCTTATTTCAGTGCCTCCAAGTGTGATTTATGAAGGATGTCACCAGTTTGAAAATTTCGAAGCAAAACAGACAAAGCAAATTGTTCATGTTTCCATGCCATATTCTAAAACGTACCTCTACATTGGCCAAGGCTGACAGTCTGTAATTGCAAACACGGCACACATAGGGCATTTTGCCAGGTTTGTGACTGTCCTTCATGTGCTATAAGAGAACCTGATCTGTTTTGAAGGACAATTCACAGATATAACAGACCGTGGAGGGCTCCCGGGAAGCATGGACACTTTCAATGTGACACTGCAACTGGAACAGGGTGGGAAACTGGTGGTGGCAGTGCTGGCAGGTAGTGTGGATTTCCCAGCTGTCACCCTTCTGCCTCTCCAGGTCCAGATGGTTCCTCACATGGGTCATAAACTTGACATTTTTTAGAACTCTCAAGCAACTGAGGCATTTAAAGACTGTGTGAGTCTTCTGTTCTGACTGCCCATCTCTTGTATGCTGTCCATAGTAAAAGTCATCAAGTAACATGATCAGATTTCCTTTCATGGGATGAACAGTCTTGCTCTGACTTGCAAGAGTCAAAAAGTCCGTTTTCTCCAGCCCCTCCAACTACATGTTCTGTCTGGATCCATAAGACTGAAGCATGCCTGGTCATTTGTGTGAGTCTGTGAAAATGATGCCCCGCGGTGAACATGGCTCGGTGAGGTCAGGAGACCTTCCAAGGTCATAATCGTGTCCTTTGTAGGAGAAATACCTACAGGGGCCATGGTGGAGGCAGGTCCCCCTGGGATTCCATTGCTGAGTTTGGGTCTTTTGGGATTCCCACTGTTACATTTTACATCTGAAGTGGGACATTGCTTTGAATTAAGAGGACTTTCATCCTTGCCTGCTATTGAGAGACTAGCTCCAGATAGACAATGAGGCCGCAGAGAGAGCAATTCTGAATTGTGAAGCACAGCTTCCAGAGAGCTCGTTTTATAATCAGGTTTAGATGAAGGCTCGAAAATAACAGGACTGTTTTTTCCTCCCCATTCAGACTGAGAAGCTAATGATACAGCCACTGGTTCTGATGCTGGGGTCCTGAGATTTGCAGGTTGCAATGTGCAGGAGGGATCTGGACTCACGTGGCCCTTCTTTCTTCTTGAAGATGCATCCCTGGTCACTCTGTTCAAAATGTTAGAAATGACTGGCTTTGAACTTGAAATCACTCTGACAAAGAGAGTTTCAGCATCCTCATTGACATGCTGCACTCCAACAAAGATGACCTCAGCATCATCATTATCCTCATCTCTGGGTTTGGACCCTGCGGTCTTTGTCTCGGGTTGTGGTCGTGCTTGTGCTTCCTCACACAGGAAGAGTTGGGCCATTTTACAATCACTTTTGGCTTCAAGTGGCCCCTTCCAGTGTATTTTCCACCTAAAGGCAACCACAGAACAAGGTCATCCCGTCTGATCTCAGGTGTCACTTTCTGTGGTTTCAGTTAACCCTCAGTTGTTCACTGAAAATATTAAATGGAAAACTCCAGAAATACATAACTCATAAGTTTTAAATTGCATGTCATTCTGAGGAGTAGGATTGGAATCTCACACCATCCTGCTTCCTCCTGCCCAGAAATGTGAATCGAACTTAGTCCTGCACATCTCACCCATTTGTCACTCGGTTACCACAATGACTGTTGAGATGTCACAGAGCTTGTGACCAAGTCACCCTTATTTTACTCAATAATGGCCCCAAACCGTAAGTGGAGTGATGTTGGTTATTTAGATATGCCAGAGAGAATCCTTTAAGTGCTACCTTTAAGTGAAAAGATCAAAGTTCTCAATCTGATATAAAAAGAAAAAAAATGTATGTTGAGGTTGCTAATATCTGTGGTGAATGTGAAGCAGAGAAAAGAAATCTGGGTTAGTTTTGCTGTCAAACTGCAAACTGCAAAAGGTATGGCCACAGAGCATAGTGCATAGTTAGGGTGAAAAAAAAAATCACGAAATTAGTTCAGTAATATATTTTACATACAGACTACATTCACAAAACTGTTATAAAAATATGTTGTTATAATTGTTCTATGTTATTATTACACCTTCCCTGGTGGCTCAGATGGTAAAGTGTCTGCTACTATTCAGGAGACCTGGGTTCCATCCCTGGAGAAGGAAATGGAAACCCAATCCAGAATTCTTGCCTGGGAAATCCCATCACAGAGGAGCATAGTAAGCTGCAGTCCATCAGGTCGCAAAGAGTTGGACACGACTGAGCAACTTCACTTTCACTTTCCTGTTATTATTAGGAAGTTGCCAATCTCTTACTGTTCTTTTATAAAATAAACTGCATCACAGGTATGTTTGTATAGAAAAACCATTGTGTATATAGGGTTTGATACTATGTGTGGTTACAGATGTCCACTGGGGGTCTTGGAACTTATTCTCTGCAGATAAGTGGTGATGATTATATTTCTTCCAAAAGACAAAATTAGTACCTGATTTAATCATCAGCTGAAACATTGAGATAACTATTAACACCCTTAGACATAAGGAAACATCTCAAACTCAGTTAAGTGACATGATCATTTTAAACTTCCTTCTCCAGACCCTACTTTTGCCTTGTCTCCCCATAGTGGCCCCAGTGCTCCTGTTCAACTCTACAGGAGAGCTGGTAGGCACCACTTTGCTTATAGATCTCTAATCTCACTCAGAAATGCTGACCAACATAAAATGTCCAAAAGAGCCCCCAGCTGTCCCTTGGGGGTGCCCCTCACTCCCTCCACTCTCTGAGTCCAAAAGGCACCACACTCTATACATGGATCAAAAATGTAAAAAAAAAATTCCAGAAAGTTCTCATAGCAAAACTTGAACCTGCCTCATGCTGGCAACTATATATACATATACATACACACACACACATACATACATACAAAATACATACATATGCATATATACACATACATGTATATGCATATACATATATGTGTATATATATAGCATGTACATTGTACTTGAAACTATTTACACAGCATTGGCATTGTATTAGGTATTACAAGGAATGTGGAGATGATTTAAACTATGTGGGAGCATCCCCTTAAGTTACGTGCAAAGACTATACCATTTTATATAAGGAACTTGAGCATCCATGGATTTTGGTATCTGTGGGTGCAGGGTTCCCAGACCCAATCTCCCAAGGGTACCAAGGAGAGAGGACAGGGCCTTCTCAGGACTTCTGCTACTCCCCCTGCCTTGGACACTGTCTCAAGTACTGTCACCCAACTCCTGACCTGCTTCAGTCCACAGTTTCTCTGCCAGGCTTCCCTGACCCTGATGTCAGAAATCACAGCCTCCCCCAACTCACATGCCATATTCAACTCCAGAGCTATTGGGTTGCTGTATTGTTGTTTCTAGAACAAGTTCTGGTGTCTGTCAGTGCTACATGTCTGCTGCATAAATAAACAGTAGCTGTTATGAATACAATCTTTATCTGTACCACAGGCTTGACCCACTAATTCCTGGCTCCCCAGGTTCTTACACTTGATCTTAGCAAAGAAGCTGACAAGCAATTTCTCCAAGCATTTAATGAATTCCAAATCTTAATGAATTAAAAGTATCATGCAAGGGAGAAAGTCAGCCAGTATGTAGTTGGATGCTGACAGGGGCAGTAGTGGTCATTGAAATAAAAGGTTTGTAACACAATTTCTCTCCATATAATACATTTTTTGATAGCTTCCATGCTGTTAACACGTTTCATTGACATTAAGGGACATTCTACAGTTTACATTTGACCATTTCTGATACCAGATCACATTTCATCAGCAGCATATTGTAGTTTGTTTGGTTGTGTATAAACGATAGCCCTAGTGGTAAAGGTCTCTCCTGACAATGCAGAAGATGTAAGAGATGCAGGTTCCATCTCTGGGTCAGGACGACCCCCTGGAGGAGGGCATGGCAACCCACTGCAGTATTCCTGCCTGAAGAATCCTATTGACAGAGGAGCCGGGTGGACTACAGTCCATAGTGTTGCTGCTGCTGCTGCTGCTACTAAGTGGCTTCAGTCGTGTCCGACTCTGTGCGACCCCAGAGATGGCAGCCCACCAGGCTCCACTGTCCCTGGGATTCTCCAGGCAAGAACACGAGTGGGTTGCCATTTCCTTCTCCAATGCAGGAAAGTGAAAAGTGAAAGTGAAGTAGCTCAGTCGTGCCTGACTCCCAGCGACCCCATGGACTGCAGCCCACCAGGGTCCTCCATCCATGAGATTTTCCAGGCAAGAGTACTGGAGTGGGGTACCATTGCCTTCTCCAAGTCCATAGTGTTGAAAGGAGTCAAACGTTACTGAAGCAACTGAACACACACACATACATATGTATATACATGTATATTTTATAGTGGTATGAAAAATAATTCTGTGGGACTTCCCGGATGATCCAGTATTTAAGACTCCTCACTTCCAGGCCAGGGTCATGGCTTCAATCCCTGTCAGAGACCTATGATCCCACATGCCACTGGGTGTGGCAAAAAAAAAAAAAAAGAAAAGGAATAATGCTGCATTTTACAGCTGATGTCATCTTAGATTTAATGGAAATTTCTGTTTTTCATAAGCAGAATCCAGCCTACTAAATTCATGTCACAAGTCACTAATGGGATGCTAGCTGCATTATATAGGCAAATGGTTTAAACAGGAATTTACAAATTGGCTTCCTTCCTGTTTGCTTTTTCTCCCAACCAGCAAGCTAAGAATGATTTTTAGGTTTTAGGTTTTTGGTTTTTTTTTAATTTTTAAAAATCTATTTAATATTTTTACATTTTTTTAATTTGGGGGCAAACAAAGGAATATTTTGTAATATGTGAAAATTATATGATATCTAAATTTCAGTGTCACAAATAAAGTTTTATTGGAACACAGCCGTGATCATTTGCTGCTGCTGCTGCTGCTAAGTCACTTCAGTAGTGTCCGACTCTGTGTGGCCCCATAGACAGCAGCCCACCAGGTTCCCCTGTCCCTGGGATTCTCCCGGCAAGAACACTGGAGTGGGTACCCGAGGCTATTTCACTCTGCTAATGGCAGAGACTGCATTGGCGCTTAATGCCCGTTTACTCTCTAGGCCTTTACAGAGCGATTTTGCACACTCATGGCTGTAGAGAACAAAATGAAGCATTCCAAACCCCATGGCTCACCAGCTCCTGAAGTCCAGTTGACTCAGTGCAGCTAAACACTTCCTATTCTGAGTCCCACTGGAGGATGAAGCTGGAGTATCTCTGTCTCCACGCCCCAGAAAGATTTCTCTGGAAATATCAGCACCGTTTCCTGTGTCCAGTGTCCGTGAAACTCCTACCTGGCTCTCCAAAAGCCTTTTCTCAGTGAGGCTGGATCAGGAGATTCCAAGCCTTTGAAAGCCCATTCTAATCCAATCCATAGTATCCAAATGGTGCTCCAATCAGGTTTCTGAGCCAGTTTTTCCCCATGGGATCTTTCAACTAGAAACCTTTCTACCAAATTGTTAAAGAGAGGAAAGAATGTGGGTGCGGCTGCAGGGCCCCACCCAGGGGCTGTTTTCCAGGTCTCAGGGTGGTGAGAGTCCCCACTTCCCTCTCTGGCATCCAGAGGCCCACCATCTTATCTCCAGTTTATCTGCATCTTTAGTTATTTAGGATTCAATAGCTTAAGGGCAGGGGAAAGTGGTCCACACAGCTATTCCAACAGAGCTTGGGCTGATATCAGGAATGGAAAAAAGCAGGGGTTCTCCTCCAATACCAGAAAATTCTCCAGCTGCAAACAGCAAACCCCTGTCCTCTTCTGGGAGCAAGGGTGGTGGGTTGGGGGCAGGTGGGCATGGTGAGGAGAGCAGAAAGCAAGCTTACTCCCAAATGATCTGCACTTGAAGACTCAGCACCCGCTGGATTTCAGGGGTCCTCACTGTGGATCTTCATGCTGAACCCCAGGAGCTTTTTCTAGGCAGGGGCTCATGCTTTCTTAAACCAGGTCAGGGGTGTCAGGTCACACCCTGGTCCCCATCCTTCTGCCTTCCTCACTCACTCCCTGTCTTCTCTCTCCTTCCCCTTTGCACCACCAAGATTATATCTCAAGCTTTCCTTCCCACTGCCTTTACAGCCCTGTGCACACAGATACATAGAAGGAGGGAGGGTTTCAGAGTAGAAATATGTGTATTTCCATTCCTTATAAGGTAACAGAGTCACTGAATTAGAACAAAAATGAAGTTCACTGATGAACGTGATCTCAAGTGTTGTAACCAGATATAACATCAAAAACACTGTTCTTATCAAATCAACATGTGTTCACCTTAAATTTACACAATATGTGTCCATTACATCTCAATGAAGCAGGGGAAAAAATACAGAACTGACCATTAGAAAGAGCTCGTTTTAGACTCTTTTAAGACGGTTGATGGTGAGTGCTGTGCCTAGTTGCTCAGTTGTGTCTGACTTCTTGCGACCCCATAGACTGTAGCCAGCCAGGCTCCTCTATCCATGGACTTCTCCAGGCAAAAATGCTGGATTGCCTTGCCATGTCCTTCTGCAATGTTGGTGAGTATCAAAACCCAAGGCTAGGGACTTCCCTCATGGTCCATGGGTTGAGAATCTGCCTTCCAATGTAGGGAATGTGCGTTTAATACATGGTGGTTAAGATCCCACATGCCAGAGGGCAGTAGAAAGGACAAAGGATCCTGCATGCCATGACTAAGACTCGAGGCAGCCAAATAAATGAATAAAAATATATATATTTTTGAACTCTATGCTCTTTACATTCTTCTGGATGCATTTGTAAGCATGATATTAACAGTTTTATTTATTTATGGACACACCATGAGACTTCCTGCAGGATCTTAGTTTCCTGACCGGGGACTGAACCCAAATCACCAGAGTGATAGCACTGAGCAGTAAATGCTGGTTTGCCAGGGAATTCCTAGTTTGATTTACTTAAAGGGTTTATTTTTATTGTATGCCCAAAGGTACATCCTTTGCTGTGTTTACACTTACAATAAAAACATTTTGGATGTCAATTTTAAAATGTTTGCAAAAACTTAGGGGAAAGGAAGGAACATGTTGACTACATATTTATGCTTCTAGGCTTCCCTAATGGCTCAGACAGTAAAAAGTCTGCCTGCAGTAGAGGAGACCGGAGTTTGATCCCTGGTTCAGGAAGATCTCCTGGAGAAGGGAATGGCTATCCACTTCAGTATGCTTGCCTCGAGAATTCCATGGATAGAGGAGCCTGGGGAACTACTATCCATGGGTTTGCAAAGAGTCAAACACAACTGGGTGACTAACACTTTCATTTTCATATGCTTCTAAAGATTGTTCAAATCTCAGAATCACCTGGGACATTATTAAACATAGAGATTCCAGGGCTGCATATCATACCTAAGAAACTAAAATTGCCTGAGGAGGGGGCCTGGGCATCTGAAAGTTCAATGTTTGCCTCACTTGATTCTGATGTGACGTGAGTCCCAGGGTGTAAAATCATCCAATACTTTGGGAAAGATTGATCTCTGGTGGTTCAGCAGTTAAGAATCCACCTGTTAATGCAGGAGACCTGGTTTCAATGAAAGGGTTGGAAAGATCTCCTGGAGGAAGAAATGGCAACCCAGTCCAGTATTCTTGCCTGGGAAATACCATGGACAGAGGGGCCTGGCAGGCTACAGTCTATGGGGTCACAAAAGACTCAGACACAACTTAGCAACTAAACCACAACAGTGAAAGTGAAAGTCCCTCAGTCGTGTCTGACCCTTCCTGACCCCATGGACTATATACAGTCCATGGAATCGTCCAGGCTAGAATACTGGACTGGGTAGCCTTTCCTGTCTCCAGGGGATTTTCCCAACCCAGGGATCAAACCCAGGTCTCCCACATTGCAGGCAGATTCTTTACCAGCTGAGGCACAAGGGGAACCCAAACAACAGTAAAAACATGCTTAAAATATCCAAGAATCTACTCCTTCAGGAGACCCTGAGGGTTGAGGGTCAGGAATTAATTTTTTCCTCATGTGACACACTGAGCACCTGCCTTGGGAGAAGAGTGTTATTGGTAATTCAATAAACCAATCAGATGTTGTAGCTTGAGCAGGGAGCTTCATCCTCCCCACCACTCTTCAGAGATTCTAGGACCTCCACACTCTGTCCTGGGGGTTCTGGATGTCCTTCATACTAAAGGAAGTTAGGGTATAAGCAAAGCTCAGAGATCTGGATCCAAACTTCTCAGTTTGGGCCACACTTGCAAATCTCCTGGGCTGTGCTTTGTAACCCTCAGTGAATCTATGGATTTCCCTACGTGTCTTGTGTAAAAACATATTCTCGTCCAACAGTTGTGAGTGGGGCCTGAGAGTCTTGAGTTTCTCACAAACTCCAGGTGTTGCCCAGGCTGCTTAAGGTGTCCATATTAAACAGTGACTACTAGAGAGTTTTGAAAAGTACTGATTGATTTTGAAAAGTTCTGGTTGATTTTGCCGATCTTACTCCATACCCACAGAATAAGTATCTCCAGGAATGGGACCAGGGAGTCAACGTTACTAAGCGTCTCAGATATTTCTAAGGAGCAGGTAGGGTGCAACGTGAAGCTACACCACAATGTGTAGCCAGGCACATCACCCTACCATCAACCCTGTTTTGGGCTTCATTGTGTCCTACAAAATCCATATGTTGAGGGGACTTTCCCAATGATCCAGTGGCTAAAGCTCTCCACTCCCAGTGCAGGGGGCTGGGCTTCGGTCCCTGGTCAGGGAACTAGATCCCACGTGCTGCCAGGAAGTCCAAAGACCCCACATGCCACAACTAACAATTGGTGCCATCAAATAAATTAATTCATTTAAAAAATTATCTGTAGAAGTCCTAACCCCCTACACTTTGGAATGTGACTATATTTGTAGATTATATTCTTAACAAGGTAGTTAAACTCAATGAAGTCACTAGGGTAAGCCCTAGTCCAATCTGATGGTTCTCTACATAAAAAGAGAGAGAGAATTCCCTGCAAGGCCAGTGGTTAGGGCTCAGAATTTTCACTGCCAAGGGCCCCATTTCAATCCCTGGACTGGAAACTAAGACCCAGAAGTGAAGCAGCATGGCCAGAAAAAAAAAAAAAAAAAGGAAATTAGGACACACAAGACATCAAGGATGCATGGACATAAAGGGACAGGAGAACACGAGAATGCAGCTGTTTGTGCATCAGGGAAAGAGATCTCCCGAGAAACCACACTGTCAACACCTTGATCCTGGATTTCTAGCCTCCAGAACTGGGAGAAAACAATTTCCTGTTGTTTAGTTCTCTCGTATATCTTGTGGCCACCTTAGTACATTAATGCGTTCTTTAGATCAGGAGTCCCTGGAGAGGGCTCACCTCAAGGACAGGTGGGGAGTATGCAGGTGATGACTCAGCTCCCAGGTGACTTCTAAACATCAACAAATAACCACCCACCCAGATTTTCCAGGACACAGCCTGCTCCTGTGGACCCCTTCTTGCAGACCACTGCTGCTAAAAGTCCCCACCCAACTCTCGTTCTGGCCCCAACTTTCTTTACTTCTCTCCTAGACTGTGAGGGACAGAACCTTGAGAACAGAGCAAAGCCTGTGCTCAAACCATCCTGGTTGTGAAGGGGAGTATGTGTTTTAACAAAAAAAAAAAAAAGGAAGAAAACCCATAGCTGTCTAGCAGAAGCTTAACACAGGATGTACAGAAAAGCCTTCACATGTTATGTTAGGAAGAAGCAGAGGACATGATTTCAACCTTTTCTTCAGGGAAGGTTTCCAGGAAGGAGGACAGCATGCTTTCTGTAGATGGGTTGAGAGCAGATGAATTTATTGGAAGGCCTTTGGGTCTGTAGCCAGGAAAGGAATATGAGTGGGGAGGGGGTATGTCATCCTTCAGTTCTCTCTACCTCCAGAAGTTTCTATGATATGGGCCATGGTCACAGGGCTCCCAGAGATCAGGGAGAGAGGGATGTTTTGTGACTTCACCCAAGCCTGACCCATAGAAGGCTGCCTCTCAGCAGCCAACGTCAGACTTCTGGGCCATCTGCCAGGCTCAAGAAATGACCTACTAGGAACTCTCTGGTAGTCCTGGAGTGGTTAGGACTCTGCACTTTCACTGCTGAGGGCATGGATTCTATACATAGTTGGGGAACTAAGATCCTGCAAGCTGCACTGCCTGGCCAACAATAGAAACAAACAAACAAACAAAAGAAAGACAGACATGACCTTTCCCACCTTTTCTTCCATAGACAACCCCACGGCTGAGTCCAGTTCATGTCCATTGCTGTGGTCAAGGAGGAAGCTCCCTTGGGCTTGTGGCTGTGGAGTGACATGTGGTCAGCCTGAGCGTCCACCAATAGGGCTGGGCATCTCACACCAACCGAGAACCTGGTACCCAGTAGGAGGTCAGGCCCTCAGGACACATGCTGGTGCCTGCTGACCTACAGATCAGGGCTGTGTGAGAAGTGGACTCTACAAGGTGGCCAGAAGGCACACCTTTCAGGAGAGCACTAATCCAGGTGGCCAGACTCTTCCCACTTCCTCCGTCTCTAGGGGAGAACTTGGCGCTTCCATTGTTCTCACAAATGTTTTCCTCTTCTACTCCCCCTGGAACAGCTTTATCTCAAGAAATTGTTGTTGTTCATTTGCCCAGTTGTATCTGCAACTCCATGGACCACAGTGTGCCAGACCTCCCTGTCCCTCACCATTTCCTGAAGTTTGCCCAAGTTCGTGTCCATTGCATTGGTGATGCAATCCAGCCATCTCATTCTCTGTCACCCTTTCTCCTTCAGGCCATCTCCACATAGCCAACAACAGTCCTCTCCCAGGATGGCACTCTAAATCCTGTGTCCAGCTTCCAGACCCCATGCACACTGGTTGAGCTGCATTGCAGTTTGGGCCATATAGAGCCACGACACACATTATCTGTGTAACTTTTGCTCTATATAAATAATATTTCATCAGCTGTCTTACCTTGCTTCCTTTCAGTCCAAAGCAATTTACCCTTTACTGAAGGGGCTTGCCTCATTCTGGAAATCTCTTCCCTGCTTCTCCATCTCCCACCACAAGGCTCAGGTTTTGTTTTGCTTCCTCTTATACTTCTTTTCCCATCTTAATTCCTTCCCACCCAGGTATGTCTGAAACCCACATGGAACACTCTGGGGACTAGGGTCTTCTGCTAGTATTTATCTGATGCTCTGGGAAAACTATTGACCATGTAGAAGTGTTACTTCTGATCTATACATTGAGAGAGGTGCATTTCATATCCTTCTACATTTCTGCCTTCTTTGAACTTCTCAGTGTTTCCTGGAAAGCTCTATTATTCTTTTTCCTTGACAGCAAAACATGAAACATTAGTGGACATGAATTACTCTGTTTGATGGGACGTTGCTTACGTACACACGTAACTGGTATTACTTTGACTTCCAACATGCAATCAAGCACATTTGTTGTTGTTGTTGTTTTCCCCCTAGAAAATTTCTCTTAATGATAAATTGTCATCAGCATGAAGAAATGCAGAACATTCCACATAAAATATAATAGCATAACTGGGCTCAAAAAGTCAGCACTTGAATATATCTAGCTATATTTTGAATGTTCCTGACATTTTCCCAGAGTACCGATGTCTGATTTCAAATCTCAAAGCTTAATTCCATTCAGCGAGTCTCAAGGGTCAGAGACTGCCATGGGCATAATTTAATTCCTGTAGAATAAGTTGGCAAGTTCATACTTGACTTGACTACTTGGTACTTGACTACTTGATAAAGAGAGAAAACAACAATAACAACAATGACCAAAAAATAAACAAACAAAAAAACACAGAAATGTGTAGTTAGTGATTCAGTCATAACAGGTACACATAAATTGATGTATAGACTATACAATCATCTATATCTGCTTAATTGTTTCTGCTAATGACTTGGACACTGTGAATCACACACAAACCATTGAAAAAGAAAAGTAATTTTGGAAAATTCTTAGAGAAAAGAACATCAGAATTCCTTACCTGTCTCCTGGGAAATGTGTACGCTATTAAATTTGCAACAGTTAGACCTGGACACGGGACAATGAAGTGATTCAAAATCGGGAAAGGAATAAGTCAAAGCTATCTAGTGTTGCCCTGGTTATTTGACTTCTGTGCAGAGGACCTCATGAAAAAATAAAATCCTAGATGAATCTCAAGCTAGACACAAAATTTATGTGGGCGATATGATAACTTAGTTATCCAGATGACAACACCCAAATGACAGAAGAATAATAGGAATTAAGGCGCCTCTTGATGAAGGTATTATCTGTTTCAAGTACAGACATCTGAAATGACATAGTCCTTCATAAAAGATGAAATTCTCAGTTTCACATTTGAAAATCTAGATGTATCTTCCAGAATGTGAAATATAAAATTCTCTATTAGTCACATATACAAATCTGGGGACAATTTTTCCAACTTGAAATGTGGAATTCTCTGTACATCTCACATGAAAGTATACATACAATATTTTCTTATTAAAATGTGGAATTTTTCACATTAGAGATATGAAAATCAGGATGCAGATTCTTTGACAGGAAATATGAAAATGTCTATTTCACATATCAAAATATGGTCACAGGATTTCTCACATGAGATATGGAATTTTTTCATATTTCTCATTTGAAAATCTTTGTGCTGTCTTTCCTTCATGAAATATTGAATACTGTCTACTTCACATTTGAAAAGAGTGCATTCATTCTCCTACAAGAAATGTAGAATTTTCCCACAGATTTTCATGCTTGAGCTCTGAAATTCTGTATATTTCCATCAAGAAAGCTTGAATGAAGGTCTTCTGATATGAGACTTGGAATTCTGTGTATTTCACATTTAACAATCTGGGGAGAAATGTTCTCATATGAAATATGAAATCTCGACTATTCACATATGAAACTTTTTCTAGATTTGTACACATGAAACCTATATGCAGGTTAGGAAAAAACAGTTAGAACTGGACATGGAACAACAGACTGGTTCCAATTAGGAAAAGGAGGATCGCAAGCCTATATATTGTCACCCTGCTTATTTAAATTACATGCAGAGTGCATCATGTGAAACAGTGGGCTGGAAGAAGTGCAAGCTGGAATCAAGATTTCTGGGAGAAATATCAATAACCTCAGATATACAGATGACACCACCCTTATGGCAGAGAAGAGGAACTAAAAAGCCTCTAGAAGAAAGTGAAAGAGGAGAGTGAAAAAGTTGGCTTAAAGCTCAACATTAAGACAACGAAGATCATCGCATCTGGTTCCATCACTTCATGGGAAATAGATGGTGAAACAGTGGAAACAGTGTCAGACTTTATTTTTGGGGGCTGCAAAATCACTGCAGATGATGACTGCAGCCATGAAATTAAAAGACGTTTACTCCTTGGAAGAAAAGTTATGACCAAGCTAGATAGCATATTCAAAAGCAGAGACATTACTTTGCCAAGAAAGGTTCGTCTAGTCAAGGCTATGGTTTTTCCAGTCTTCATATATGGATGTGAGAGTTGGACTGTGAAGATTGCTGAGCACTGAAGAATTGATGCTTTTGATCTGTGGTGTTGGAGAAGACTCTTGAGAGTCCCTTGGACTGCAAGGGGATCCAACCAGTGCATTTGGAAGGAGATCAGCCCTGGGATTTCTTTGGAAGGACTGATGCTACAGCTGAAACTCTAGTACTTTGGCCACCTCATGGGAAGAGTTGACTCATTGGAAAAGACTCTGATGATGGGAGAGATTGGGGACAGAAGGAAAAGGGGATGACAGAGTATGAGCGGTTGGACGGCATCACTGACTCGATGGAAGTGAGTTAGAATGAACTCCGGGAGATGGTGATGGATAGGGAAGCCTGGCATACTGCAATTCATGGGGTCGCAAAGAGTCAGACATGACTGAGTGACTGAACTAAACTGAA
Organism: Bos taurus; assembly: GCF_002263795.3. Taxonomy (NCBI): domain Eukaryota; kingdom Metazoa; phylum Chordata; class Mammalia; order Artiodactyla; family Bovidae; genus Bos; species Bos taurus. The sequence continues at coordinate 54,506,719 of NC_082638.1, forward strand.
CTGAGCTGTACACATGAAATAGAGAATTTTCAATGAATCAGAAATTGATATCTGAGCTAAAACATCAAATAGGTACAGCTATATTTCATGTATTTCCTGAATAACAGAAAGAGTTCTCTGTATTTCTTTGAAAAAAGTCTGGGTGACGATTTCTCTGCATGAAATAGGGGATTAGCATATTTTACAGGTGCAAAATCAAAACGCTTATGATTATACAGTGGAAGTGATAAATAGACTCAGGGGATTCTATCTGATAGACAGAGTGCCTGAAGACCTATGGGTGGAGGTGTGACATTGTACAGGAATCAGGGATAAAGACCATTCCCATATAAAAGAAATGCAAAATAACAAAGTGATAAGGCCTTACAAAGATCTGAAAAGACCAAAGACGCTAAACAAAAACGAGAAAATGAAAACAATACCCATTTGAATGCAGAGTCCCAAAGAATAGCAAGGAGAGATTAAACCTTCCTCAGTTATCAATACCAGTTCATACAGGAAATAAATAGAATGGGAAATCCTACAGATCTCTTCGAGAAAATCAGAGATACCAAGGGCAAATTTCATGCAAAGAGGGGCACAATAAAGGACAGAAATGGTACGGATGTAACAGAAGCAGAAGCTATTAAGAAGAGGAGGGAAGAATACACAGATGAAATATGCACAAAAGATCTGCATGATCCAGTTAAGCACAATGGTGTGATCACTCACCTAGAGCCAGACGTCCTGGAATGCAAAGTCAAGTCGGACTTTAGAAGCATAACTACAAACAAAGCTCGTGGAGGTGGTGGAATTCAGTTGAGCTCTTTCAAATTCTAAAAGATGATGTTGTGAGTGTGCTGCCCTCTATATGCCAGCAGATTTGGAAGACACAGCTGTGGCCAGACCACTGGAAAAGTTCAGTTTTCATTCCAACTGCAATAAAAGGCAATCCATCGAGTGTGCAAACTACTACTTAACTTCACTCATCTCACACATTCGCAAAGTACTGCTCAAAATTCCCAAAGCCAGGCTTCAATAGAATGTGAACCATGAGCTTCCAGATGTTCAAGCTGGATTTAGAAAGGTCAGAAGAACCTGAGATCAAATTACCAACACCCATTGGGTTATCAAAAAAGCCAGAGGAGGAGGAGCCAATATGGCGGAGGAGTAGGACGGGGAGAACACTTTCTCCCCCACAAATTCATTAAAAGAGCATTTAAACGTCGACTAAATTCCACAAAACAATTTCTGAATGCCGGCAGAGGACATCCGGCACCCAGAAAAGCAATCCAACTCTTCGAAAGGAGGTAGGAAAAAATATAAAAGACAAAAAAAGTGACAAAAGAGGGAGGGATGGAGTTCCGTCCCGGGAAGGGAGTCTTAAAAAGAGAAGTTTCCACACACCAGGAAACCTTCTCACTGCCGAATCTGTGCCGAGCTTTGGAAGCACAGAGGGCAACATAACAGGAAGAAAAAATAAATAAACAATTAAAACTCGAAGATTGCGAGTCCTACGGTAACTCCCCCAGCGGAGAAGCAGCGTAGACGCCTGCACGCGCCATTAACAAGCGGGGCTGGACAGGGACGTGCAGCACGGGCTGGCATCGCTTAGAGTAAGAATCTGGCCTGAATACCCTGAGCACTATCTGAGCAAAATAATTTGGGCGAGCAAACCAGACTGTGGGATATCTACCACGTGAAAAGCCAGCCCCAACCTAAGACACTGCCAGGCCCGCGCACGGAACAAAGAATTGATCAGAGATAGCCGGCTGCAGACCTTCCCCCTCTGGTGACAGGCAGCCAGAGCCGGAAGGGGGCAATCGCAGCCCCAGAGAGACATTATCTATAAAACTGTAAGCAGGCTTCTTTGCTAACTAAAACTTCTTGGGGGTCTGGACGGTTAACATCTGCCTGAGAAGGTGCGCCGGTTTTATACCCAGATAACCGAGTGGCGGGGAGGCGATAAGTCGCAGCATTGGCGCTCACCAAACACCTCATCACTTGAGCTGCTCATTCCAAACTCATTCTATGAGGCTACCATCACCCTAATACCAAAACCTGACAAAGATCCCACAAAAAAAAAGAAAACTACAGGCCAATATCACTGATGAACATAGATGCAAAAATCCTAAACAAAATTCTAGCAATCAGAATTCAACAACATATTAAAAAGATCATACACCATGACCAAGTGGGCTTTATCCCAGGGATGCAAGGATTCTTCAATATCCGCAAATCAATCAATGTAATACACCACATTAACAAATTGAAAAACAAAAACCATATGATTATCTCAAAAGATGCAGAGAAAGCCTTTGACAAAATTCAACACCCATTTATGATAAAAACTCTCCAGAAAGCAGGAATAGAAGGAACATACCTCAACATAATAAAAGCTATATATGACAAACCCACAGCAAACATTATCCTCAATGGTGAAAAATTGAAAGCATTTCCTCTAAAGTCAGGAACAAGACAAGGGTGCCCACTTTCACCATTACTATTCAACATAGTTTTGGAAGTTTTGGCCACAGCAATCAGAGCAGAAAAAGACATAAAAGGAATCCAAATTGGAAAAGAAGAAGTAAAACTCTCACTATTTGCAGATGACATGATCCTCTACATAGAAAACCCTAAAGACTCCACCAGAAAATTACTAGAACTAATCAATGATTATAGTAAAGTTGCAGGATATAAAATCAACACACAGAAATCCCTTGCATTCCTATACACTAATAATGAGAAAACAGAAAGAGAAATTAAGGAAACAATTCCATTCACCATTGCAACGGAAAGAATAAAATACTTAGGAATATATCTACCTAAAGAAACTAAAGACCTATATATATAAAACTATAAAACACTGGTGAAAGAAATCAAAGAGGACACTAATAGATGGAGAAATATACCATGTTCATAGATTGGAAGAATCAATATACTGAAAATGAGTATACTACCCAAAGCAATTTATAGATTCAATGCAATCCCTATCAAGCTGCCAACAGTATTCTTCACAGAGCTAGAACAAATAATTTCACAATTTGTATGGAAATACAAAAAAACTCGAATAGCCAAAGCGATCTTGAGAAAGAAGAATGGAACTGGAGGAATCAACCTACCTGACTTCAGGCTCTACTACAAAGCCACAGTTATCAAGTCAGTATGGTACTGGCACAAAGACAGAAATATAGATCAATGGAACAAAATAGAAAGCCCAGAGATAAATCCACGCACATATGGACACCTTATCTTTGACAAAGGAGGCAAGAATATACAATGGATTAAAGACAATCTCTTTAACAAGTGGTGCTGGGAAATCTGGTCAACCACTTGTAAAAGAATGAAACTAGAACACTTTCTAACACCATATACAAAAATAAACTCAAAATGGATTAAAGATCTCAACGTAAGACCAGAAACTATAAAACTCCTAGAGGAGAACATAGGCAAAACACTCTCTGACATACATCACAGCAGGATCCTCTATGACCCACCTCCCAGAATATTGGAAATCAAAGCAAAAATAAACAAATGGGACCTAATTAAACTTAAAAGCTTCTGCACAACAAAGGAAACTATTAGCAAGGTAAAAAGACAGCCTTCAGAATGGGAGAAAATAATAGCAAATGAAGCAACCGACAAACAACTAATCTCAAAAATATACAAGCAACTCCTCCAGCTCAACTCCAGAAAAATAAATGACCCAATCAAAAAATGGGCCAAAGAACTAAATAGACATTTCTCCAAAGAAGACATACAGATGGCTAACAAACACATGAAAAGATGCTCAACATCACTCATTATCAGAGAAATGCAAATCAAAACCACTATGAGATACCATTTCACACCAGTCAGAATGGCTGCGATCCAAAAGTCTACAAATAATAAATGCTGGAGAGGGTGTGGAGAAAAGGGAACCCTCTTACACTGTTGGTGGGAATGCAAACTAGTACAGCCACTATGGAGAACAGTGTGGAGATTCCTTAAACAACTGGAAATAGAACTGCCTTATGATCCAGCAATCCCACTGCTGGGCATACACACTGAGGAAACCAGAAGGGAAAGAGACACGTGTACCCCAATGTTCATTGCAGCACTGTTTATAATAGCCAGGACATGGAAACAACCTAGATGTCCATCAGCAGATGAATGGATAAGAAAGCTGTGGTAAATATACACAATGGAGTATTACTCAGCCATTAAAAAGAATACATTTGAATCAGTTCTAATGAGGTGGATGAAACTGGAGCCTATTATACAGAGTGAAGTAAGCCAGAAGGACAAACACCAATACAGTATACTAACGCATATATACGGAATTTAGAAAGATGGTTACGATAACCCTGTATACGAGACAGCAAAAGAGACACTGATGTATAGAACAGGCTTATGGACTCCGTGGGAGAGGGAGAGGGTGGCAAGATTTGGGAGAATGGCATTGAACCATGTGAAATGTCATGTATGAAATGAGATGCCAGTCCAGGTTCAATGCGCGATGCTGGATGCTTGGGACTGGTGCACTGGGATGACCCAGAGGGATGGTATCGGGAGGGAGGAGGGAGGAGGGTTCAGGATGGATTTTCTTTTAAAAATAAATAAAAAAATAAATAAAATAAAATATTTGATACAAAAAAAAAAAAAGAAAAAAAAAAGCCAGAGAGCACCAAAAAAACATCTACTCCTTTTTGACTATGCCAAAGACTTGTTTGTGTAGATCACAACAAAACATTTTAAATTCTTCTAAACATGGGACTACTAGAGTATGTTATATGCCTCCTGATAAATCTGTATGCAGCTCAAGAAGCAACAGTCAGAAAAGGAAATGGAACAACAGACAGGTTCTGAGTTGGGAAAGGAATATTTCAAGGCTGTACTGTCAACCTCTTTATTGAACTTACATGAAGAGTTCATCACACAAAATGCCAGACTGAATGCAACAGGGTTTGGAATCAACTTTGCTGGGAGAAATATCAATAACATCAGATATGCAGATGACACGATTCATGTGGCAGAACATGGAAAGAACTACGGAGTCTCTTGAGGAAAGTAAAAGAGGAGAGTGATTAAGGTGACTTAAAACTCAACATTCAAAATGAGATTCATGGCATCTGGTCCCATCACTTCGTGACATAAAGATGGGAAACCAATGGAAACAGTGAGAAACTATTTGGGGGGAGTAGGTTCCAAAATCACTGAAGATGGTGACTCTGTTCAGGAAATTAAAATATGCTTTCTCCTTAGAAGAAAAGTTACAACCAGGCTGGACAGCACATTATAAAGCAGACAAAGGTCAGTCTAGTCAAAGCTATGTAAAGAGATGAGAATTTGACCTAAAGAATCTTGACCTCCAAGGAATCGATGCTATTGATATGTGGTGTTAGAGAAAACACTTGAGAGTCCCTTGGACTGCAAGGAAATGAAAGGAGTCAATTCTAAAGGAAATCAGTTCAGAATATTGATTGGAAGGGCTGATGCTGGAACTGGATCCTGGATATTTTGGCCACCTGAAATGAAAGGCTGACTCATTGGGAAAGAACCTGATGCTGAGAAAGATTGAAGGCTGGAGGAGAGGGTGACGACAGAAGATGAAATGCATGGTGGCATCAGGGAATCAGTGGTTATGGGTTTGAGCAGGCTCTATGAGTTGGTGATTGACAGGGAAGCCTGTCATGCTGCAATCCATGGGATCAGGAAGAGTCGGACTTAATGATACTCACCAAACTTACTTAGGTTCTCAGCGAAATGAAAATGGTAAAGAACTCTCTTACCCATCAATTGATAATCCTCACAGATTCCTAATGCCCCCTAAGATTTTTAACTGTTTCTTCAGAGATTCAGCAAGGATGGCCATTCTTTCCATTATATGGGTAAATATCCCCTAGGAAATAATGGAAGGGGCATAATTTACAGAAAGTTGTAGAAGAAAGTACACACATCAGCAAGTCAGCATGACCTTGTCAAAAACTTATAGTATGATCCTTTAATCCTTCACACTGATTTCCTTCTGAAACCTGATGATAGGACCTCACCAATCCTGAGGAATGGTCATTGCAAAGGGATGTTATCTAGAACAATTTCTGCCTATTACTTTAGTGATGACACAAAGCAGGCACATTATGGTAATCATGCCTCCGTTAACCTCCCCTAACCAAGACAATAGGCTGCACTAGCCATTGGGGAGCTTACAGGATCACAAGGTCTCCTGTAAATGGTTGGAGCCACCTGGGCCTTTCCCACAGAGGGTTTGCAGGTATGATGAGGTCACCTTTCCATGGCAAAAATTCTTATCTATGGCCACCAGTCTTACTGCCAGTCCTCTGGATTTGTGAGAACCCCACAAGACCAACTCTAGCTTGCAAAGTATACATCTGCTTAAAAAACAAACAAAAGGATAAAATCCAGTCCAAACTGAAGTGCCTAAGGATAATCAAATGGTCCTCAGTTCTATGAAGGGCCATTAGGGCCACAAAAGCACGGGTCCAGGCAAGTTCATTGTTAACACCTGCAGCCCTTCAAAGGACGTGTCCTGGTAATGGATAAAGATTGTAGATTGTAAGTCCTCTACCAATTTGAGAAATTGTGTCAACAAGACCTCTGAACCTCCCATCTTAGCTAAGCCTAAAAGACGGAATATGTGCATATCAGGCCCAAGGCACATTCAACTGGGAATATTTGGAGGTAACAGTACCAGATATAGGACACTATAGAGAAGGTGTACACAAAAATGAAATAAGAAAAAAAAAAAAGCCTTTTGTGCCAGTTTCAGACTGAAAATGTGCATTTCCCAGATGACCAAGTGAACAGGATTCAAGTCAGTAATAACACTCAACGTAGCCACATGTCAATGCAGATTCCCACTAGGTAACTTCAGAAGCTTCTGTGCAGGCCAGTCTTCAGCCTCTGCTTTCCATTCATAAATTGTGTTCATTCAATCAGCAGACAGTATGAAATATAGGCAATGGGTAGGCACTCAAGGAAGATGATGAAGACTGTAAGAACAAAGTATCTTTCCAGGGTAAGGGACAGACAACACCACAGGTTGGTGATAAGATGGAGGAAGTTGGAGAGGAGAATGGAGGGCAGATTTCAGATCTAGCTTCTGGACATTTAGGGTGATGGCAGCTGCCCCAGACCTGGCTGCAAGCCTTGAGGAGATATTTCCAAATGTAATAAATTAATGTGGTCTCTGTCCTCTATGAGCTTTTACAACCTTAAAGCCTCAGCCTATGATACTATACCAAGTAGAGAGTCATAGCTCAGAAATTCAAGATATTAATTTAGGAAGGGTGTGTGAGACTTGAAGGAGATGTGTTCTATCAGACATGTTCTAACATTTAGCATAATTAACTGGGCTTGAGCCAGGACTTACTTATATGCATGTAGACTGCTATCTTCGGAAAATTCCCATTATGAGATCATATAACCTGATATCTGGGATTTCACTTTCTTGGTGAGTACTTCTCCACTTATGAAAAAGGAAGATAGCACTAGTTTAGAAGGTACATCTTTGTATTAGGACTTTTCTATCAATTTCCCAACTCTACCAATTGTTCTAGGTAACTTCCTGACAGTAGGAAATATGGACAACTATATAGTATCTCCTCCTGCCATACTAGAGGCACTATAGTAAGTGTAAAGACAGATAACACACAAAAGTACATTTACAGCTCATGATTCTTTGCTAATTTTCTTTTCAGTTGATGTATCCATAGGTGTGAGTGGGGTATTAAAGTCCCCTATTATAATTGTGGTACTGTGAATTCCCCCTTTTCTACTTCCTTGCATTTGCCTTGCATCTTGAGGTGCTCCTAAATGGCACAATGGACTAGTTACACCTAATTGTTATATATAGGCATTACACTCATTAGTAATGGAATCATGTTTTTTTCCAGTGCAATCCTGAGCCCACATCTTGGTCCCTGCACAAAAGCAGGCTGTATCCTTCCCATGTTCAAGCCCTGAGAAACATTCCTGAGCCCACATCTCTGTCACTGCACTGAACTAGGCTGGGTCCAGCACTTGCTCAAACCCCTGGAAAATACTCATGAGTCCACATCTCGGTCACTGCACTGAACCAGTCTAGGTTCTGCCCTAGTTAGTCCCCTGACACATACCTCTGAACCAACATCTCGGGCTCTGCCCTGAAGCAGGCTGGTCCTTCCCATGTTCAAGCCCCGACAAATGCTCCTGAGCCAAACTCTTGGTCACTGCACTGAACTAGGCTCGGTCCTACACTTGTTCATGACCCCGGCAAACACTGCTGCGCCCAAATCTCATGCCCTGCACATGATCCAGTCTGTGTCTTGCCCTTGTTAGATTCCCCCAACACATACACCTGAGCCCACATCTCAGTCCCCGCACTGAAGCAGGCTGAGTCCTGCCTTTGTTCAAGCCTCCGGCAAACAACCGTGAGCCCACAACTCGCTCCCTGCCCCTGAAATTAGGTTTGTCTTGCTCTTGTTCAATCCCCCAGAAAACACTCCTGATCCCACATCTCACTCCCTGCCCTGAACCCGCCAGGGTCCTGCCCTTGTTCAAGACCCCGACAAATACTCCTGAACCTACATCTTGGTTCATGCACTGAACCAGTCTAGGTCATGCCCTTGTTAGATCCACCAACACATACTGCTGAGCGCACATCTCAGTCCCTGCACTAAACTAGGCTGGGTCCTGCCCTTGTTTAAGACCCCAACAAACACTCCTGTATCCATATCACATCCCCGGCCCTGAACCAGTCTAGGTCATGCCCTTGTTAGATCCCCCAACACATACTCCTGAACCCACATCTCGGTCCCTGCACAAAAGCAGTCTGGGTCCTGCCCTTGTTGAAGACCCTGACAAACACTCCTGAGCCTGCATCTCAGTCCCTGCACTGAACTAGGCTGGGTCCTTCCCTTGTTCAAACCCCCGACAAACATTCCAGAGCCAACATCTCTGTCCATGCACTGAACCAGGATGGTTCCTGCTTTTGTTCAAGCCCCCGGCAAACAATCCTGAGCCGACACCTAGCTCCCTGACCCTGAACTAAGGTGTGTCCTCCCCTTGTTCAACTCCCTGCCCCCCAGGAAACACCCCTGATCCCACATCTCACTCCCTGCACTGAAGCCACCTGGGTCCTACCCTTGTTCAAAACCCTGACAAATACTCTGGAACCCACATGTCAGTCCCTGAACTGAAGCAGATGAGTCCTTGCCCATGTTCAAGCCACAACAAATACTCCTGAGCCCACATATCACTCACTACAATGAACTAGGCTGGGTCCTACACTTGTTGAAGACCCTGACAAACACTCCTGAGCCTGCATCTCAGTCCCTGCACTGAACTAGGCTGGGTCCTTCCCTTGTTCAAACCCCCGACAAACATTCCAGAGCCAACATCTCTGTCCATGCACTGAACCAGGATGGTTCCTGCTTTTGTTCAAGCCCCCGGCAAACAATCCTGAGCCGACACCTAGCTCCCTGCCCCTGAACTAAGGTGTGTCCTCCCCTTGTTCAACTCCCTGCCCCCCAGGAAACACCCCTGATCCCACATCTCACTCCCTGCACTGAAGCCACCTGGGTCCTACCCTTGTTCAAAACCCTGACAAATACTCTGGAACCCACATGTCAGTCCCTGAACTGAAGCAGATGAGTCCTTGCCCATGTTCAAGCCACAACAAATACTCCTGAGCCCACATATCACTCACTACAATGAACTAGGCTGGGTCCTACACTTGTTCAAGACCCTGACAAACACTCCTGAGCCCACATCTCGGTCACTGCACTGAACGAATCTGCTGCTACCACTGCTAAGTCTCTTCAGTTGTGTCCGACCCTGTGCGACCCCATACATGGCAGCCCACCAGGCTCCCCCATCCCTGAGATTCTCAAGACAAGAACACTAGAGTGGGTTGCCATTTCCTTTTCCAATGCATGAGAGTGAAAAATGAAAGTGAAGTCCGTCAGTCGTGTCCAACTCTTAGTGACCCTGTGGACTGTAGCCCACCAGGCTCCTCCATCCATGGGATTTTCCAGGCAAGAGTACTGGAGTGGGGTGCCATTGACTTCTCCGACTGAACGAGTCTAGGTCCTGCCATTGTTCGATCCCCCAACACATACTCCTGAACCCACATCTCGGTTTCAGCACTGAACTAGGCTGGGTCCTGACCTTGTTCAAACCCCCAACAAACACTCCTGAGCGTGCATCGCGGTCCATGCACTGGGTCCTGCCCATGTTCAAATCCCCGACAAACACTCCTGAGCCAACATCTCCATCCCTGCACTGAATCAGGATGGTTTCTGCCTTTGTTAAAGCCCTGACAAACAATCCTGAGCCAACAACTCGCTCCCTGCCCCTGAACTAAGGTGAGTCCTCCCCTTGTTCAAACCCCCAGAAACACTACTGAGCCCTCATCTCACGCACAGCACTGAACCAGGCTGGGTCCAGACCTTGTCAAAACCCCCGGCAAAAACTCCTAAGCCCACATCTCAGTCCCTGCACTAAAATAGGCTGGGTCAAGCCCTTGTTCAAACCCCTGACAAACACTCTTGAGCCTGCATCACCGTCCCTGCACTGAACTAGGCTGTGTCCTGCACTTGTTCAAGACTCTGACAAACACTCCTGAGCCAACATCTTGGTTCCTGCACTGAACCAGGATAGTTCCAGCATTTGTTCAAGTCCCGGCAAACAATCCTGAGCTGACAACTCTCTCCCTGCCACTGAAGTAAGGTGTGTCCTCCCCTTGACCAATACCCCAGGCAACACTACGATCCCATATCTCACTCACTGCACTGAAGTTCGCTGGTCCCTGCCCTCATGCAAATCCCTGACAAACACTCCTGAGCCAACATCTCCATCCCTGCACTGAACTAGAATGGTTTCTACTTTGTTCAAGCCCCCAGAAAAACATCCTGAGCTGACAACTCGCTGCCTGCCCCTGAACTAAGGTGTGTCCTCCCCTTTTTCAATCCCTCTGGAAACACTCCTGTACCCGCATCTCACGCCCTGCCTTGAAGCCGCCCGGTTCCTGCCCTTATTCAAGACTTTGATAAATGCTCCTGAAACCACATTTTGGTCCCTGCACTGAAGCAGGTGGGTCCTGCCCACGTTGAAGGTCTAACAAACACTTCTGAGCCCATATCTCGCTCTCTACACTGAACTGGGCTGAGTCCTACACTTGTTCAGATTAGATCAGTCGCTCAGTCGTGTCCGGCTCTTTGCGAACCCATGAATCTCAGTATGCCAGGCCTCCCTGTCGAACACCAACACCCGGAGTTCACTGAGACTCACGTCCATCCAGTCAGTGATGCCATCCAGCCATCTCATCCTCTGTGGTCCCCTTCTCCTCCTGCTCCAATCCCTCCAAGCATCAGAGTCTTTTCCAATGAGTCAACTCTTCGCATGAGGTGGCCAAAGGACTGGAATTTCAGCTTTAGCATCATTCTTCCAAAGAAATTCCAGGGCTGATTTCCTTCAGAATGGACTGGTTGGATCTCCTTGCAGTCCAAGGGACTCTCAAGAGTCTTCTCCAACACCACAGTTCAAAAGCATCAATTCTTTGGCGCTCAGGCTTCTTCACAGTCCAACTCTCACATCCATACATGACTACAGGAAAAACCATAGCCTTGACTAGACGAAATTTTGTTGGCAATATAATGTCTCCGCTTTTGAATATGCTATTTAGGTTGGTCATAACTTTCCTTCCAAGGAGTAAGCGTCTTTTAATATCGTGGCTGCAGTCACCATCTGCAGTGATTTGGAGCCCAGAAAAATAATGTTTGCCTCTGTTTCCACTGTTTCTTCATCTATTTCCCATGAAGTGATGGGGCTGGAGGCCATGATCTTCGTTTTCTGAATGTTGAGCTTTAAGCCAACTTTTTCACTCTCCACTTTTACTTTCATCAAGAGTCTTTTCAGTTTCTCTTCACTTTCTGCCACAAGGCTGGTGCCATCTGCATATCTGAGGTTATTAATATTTCTCCTGGCAATCTTGATTCCAGCTTGTGTTTCTTCCAGTCCAGCGTTTCTCATGATGTACTCTGCATGTAAGTTAAATAAACAGTGTGACGATATACAGCCTTCGCATACTCCTTTTCCTATTTGGAACCAGTCTGTTGTTCCATGTGCAGTTCTAACTGTTGCTTCCTGACCTGCATACACATTTCTCAAGAGGCAGATCAGGTGGTCTGGTATTCCCATCTCTTTCAGAATTTTCCACAGTTTATTGTGATCCACACACTTGTTCAAGACCCTGACAAACACTCCTGTGCCAATATCTTGTTCCCTGCACTGAACTAGGCTGGGTTCAGCACTTTCTGAAGTCCCCTGCAAATACCTCTGAGCCAACATCCTGGTCCCTGCACTGAAGCAGACGGGGTCCTGCCCTTTTTGAAACCCCTGACAAACACTCCTGAGCCCACACATCAGAAACTGCACTGAACCAGGCCAGAAACTACACATGTTCAAGCCCCCAACCAACTGTTCTGGGCCTGCATCTGACTCAAAGGCTGGTTTCTGGTCTTATTTAAGCCCGCAGCAAGCAATCCTGAGCCCACAAATCGCTCCCTGTCCCTGATCTAAGGTGTGTGCTCCCCTTGTTCAATCCACCAGGAAACACTACTGAGCCTGCATCTCACTCACTGCCCTGAACAAGGGTGGGTCCCGCCAAAGTTCAAGCCATGACAAATACTGTTGTGCCAACATCCCAGTCTCTGCACCAAACCAGCTGTTTCCTGCCCATATCAACCATGGCAAACACTCCTAAGACCACATCTTGGTTCCTGCACTGATAGCGGCTGAGATCCTGGCCATATTCAAGCCTAGACAAACACTCCTGACCCCATTTCTCGCCCCTGAACTGAACTAGGCTGTGTCCTACACATGTTCAAGACCCTGACAAACACTTCTTGGCCTTCATCTGACTCTCAGGCTGATCTCCTTCACTACACTGAACTAGGCTGTGTCCAGCACTTGCTGAAACCCGTGGGAAACACTCCTGAGCCCATATCTGGGTCCCTTCTCTGAACCAGGCCAGGTCCTGCCCTTGTTCAAGCACTCAAAAAACACTCCTGAGCCCACATCTCGATCCCTGCACTGATCGCGGCTGGATCCACCCCTTGTTCATCCCAACAGACACTCCTGAGGCCACATCTCAGTCGCTCCAATGAACCAGGCTGGGTCCTACCTTTGTTCAAGCCCCCAACAAACACTCTTGAGCCCACATCTCAGTCCTTGCACTGAATCAGGTGGGTCCTGCCCATATTCAAGCTCTTTGTAGAATGCATATATCATATATCAGGACTATAGGATGGCTGGCTTAGCTTGGTCCTCTTGCTGCTTCAGGCCCCACAGGCTTGTGTGATAGGGCAGGCTGGGATGTGTTCTCACATGGAGAACAGTACCACTTTGAAAGGGCCTCAATAGGGTAAATGGCAGACGTGCATGTCTCCGACACCGGTGAGTCATGGAACTTAAGGGGAACTGTCTTTAGAGTCTCCCTGGCAGGCATTCGAACAAGGTTCAGGGAGTTCCCTCATGCCAGCAGAGCGGGCCCCATTTCTCCCTCTGTGCAAAGTGTGGCCAAGCCACCTCAGGCCTGTGCAGTGTTCACATCTGTCCAGCGAGGGAGGGAGGGTCGCACGTCCAATTCTGCAGTTCAGCAGTGACCGCCCACTGTTGGCTCTCAAGGTTGAGAAAGCACTCTCCGAACGTGTGGACTAAAACCGTCTAATCTCCCATTGCTGCAACTCACTCAGGACGCGAAGGGCTTGCAAAGGATAAGCGTCTTTTCTGAGAGCTGCTGTCCAGAGAGTGGCAGACGGCAACAGCACTACTTAGAGAGACAGAGACACACAGACATCAGTGCCTGGTACACACACAGAAGGATTGTCCAGAACAGTGCTATGCCGGAAGCAAAGATAGAGAGACAAAGAGCGAGCTCTGCACCCTAAACCTCTGGCCTCCCTGAACAGTGGAGATCAATGGTAGCAAATGTTGCGGTTTTTCCCTACTCCCCTAGTATCAGGACAGCAACAGGCTCTCTGTCCCATGAAGAAAAGTATCCAGCCACTTGGCACCCCTGCATATCCTTTGGATAGTCAGGGAGAGCTCCCAGCTATTGCCTGTCCCAGGGGACACAGGAGGGTATTGTTTGGATTGTGGAGCAGGAACCCGTGGTTGGAATTTCCAGGGCCAGGTCAATGACAGCACCTGGGGCTACCCCAGCCACATGCAAAACCCTCTACAATCCTGGTGCAGAATCTGGCCATGTGGGGGCACTGGAGCACAGGAACCGCAGAAGATGCCCTCCGGTCTAGGGGCATGTCCATAAGGGTGCCGCCCACTACCCTCTCCGCCCTTGGTCTAGATTTGGGCAAGGAGCCTGTGCTTGGCTCACAGCCTAGGCTCCTGCCTGTTTTCCGCTGATGTCCCAGGGCCCGTTCACCCTGGCCTGGGCTGTCCGGCACCCCTTTCCTTGGCCTCACGCCACCCCCAACACACCACTCCCCACCTCCCGACCATCCCCCTCACTCCCCGCCCCCAAAGAGCTAGTGGGTCCCACAGGTTCACTGCAGCCTGGGCCACCATTATGCACCATTCTCTGTGCTGTTATATCGTGTCCCTTCACATCTGCCCCAGCTTGGGCCAAGAGGAGCGTGAGAGGCGATCAAAGGAAGGTGGGAGCGTCCTGGGACCCTTAGCTGTGAGCCCCAGTACTCAGGGAGAAGCCCCCACCCCTCATCCCGCGACCTGCCATCCTGATGCTGTGCGCAGCTGGAACCTTGCAACCACCAGTTGTCACGCCAAGTGAAGAGGCCATCCTCTTTAGGGTGGAGGCAGTGCAAGACAGCGAGACCCTGGTGGACGGAGACGTGGCAGGGATCCGGCGGGAGTTCCGGCTGCTTGCAGAAGACATCATGGAAGAGGTGGAGGTTGTGGCAGATGAGGAGCAGAAACAGTGGTCCTCCCAGGAGCTGGAGGAGAAGACGGTGGAGGAGCAGGGCCAGGACAGGCCGGGAGGTCCGAGTGAGCACCAGGCGCTAGATGTCCTGAAGGCACTGGCCGCCCTGCAGGTGGAACTGAGCTCTGAGTGTGAGCAAAACCACAGGGCCTACCATCAGAGGAGGAAGCATCACTTGGCTTGGGGGAGTGCCATCATCCAGGGCATCCCTGGCTTCTGGGCCAAAACTGTATCCTTTCCGCTGCTCCTTTGGGTCCACTGCTCATGAGGAGGAGGAGAAGGGGCAGGAGCAGGAGGAGGGGGAGGGGGCGAGGGCACAGGAAGGGCGCTGGAAGCCCCTGAAGAAAATGTGGTCCTGGGCAATTGGCAAGCTCCAAAGGCCCAGCAGAGTACGGTCTGGGCAGGGCTACAGATGTACGTGTTGCAGCCATGCCTTTGAGTGTCTCCTTCAGGCCTGCATCTGAGGAGGAGCAGCACCTGAGGCCTCCAAGTCAGGAATGACCAGAGATGGTACACAAGAGCAGCATCTGCACAGCTATTGCTGTAAATGTGGGTGATCCTGGCATATAGCTGAGACATGTGAGTCATTCACATACACACACAACACACACACACGTACACACACACACACACACACAAACAACCCCTTTGCTTTCAAACACGGATTGTCACAGGACTGCAAATCTGACCATGTAAGCAGTGACATGCCACTACCAAGCATACACAGGTCTGGAGGAGAACAGTAGCTGTCAGAAACCAGTCCCTGCTCGGAGAATGCAGACCACCTCAGACGCACACCACCACAAGGGGCCCAGAGCCATGAGCGTGTCTGATGGTATGGCAAAGCCTGATGACATCAGGGGTGGCCAGGTAACAGGCAGTGCCCAGCTCCTTGCAGATGCCTTTTCCAATATCTTTGTTCCACCCCAGACTAGGACTGATGCTCCTGGCTCTTCTTGGCCTGGCATGTAGCTCCCTGAATGGCTCCTTGACCTAAAGCAGATTATGAGCCACCCTCAAGTTTCCGTCATGATCAGCGACCAAGATCAAGACTTTCTCGACTACATGATCGACTTGAAGATCAGTGAGGAAGACTGAGGAAGGATGGGTATGGGACCTGGCAGGGAGTGGGAAGATCCTGTTAGCCATGTTCCTGCACTGTGAGACTTTGGAGAGGAGTCATGGACGCTGTTAATGCCTGCCTGGGAGGCAAGCTGAGGCCCCTAGAAGTTTGCACCTTTTCCCTCCTCCCTATCCTGGCAGGTGCAGGTGCGGAGCCATCTGCAGTCCCACTGCAAGCTGATCTTTTCCTTTCAGGACAACCCCTACTTCTTGAACACCATGATCATTAAGGAGTATTACCTTGACATCACTGGTAACACGTGGCTCCCAGGGTGATGAGTGTGGGTGTGCAAGCATGTAGATGATCCACCTGTGGAGTCCACCCCAGTCTCCCCTGTCTTTCCGCAGGGAACAGGGCATGTCATTCCACTCCAGTCCACTGGTTCTGGGACTTTGAATGGGCATCCCCCAGCCACAGTCTGGACACCAGGAGCCTTAATTTTCTCAACTGGCTGTCAGGCCACAATGGCCCAGAATTGAACACGATTGCTGATGTGGGGTTGCTTTGGGCCTGCACACAGGTGATGATTAATGTTGGAGTTCTTGGCTGCTCATGGGAGGGTTCAGGGCCTGGTCAGCCCTGGGTTGACCTTGCTCGTGTTGCCAGCAGCTCATCAGCAATGACATGTGGGACAATCCCCTGAAGTACTACCTCGGGGAGGATGATTCTTCCATCAGAGATAACTGACAGAAACACATGTGGTGAGGCGGTCAGGAGATAGGCCCTGAGGGACAGCCTTATCGTAGCTGGGACACTATCCTTTCCCAAATGGGGATGCATTTGGGATGCATCTCTCCTAGGATGCAAAACCACAGGCATCCTAGGAGAGACAGGATTTGAGTGTGGCATGCCTCCAGGCACTTCCAGCCTGCCTCCCTGGCAGTGCAGAAAGGCGAGGAAAGCACAGGTGGTTGTACGTGTTTGACCCTGTGCCCGGATGAGCCTGTGAGGGAGGGAATGGAGTGAGCAAGGAGTAATTGCATGTCCCAAAGGACCTCAGGAGAGTGGGAGACAGGGAAGCCCCTGGGGGCAGTTCGGGGCCTGCTGGTTTTCAGGGTCCAGGGTCTAGGCAATAGCAGTCCTGCCAAAGATACGCCATGGTGGGTGCTGAAAGTCCTGACGTGAAGTTCTTCTTTCCTCTGGGGTCTTGCCACTGGCTTTGGGGGCCTGAGGGGCAAAAGTGTGCGTCTGCATCTGAGAGAATTCGAGCAGTCTCGCTGAAGCAAAATCTCCGATTATGTCATAGGGGACCTGAAACCAGGTGATGCTCAGAGGGAAGCTGCGTTCCAGGTGACCGTCTTGGATGCTCCTGGGCCCAAATGGAGGCTGGCTTCCTTGGCATGTGGGCTGTGTAGGCAAGCAGATATGTGTGACTGTAGGGAGTCCTACCTGGGCCTAATGAGAGCAACTGGAAGAGAGTCTTGACATCTAGCAAATCACTGTGGCCTTGGTGGTTCAAGCCGTCTTGGTGCCTTTGAGATAGAAAAGCTGCTTTCCGCCCAAGGGAGGCATGAGCTGTGGGCCCACAAAGGGAAGGTTTTGCAGGGCATCATCTGTTTGGGGACTCCATGTGCATGGGTAGTGTTAAACAGAAGGGAGGACGTGTAGGAATGCCACCTTACCTTTATGGCCTCAGGTTCCAATCTTTGTATCTGAAGAGACCCTGTATCCATGTGCACCTTTCTCACAACATTGGATAAGACCCAGGCCTATCACAGTCTCTTGGGGCTCTTGGAGGCTCAGGCGTCTCTTTGGCCTTTTCCTGCTACATGGAGATAGCCCTTGGGGGCACATGTAGACAGGTGCACACATAAAGCTACACAGATAGGAAGAACAGAAGGCCTCACTCAGAATGTTGTTGTCCATAAAGGGTGGTAGGCTAGCAAGAGGGGCACAACATTGACAAGGAATGACCTAGATAGGTGCACACCGAGAGAGAGGTTCTCCAAGTCAGCTGAGCCCAAAGGTCCTTGTTTTCTGTCCCCACATGGATCAGGCCAATGTGACTGGTACTGTGAAGCTGTCCAAGGTGATGGGAGAATGCAGAACGCAGGCGCATGTCATACAGCTGTTCATGGCAAGTGCTTCCAACCCTGCTTGCTGCTCTGCAGGTCGGTCCGTGTCACTGGCAAATGCCAAGATTTTGTAACCTTTGAGGATAAGTCACAAAGTTAGATGGAGAAGGCAATGGCACCCTACTCCAGTACTCTTGCCTGGCAATTCCCATGGACAGAGGAGCCTGGTATGCTGCAGTCCATGGGGTCACAAAGAGTCGGACATGACTAAGCGACTTCCCTCTCACTTTTCACTTTCATGCGTTGGAGAAGGAAATGGCAACCCACTCCAGTGTTCTTGCCTGGAGAATCCCAGGACGGGGGAGCCTGGTGGGCTGCTGTCTATGGGGTCACACAGACTCAGACTTGACTGAAGTGACTTAGCAGCAGTAGCAGCACAGAGTTAGAAGTGCAAGGTGACATGATTAATTAACAAGTGAAAGGAAACAACCAGGAAAAGAAAGTTACTTTTTGTTTGTGAGCACAAAGGTACTTACCAAAATTCATATTCCTAGAGAAGAAAGCTTGTAGTTTTGCACGTGTGCGTTTCCTCTCAGGGATGTTACTGTGTACACGCACATGTGTGTGCACACATGGGCATAGAAGTCCCTGCCAGTGTGCTTGTGAGTATGAGCTTCCGGAATTGACCTAGCCAGGTGATGGAAGTTGGATAGCAAAAACATGAAGGTGTTAGAGAAAGGTACATATGCTCTGGCCAGCAGAAGCACTGAAGCCAGGGATTCGATCCCCGTTATCTCACTGAGCAAACACGTTCTAAGTGGGATCACAGGGGTGCACCCAGGATGTCTGGCAGAAAGTAGAGGCAGGAAAAAAGAGCCTGGGGAATGTGCAGAGAAAAGTCCACTATATCTGCAGTTTATGAAAAGTAGAAATGTACCAGGAAGGAGAAACCGTACTTAATTAACTGAGATATCTAGCTAAGGAGATTTCCAGCCAAACAGCCAAAAGTGCTTCCTGGTTTCTTCTTGCTGCCTATAGTAAAATATAAAGGGAAATTAAAAAAAATATATTTAAGAGAAAATATTAAAAAATAAGACAGAACTTGCTGAATTGGAAATTTTCCAGTCTTTTAACATGGCAGAGGATGCTAAAATTAATGGCTCTCAAACAAGGTTCTATCCAGGGCATTGAGATAAGGTGGTCTAAATATAACATTTTATAACACCTATACATCAATTCTTATTTATTTATTTATTTTTAATAAACGTGGTCTAAAGATGAGTGAGTGTAAAATTCTTTGTTAAGCCTCAGAAAGCTGGAAGGGGATGCTTCATGGCATTATTTAGGCAGGCCAATGCCTTCCAAAGAGTTCAGGGGTGTCACTCAGAGACATTTCAGTCACACAATAAGACTTGTACCAAGTTTCAGGGTGTTATCCCTCAGCTATCTCAGCAGAAAACCGAGACAGAGTAGGCCTTATTATGAAGACATGTGTGATGGTGGCTTTGGAGTGGAGTGCTTTACCATGAAAACCAGTAAGATTATCAGGAGACACACCAAGTTTTTAAGATAACATATTTAAGTTCAGCTTGGACTGAAAGGACCAGCAATAGTACAAAATAAGAGACCTCTGAACTTCTACCTTTGACAAGCAGGAAGCAGGCTAGGGAGACTGTTTCACTGTAACCATATACTACCCACCTTTCCTGCAATGGAATCATGTCAGAGGGCAGAATTAAAAATTCAGAGACTGAAGCCTAGGAAGTTTCCAGGCCTTAAATCCTAATCAAAGGACTGCCAACAAGAACCCGTGGGATTTCAGAACTGCTACTGTTGACTCCCATCTCCCCTCCTCTTTCTGGAACAGGAGTGCCCATGAAGGTTATCTAT